>NC_072797.1:95784621-96087651 GCF_028583425.1 Eublepharis macularius | reverse complement strand
ATCAAAACAACAATTTATTTAAAATCTTCAAGTTACACAGATGTAATAGGGAGGTTTTTATATTTAAATGTTGCATGTTGTACAACCACTGGATTAGTGCACAAGTGTCAACCACAAATGTTCAAGTAGAGACAGACTACACATTTACTCTCGTGGAAATAAAATGGAAACAACTATTCCACTGGTCCCATCTTCATGATAAGGATAACCAGCACAATTAGAATATCGCCACAATGCATACACATGCACTGGAAAGCAGGAAGCTACCTTGATTGTGATGATTATACATAGTTAAGAGACATAGTTGTCTCTGTTAGGTGATTTTGAGTGAAACACAAGATAAGCAAAACATTAAGACCACAAATATTATTAGATTGCAAAACTAAACTCGTAAGGCCAAGAGGCAAAATGCTGCTGTGAACAGTCTAGTGAGCAAAATGAGGTGGAGCAGGGTCTAGGAAACATCAGATATTGCATTGCTCAAGGTAAGCCCTGAGGGTACATTGCTAGCCTGTACGTGCTCTATACTTTAAAAAGTCTTGATCTACATTGCTGGATTCACATATTCTTATTTCTGTTTTGTGCTCCATAGCACCAAGCTTCACTGATCAGAAAATCGTCAACAGACTAACGAAGCATAAAGAAGAAGCTCTAGCACAACAGAAGAGAGAAGAAACACTGGTCTCTGACTTTCTTTTGGATCATCTCAGATATGGTCTTTGTAGCAGAATATTTCAAGTCTGGTATGTATTCTTCATATTAGTGAATTCATCACAGAGCAAAGCCAGCTATAGAATCCAGCATATAAACTGGAATCTTGAAACCCTTAGGTGCTCATCGGATTTTTACCTCTGCAAAGGAAAAAGGGGGAAAGAACACCGACTGTGAAAACTGAAGACTTAATCCAAAAGCAAATCTTGTACTTGTCATATAGCAGAGAGTCACTGTTCTCCCCCCTCCCTCATTAATTCCAATTATTTCTGACTATCCTATGCTATTGTAGAGGGTTTTTTAAAAAATTGAGAGAAAGAATATTATACCGTCTATGGTTTTAGAAGGAAGATTTTTAAATATTCTGAGAGAATCTGCCCTTGCAGTCTTAATAGGATTGATACACCTTTACATGTCCTGCTTGAGTGCCATTTGTATGAGAACATCAGAGACTATTATATTAAACCACCTACACCTCAGAAGCACTGTTTTATCTGCTCAGGGCCAAGCTACAAGTGATGAATGACACAGGTTGGACACTTGTCAGCTTCCCTCAAGTTTTGATGGGAAATGTAGGCATCCTAGTCTTGCAGCTTGGCTCTCCAACTGCTGTCCAATGGACTTTTCAACTGTCACTTGTCCAACATTCCACCAAGCTGCCTACATTTCCCATCCTATCCTAAGATTACTTTGGCAGTAGCAAAATTTGTTTCAGTCCTTCTATTTCTTGAGTCCAAAAAATGATGAACAAGAACTTTCTGCTGCTCAAGATTTGGTAATCAATAAGCTTCAAAGGAAAGGAAAGGAAAGGAAAGGAAAGGAAAGGAAAGGAAAGGAAAGGAAAGGAAAGGAAAGGAAAGGAAAGGACATCCAATTATTTGTTTTCTCTCTCTACTACTTACGACTGAACTCTTTATCTATAATAAAGCTGCCAAAAATGTTTTTAATGTCTGGGGTGTCTTCGGCACATTGCCATTCTTTACCTTCTGTCAAGAGTGTGTTTCCTTTTTTAAAGAACAGAACACTCAACCTTTTCTCAAAGAGCATGCGGCTACCTATACAATGACTGGTCTTCACCACGACACTAGGAGATAAGTTAGGTTGATAGATAATGATTGGCCCAGTGAACTTCTTAGCTGAGAGGGTATCTAAAGCTGAATTCAAGACTTATGGTGAAAGGGACTGGCCCTACCTCCCTACAGTATCTTTTCTGTGTGTCTAAAATGGAACTGTTCTGTTGCAAAAGCTAGCTGGCAAGAAGCAAGATGTCATTATCTCTGAAAGAGTAGAACTGACTGACCCAAGGAAGTTTGACAGGTTCTGAGAAACGTAATAGCCTATGTCAACCAATATTAACAACCTGTGAAGGGTCCCCAGCACCTCTAGGTTTGTCAGGACAAGCCCCCTGGCTAGAAGAGGGGAACAAACCATGCCAGTGTTTTATGCTGGAAACAACCCAATAGAATAAATGGGTTCTAGAATTCAAATAATCTACAAAAATGGAAACCCAGCTGTTGATCTTTGTTCTGCCATTGCTAGAAGAGTGAGGAGGCCCCACTAGCATTATATTAGCACGATACAACTTGGTAAGATCAAAGGAAAGGGAATATAACTCCTTTTGACTCCCCTTTTTTAAACTGAATTTACTCCAAATTTACTCCTTTACTTTTTGTCTCTAAATAAGTTCCTTTATTTTGGAACTTATGAACCTATGATAGGTTTTTTTTTTCATTTGAATGTGGGTCCCTTTCATTTGAATGTGGTTCATTACATAGTAAAGACCTTGGCCAAGAAATGCCAAAGCTTAACTCAGCTTTATCAATATTTGTTGCTGTCTTTGTGGCTCATTCTTTGTTCCACTTACCACACCATTCCCTTTTAAAAATAATGCCTTACAAAATTACCTACATATTACTTCAGGGAAACTTACACAATTATTTCTGACTGGAAAAGTTACCACACCTTCATTATCACAGCACATATATGTATTTATTTAAAATATTTATAAACATATTGTCAGGTTCTAACCCACAAGGGATGAAGCCTGGGGCTGCTGTGTCCTCCAGTGCCCTCTGTAGCGAGCGGCAGACGAAGTCTCAGTTGTTGGAGTAGGAGTGGGGGGAGGGTCTGTCTCACCCTTGTCCCTCTCTCCAGTCTTCACTTTTGACTGCAAGGCAGAGGTCTGACCCTTCCTCCTTGTCTTCCCTGCTTCCTGATCTTTAGAAGAAGTCCTGTGGGTGGGGCACCCTTGGCTTGCTTAAAGACCCATGAAAGAGGGCATGCTCCTGCTGAGTGTGAGTAACAGAGGTGGCTGGGTTCCTGGCCCAAGCCTTACCTTCTGCACCTCTACCTCTCCGGTTACCTTAGAGGGACTCTTCTCTGGTCCAGGCAGCCTGAGATGGGTGGGGATACTGCCAGCCTCTCACACAGGATTACCTGCAGGTGTGGCATGGCAACAGAGTCCTGCCTCCTCTCTGTGCTGGGCCCACAAAGCCCTTCTTTACCTACTGGTAGGGCTTTCACTGTAGTAATTCCACCCGCTGTCAAGCCCTGTGCCACTCTGCTTGGGAACCTCCACAAGCCAAGGTAAGCTTGAGGATGGGGCCCAAGCTGGGTAATAATATATAGTTTAAGCTAATCTTACTATATAAAAGGCTAAGCGTATTCAAGACAACTCACTTCCTACCCTGGTGAACCACCAGAGGGTGCTGCTGTGAAGGGAAGCCCTGGCTGAGATCAGGCGCGGAGCAGGTGGCAATGCCTGCTCCCCACCTTCACTCAGCTGGAATCAAGAGTGGAGCAGGTGGCAATGCCTGCCCCTCCCGCCTTCACCCAGCGGAGCAGGCGGCAATGCCTGTTCCCTGTCTTTACCCAGCTGGGATCAGGAGTGGATCAGGTGGCAATGCCCTCCCCCCTGCCTTCACTCAGCTGGTATCAGGAGTAGAGCAGGTGGCAATGCCTGCCTCCCTTCACCTGGCCGGGATCAGCCGTGGGGCAGGAGGAAATGCTCCCCGCCATTCAACCTGCCAGAATCAGGCATGGAGTGGGAGGCAATGCTTGTCCCTTCTTCACCCAGCCTGGATCAGGAGCGGAGAAGGTGGCAAGGCCCACTACCCCTTCACTCGGCCAGGATCAGGCATGGAGCACGTGGCAATGCCCACCCCCTCTTCACCCAGCCAGGATCAGGGGTGGAGCAGGAGGCAATGCCCACCCCCCACCCCATTCACCTGGCCAGGATTAGGTGCAGAGCAGGTGACAATGCCCATCTTTCTTCACGCAGCCTGGATCAGGTGTAGAGAAGGTGGCCATGCCCGCTCCCTGCCTTCATCCAGCCAGTATCAGTGATGGAGGAGGAGAGAATGCCCGCCCACTCCTTTTTAAAGCCTGTTGTATTTTTCCCCACAACAGGCTTTGTTGCTAGTAGAAATACATTTAAGAACTTGAAACAGTACCAATATAACAGTTCACAAACACAGTTTTGCCACAACCACACTACTCCTCTTCTGTAACTCCCCAAATGCTCTAAAAAGTTCATTTTTTTCAACTTCTCTTGAAGGCTATCAATGAAGAGGTCTTTCAGGGAGAGTGTTCCATAAGCCAGTTCTGGGTAGTGATTAGAGTGCTGGATCAGGATCTGGAAGAACTGGGTTCTAACCCACACTTGGTGACCTCGGGTCAGCCACACACAGGCTAACCTACCTCACAGGATTATTGTGAGGATCAAATAGAGCAGAGGAGAAAGATGTAAAGTGTTTTAAGTCCCCAGTGTGGAGAAAAGTAGGGTATAGATGAAGTGAATAAATAAACTAAGAATTGCACTGAGACACCTACAAGCAATTCACCCTAAAACAAGAGAGGACAGCAACAGCTGGCTGTTGAGATGGTCCAAATAGCTAGACAGGTTCATATACAGTAGCACTGTCAACCTCCAGTAGGAGCTGTAGTTCTCTCGGAATTACAAGTGATCTCCAAGCTACACAAATCAGTTCCCCTGGAAAAAGCTTGAAAGAGTAGACTATGGTATATCATAGATTCCAGATCAAAACTCTTTGTATGTCTTTCCTTTGTCAATTACACTATTTTGGAATTTCCCTCCACCTTACCCACCAGCCACTTAAAAGCTCCATTGGTCTGTGATAAACTACAGTTAATATAGCAAACAAACAAAAAATGACATTTTTATTTGCCTCTCTTTCTCATGGTGTTCCCAGGACTCAGTTCAGATTATAATATATAGATGGTATAAACAAGTAGCTTCTCCTTAAAATGGCTATCTGCAATATACCTGACGGACACGCCTCTATCTTCCATGTTACCCTAAGAATCCAAGCCATACTAGAATTCAGTAGCTGCGTCAGAAAGCAGGAAGAGCATTATGGCCAACAGCTTGTTACACACGTATTACCTTGGTAATGTACCTCAAGCTTATCACTATAGCAACCCAACAGAATTGCCTCAGCAGCCACTCCAAATCATTTTTATGGAACACGTTATAGCTATAATTAACTTTTTAAATGTAGACTGCCCTAGAAATATACCAAATTGTAACTTTAAAACAAACAAACAAAACTGCATGTTATTTTCTTCCTGTTTACTTGAAGCTATAAACTGAATGCATAGAATATGGGACAGTTCTAATCAACAATATAATAATCAAATGACTGAAATGACCTTGCAATTTGTATCTGTATAAGGATATGTATCACACAGATACACACACCTGCATGTGGGCTTATATTCATGCTGTACTTCCTTCAAAAACAACTTGAAATCTTTTCGTTCAGCGCCAAGTCTAATGAGAATTTCCAGGAAAAACATTAGACAGCATTACTGCAGTTATAAATTATGCAAAAACTAAAACCATCAGTTCTAAACCATACTATTCAACACTTTTCTTGTCTGTACGCTAAAGGTGAAGACTTTTTAGTGAGGTTTCTTTAATGCTACATCCAAATACTTAGCATCAACAAAGCAGCTAATTGCAGTGAAAATCTCATTACAGGTTTTACACAGTGCAATGGTATCTGAGGGCAGGCCATTACCTAAGCAAATGGTTTCCAGACTCTGTTTCAGAGAATTTTTAAATTCATTGGAAGCTTTTTAAGGGTTCCTTAATAAGAAAATTCAGTAGTGGCAGACATGAAGCTCAGAAAATTTGCTCATCACTACCTATCTTCCACTCCAGTGTTCAGCTTCAGGGAAACTTCCTTTTTCTAGGGTGTTTTTTCCATTGAAAGACATAGTGATTGTTCAGAGACTAATTTTATTTAACAGCTGAAGTGAGTATCTCAGTCTCATACATGCCCTCCCTTCTCACCTATTGTACCTGTAATGTAACATAACACTTGATCAAAGCCAGACCATGTTTAACCATATGTGGAATCTCCCTGATCCTGAAATCCATTCACTCCTGTTCATTCCAGTGTCGGGATTACAGAGTCAAGGAGTTTCCACGTATGGGCAAAGCCTGCATAGCTTGCTCAAGCTTTATGTTTTACACCGTATGAAGAGGGCGGAATGTGTATGCTTGAGACATGCTCCCTTATTGCTATATAGTTTTCTTAGTTAGAACAACAGCTTTCTAGGTCTAAAATACAATCAAAACTTTACAGGTATCCAACCAATAAGACTATTCCAAATCCGATTAAGACTTTAAATATAATTATTCCTGCTCTTGCTTCCAGACTATGCCAACATACAAATGTGTCATCACTTAACATTAAGTAAGAAAATCTGCTTATTTTGTAAACCGCCTCAGGCCGGTTCCCTGGAGAAGGAACATAAAAATTCACTAAATAAATAATTTCCTTTTTTTTTTTTTACAATCAGATGGTTCAAAATGCCTTGATAACATTACATAATTTTGATCACAGTTGTTACGATAGTGATGCAGGCTGAACTTATATAATTTTAGGCTGGAATTTTTGATTATAATACACTACCTAGAATATCTAATTAGGATGTGGGAGGACATTCTCCAATCCATCATTTCTGCTCTTTATTTTTAACACTGCAAGTTCCATGCTTGCAATTTCTTCCATATCAAAGATGAACTCATTCTGATGTATAGCTTTGGAAATACAGCACAATAACCAAGGCTTTGAAAATGTATATAATGTATATTTAGCAGTAATTTTGCTCAAACCTTAACAAAAGGTGTTTAAAAATCTTATCAATAAAAATAATAAAGTTAGAAACTTTATATGTTTGCTAAAAATAGGAATTAGCTGCAAGTGGAAATTCCTTCTTGCTCTGAAGAGGAATTAAGCTGCTGCTTGCTAATGTAGATAGTGCTACATACTTAAATAAGGCCTTTAAAAAAGAGATTTGAGTGTCCATCACCAGGTTAAGACCAACAACCATTAGCAAGCTTTCAGAGTAGATAGGTTGGTTTTTTAAAAACTCTGATCTTTGGCTAGGTGCTTTGGCTAGGTTGGTTGGTAACTTTTAAAGGCTAGGTGGCCTGTTAATCACAGTTAGTTAGTGTAGATTAAAGGGGGCAGAAAATGAGCAACAGTAGACCACAGAGGGACCCTGGGAGAAAGGCAAGGGCTAACACTGGAGGGGTAGAGGGGAGGGCTGCAGCACTCTCTGCACCTGCGCGGAGGAGGCCCACCCAGTGCAGTGGCTGTTCATCAGCCTGGATCCTGATGACAGCAAGAGGATTTGCAAGCCCTCTTTGCTGACACGGCTGAATGAGCACCACTCCAACAGGAGCCTGAGACAGGAGCTGGCACTGGGCAGAGGCCTGCTGCTGAGTCTCCCCCTCCTCCAGCTATGAGACCCAGCAGTCGGAGGATAGTAGAAGAAGAGGAAGAGATCTCAACTCCACATCTCAACTCCTTCTCCCTCTGCTATCCTCTTCTGCCCAACCTAGACACAGTGTGTCTGGCCCAAGCATCTCACAGGAGGTGCCTTCTGGAATGCCAGCAGTGGCAGGGGCAGAGTGCTCCCCCTTCTCCTTCAGCATCTGGGAGCATTTCCAGAAGACAGAGAACTCCTGGTATGCACAGTGCCAGTGCCAGTACTGTAGGTCCTGGGTCAGTCAAGGGAAGGATGTGAATCATCTATCAATGTTCAGTCTCAGGAAGCACCACCAGGTGATATTTCTTTGCAGGGAATCAGAGACTGCCACCGCACAGCTGCCAGCAAACTAGTGTGTGTGTGTGTGTGTGTGGGGTCATCCCACAACCATGTCTGGCACTTTCCTCCCCAGGTCTCCTCTAGGCAGGGCCAGCTGAGGGACCACCGGGCCAGGTACTGCAAGGCTTTGCATCATGCTGAGGTTTTCAACATGTTGGAGAAAAACAGGTTTTGCTTACCGTAACTGTTGTTCATCTAGGTCTTCCGTGAGGGCACACATGGGACTGCGCACGTGCAGGCCTGCCGATCCCGGAGATTTCTTTAGCTCAATAACACCAGGGGGCGCTCTCGCCTCCCAGCGCGCATGTGCAGCCATTTTCCCGCCTAAACGGCCTACAGGAGGCGGAGCGCCCCCACACATACCCTCAGTTCCCCTTTCGCCGCCGTAACAAAACCAACAACAACTTACAGCGGGGAAGGAGGGAGGGCATGTGTGCCTGCACGGAAGACCTAGATGAACAACAGTTATGGTAAGCAAAACCTGTTTTTCATCCACGGTCTTCCTGTGCAGTCCCACATGGGAAGATTACAAAGCTTAATACCTGGGTGGAGGCGCCACAGACATGTCACTCAAAGATAGAATGTAACACTGCCGTGCCCACAGCTGTCTCCTTGCAATCTAGGACATCCAGCACATAATGCTTTATGAAGGTATCTGCTGAGGCCCACGTCGCTGCTCTGCAGATGTCATGAAGAGGGACACCTCTCAGAAGAGCCGCTGAAGACGCCAAGGACCTAGTGGAATGGGCATGCACCTCCAAAGGACAAGGTAAGTTAAAAGAATCATAACATGCTAAAACAGCCTGGACCACCCATCTCGCAATGGTCTGAGATGTCGCCTTTCTACCCTTTTTTTGTCCCGCAAAACAAACAAACAAATTAGGATCTAGCTGAAAAGACTTGGTACAATCCAAATAAAACAGTATAGCCCTGCGGACATCCAGAGAGTGAAGGGCCCTCTCCGCATCACAAGACTGCGTAGGGAAAAAAACAGGTAAAACAAGTTCCTGTGACAAATGAAACTGAGACACTACCTTAGGTAAAAACTCAATCTTGGTCCTCAAAACAACCTTATCTGCATGAACCTTTAAATAGGGGGGTTCTGAAGACAGTGCAGCCAACTCCTCCACCCTCCTAGCCAATGTAATAGCTATAAGGAAGGCCACTTACAAAGAAAGGTAGCGTAACGGACAAGTAGCCAAAGGCTCAAAAGGCCTGGACATCAGTCTAGTCAAAACTAAAGGCAAGGACCACTGAGGGACAATGGCACGGACCGGGAGATACGAATTATTTAACCCCCTCAAGAACAACTTAGAAGTATAGTGGGAAAAAACAGACTTTTTGTCTATAGGAGAGTGGAAAGCAGAAATTGCTGCCAAATAAACTTTGACCGAACTATTGGCCAGACCCCGTTGCTTAACCTCCCAGAGGAATTCAAGAATCTTAAACAAGGAGGAGTAAAAAGGGTCTAGATTCTGGCTTCGACACCACCCCGAAAAACTTTCCCACTTGAACGCATAGGATTGCCTAGTGGGAAAGCGTCTAGCGTTTAATAAGACATGAGTTACAGTGTCAGAGAAACCTGTCCTGGCTTGATCAGCCAAGCTGTCAGTTTGAGTCGCTGAATGTCGTGGTGCAAAACTCCCCGCCAGGACAGAAGGTCCAGAGCCAGTGGAAACCTGATCAACTGTGTCTGTAACTGAAGGAGAGTGTGAAACCATGGTTGTCTTGGCCAAAAAGGGGCTATCAATATAACTGCTGCCCCATCCCTCTGAATCTTACTGAGGACCCTGGCCAAGAGAGGGAATGGGGAAAACGCATAACACAGAGGACCCGACCACTCGACTTGAAATGCATCCCCATGTGACCCGATGCCTACACCCCCTCTGGAGCAATAGCGATGCATCTTGCGATTGTCCTCCGAAGCAAAGAGGTCCAGATGTGGAAACCTCCATGCTGAGAAGATCGGAAGCAGGTACTTGTCTCGAAGGGACCACTCGTGAACATCCCCGTGTAGCCTGCTTAGCTGGTCTGCCTGGAGGTTCTCCACCCTGGGGATATGTACCACTCGTAGCCACACCGAGTGCTCTATGGCCCAAGTCCACAGCTTCATTGCCTCGGTACAAAGGGTCACAGATGCTGTGCCACCCTGTCCGTTGACATAAAACATTGCAGTCGTGTTGTCTGTCAGAATTTGCACGGACTTGTTCCGCACGGTATCTGAAAAGGAGATCAGCGTATTTGAAATGGCCCTTAATTCAAGAAGGTTAATGTGGTCTGAACGCTCAGTATTCGACCACGTCCCATGAGCATATGCACCCTCACAGTGAGCACCCCAGCCCAAAAGGGAAGCATCAGTAGTCACTGATAGTTGAGTTTGGCGAAAGCCAAACTCTACTCCTTTAAATAAGTTAGCATCCTCTAACCACCAATTCAAAGAGGCCACCACCCGTCTAGGGACCGAAAGCCTCCTGTTCTGAGAATCATAGTTAGGCGAAAAAGAGGCATTAAACCACAATTGCAAGGGTCTCATAAACAGCCTAGAAAACGGAACCACAGCCATAGTAGAAGCTAGGCACCCCAGAAGAGTTTGAATAAAATGGGCTGATTGAAAACGGCACCGCTTAAGTCTGAGAATAAGGTCCTTAATTCTAGAAGCCCTTTCTGAGGGCAAGAAACCAGCATTCTTGACCCCATCCAAAACGACCCCTATAAACTGAACTGACCGAACAGGGGTCAGTTTCGATTTCTTTCGATTTACGAACAGTCCCAGTTTAAGACATAACTCTAAAGTAAGGGACACCTGTTTAAAAACATCCTCAGCTGAACTGCCCACTAGAAGCCAGTCATCCAGATATGAAAATACCCGACAGCCTTGTAGTCGTAAGTGAGCAACCACCACAGCTATATATTTAGTGAATCTCCTCGGGGCCGTAGCCAATCTAAATGGCAAAACCCTATATTGAAAAACCTTGTGGTCATAAGTAAACCATAGGTACTTTTTGTGTTCGGGGAAAATAGAAATATGGAAATAGGCATCTTTCAAATCAAGGACAGCAAACCAAGAGTGCATAGGTAACAGGGTCAAAACCATCTGTAAGGTGACAATTTTGAATTTCCGCACTCTAATCAACTTATTAAGGGCTCGAAAGTCCAAAATGGGTCTGAGACCACCGTCCTTCTTTTCAACCATGAACAAATTAGAGTAAAACCCCAAAGAAGCGGAATCGTGGGGCACCTCTTCAATTGTGCCCTTCTGAAGCAGGGTGGTCAATTCAGCCAGGATCTCCGCGTGCGGAGGCCCCGAAGAAAAGACAGGGAGACGCAAGTAAGGTAAATTCACAAACTTAATTTTATAACCAAACTAAACAATATCAGAAACCCAAACGTCGGAACCGATGGAACGTGACTCCCCCCAGTATGTACTAAGCCTGAAACCAAACATGAGTTCAGGCCCCTGTAATTGTCAGAATTGCTTGTGCAACTGGGGGGCTTCCTTGGCCTGTTGTTGTTGAGAACCAGGCTTGGAGCGGTGACCTTGTCTGCGTCTCGAAAAGGTCTGCTGTGGGCTTTGATAACTTCTTTGAGATTGGTATGAATACCCATCATAAGGCTGATACTGATATGGTCTGCCTCGCTGCGAAGACCTAAAGTAAGGTCTAGAAGACTGCTGAGGGGTCTGGTGAAGGATGCCATAGGACCGTGCAGTGAGCCGATCTGTTCTCTTCTTCGACAGATACTCATCCATCTTCTCAGAGAAGAGTGAGACCCCTTCAAAGGGCAAGTCCTCTACTTTATTCCTTGTCTCCGGCGGGAGAGCAGTCGTGCGGAGCCAGGCAAACCGGCGCAACACCAATGCAGAGAGTAAGGAACGAGCGGATGTGTCAGACAAGTTCCTGCTTGCGTTTATCTGATGTCGAGAAAGGCGGGTTGCCTCCTCCTGAATGATTCGAAGGAGGGTCCACTGGTCTTCAGGGAGCTTCAGGAGAAAGGCAGCTACTTTTTTCCACAGAAAGAGCTTATAAGCTGACATCATAGCTGCATAGTTGGCCACCTTAATACCAAAAGTGGCCGAAATATACAGCTTCCTCCCCATCGTATCGATCTTTCTACTGTCCTTGTCAGTAGGGGCTGACGTAGAACCTTGTTTAGACCTCGCCTGCATCTCCTCTGTTACTAACGAGGAGGGGGGTGGGTGGGTTGTCAAAAAAGGGTGAGCATCATCTTTGGTCCGGTACAGACCCTCTACCTTCCAATTAGTGGCTGGTGTAGATGCTGGTCTCAAATTCAGCTTCTTCCACACGTCAACAAAGCCGTCGATCAATGGGAAAGCCACAGAAGGCGTAGACCCAGAATAAATGTGTTGGTAAATTTTATCCGTGAACTTAGACTCTGTTGATGTCACTTCCAAATCTAATGCTTTGGCCATACACTGAAGTAATTCCTTATAGGCCCTGAAGTCATCCATGGGTGATGGTTCTTCCACCGGGCCGATCTCAGCATCAGATGAATCTGAGAGAGGGGACTCACTGTATCTTGGTCGACTCCGATGGTAGTCGACTTCGGATAAACGTGGAGTTCTACGGGAGTCATCGTATGATCGGGTCTGGAACGAAGGTGAAAGAGATTCCCTTCTATACGAACGATCCGAGTGAAGTGGGCTGTCCCCCAAATAAGATGAGGTAAGCCGCCCTTCGCTGCCATGATGCTCCCTCGATCGACTCCAAGTAGGGTATGGACTATACCGACGACCCGATCCACTCTAATAACTGTGTTCAGACCGAATCGATCCCGATCCATGAGAGGTTGATCGAGGTCACCCCGATGGAGTAGGGGGCTTCTCGATCGGCACCGGGTCCTCCTGCCGAGAGGTAGTTACAGGAGTTGGAGCTCGAGTGTCAGAGTCCTTGCATCTCTTTTCGGGCGGATCGGAACCGATCGCGTCCGAGGGGGCTGACAGTGGAGATGAAATCAACTTCTCCAAGACCGCCTTGTCTCACTTAGAAGAATGTTTTATTTTCTTCTTCTTCTTCTTCTTCTTCTTCTCCAGCTCACCGAGGGTGCGCAGCTCCGAAGCCATCGGATCCAAGGAAGTCACACCTTGCGAGGGTGGAGGTGTTGGTCTCGAAACCGACGGTGTTCGACTCTGAGAGCCAGCTGGGTCCGAAGTCCGAGCGGCGGATGACGTCGAAGGGGGTCGGCTCCGAGGCGTCTTCGGAACTGATGGAGCTGGTTCTGATGCACTCCGAAGTGAGGAGGCAGAACGATCTCTTGGCCTCGACTCTGAGTGACTTGGAGAAGGTAAGGAGCAAGGGGTTTTGGAGCTCGCGGCTTCAGCGGGTCGAGGGATAGAGCCGGACATGGCAGATGGTGGTGCCTTTGCCGGAGGGTCTGCAACCGCCATAGCACACTGCCAAAGCAAGGCATGCAGACGATCCGCTCGCTCTGCCCTAGCCTTAGGAGTAAAGGCGCGGCAATGTTTACATGCCTGGGGGTGATGGGTTTCCCCAAGGCAATAAAGACAGTTGGAATGGCCGTCTGACCTGGTCATCTTGCGATTACAGGTGACGCACCGTTTGAACAAAGCAGTATCCGACATCGCGAACGAGTAGAAGAGCTAGAAACCTCATCTATTGGCGGCAAAAAGGAAACTGAGGGTATGTGTGGGGCGCTCTTCCTCCTGGAGGCCATTTAGGCGGGAAAACGGCTGCGCATGCACGCTGGGAGGCAAGAGAGCCCCCTGGTGTTATTGAGCTAAAGAAATCTCCGGTATCGGCAGGCCTGCGCGTGCGCAGTCCCATGTGGAACTGCACAGGAAGACCGTGGATGAACATTGCTATTGCCATAGAGAGAGAATTACTGGAATGGGTAGGTCAGGGCAGCATCACCACAGGATACATGTTGACTGATGGCAATGCAAACATCAAGGCAGTTTCTGAGCAAGTGGGCACATTTACAGTGTGGCCCACAAACTTCATCTCATGGTGAAGGTCATGCTTGGTCTGGGTTCCTTCAAAGAACCTGCAAATGACCCTGCAAAAATGCCAGTGACTCATGAGTCACTTCTCATGCAACATTAAAGCAACTCACCAACTATGCCAGAAGTAGGCTAGGACAGGCGTGGTGGACCACCACTTGATCTCTGATGTTGTTACTCACTGAAGCAGCTGGCTGCCCCCATGGTGTGGCTCTCGGACAGCAACACTTGGAAAGGGAGAGTTCAACCCAGAGGATTGGGTCACCTTCTCCCAAACAGTGGAAGCCCTCTGGCACTTCAAGAAATTCACTATCGTGGTCTCATCTGACATGGTGATCCTGAGTCTGGTCATTCTTCTGGTGCATATACTTCAGAGTGCTATGGCCTCTTTCCTGAACCCAGATACAGTATGTGCAGACCTCGTTCCAGGAGTGCACGCTTGTGAGAAAGCTGCAACAGGGCATCACATCCCGGGTGCAACCTCTTTCCAAGGAGCTGTACATGTTGGCGACCATGTGTGACCTGCAGGCTTAGAACCACAACAGTGAGAAAGATGCCCTCTCTTTGCAGGTGCAAGATAGGCAGGCCAAGAGGGGCTTCCTGCCAGCAGAGGAGGTGGGGGATGGGCCCAGCTTTGCTGGCCTCCCCTCCACCCCTTCTCAGCAGTCTGCCCCCATGGCCAGCACCAGGATGTCCATGGAGATGGAGGTATTTCGGCATGCTCTCAGCCTCTCTGGGAATGTGAGGTGCCTGAACCTGGATTTGGTGGAGGCAATAGTCAAGGACTAGCTTGCAGAGCCTGCAAGTTGCTTTCCACTCATCCTCTCAGCTACTAGGCCAAGAAGGCGATCTGGCTGGACCTTTCTCTCTTGGCTCAGAGGCTCCTCTCATGCCCTCCTTTCATGAAAAGCAAGTACATATTTTCCCATGTAGGTAACATTGTCAGCTCTCATCCCACTCGCCTGCTCCCCTGGAGAGTTGAGCAGTTAGTCTTCCTGATAGTCAACATGCTGTTCTTCAATTTCCCAACTCTGGACTTTCAGGATAAATGATGTGAGCCCATCTTGTAGCCTGCATCCTCTGTGAATCTGTGTTGGGGAGGTGGAGAAAATGCTCTTCCCAAGACTTAAAAGTTATGTAGAAAACCAGCAGGAGGGTCAGTTGATCCATTGGCACAATTGCACACTTCAATTTGGACCCACACACCCCTCCCAAAACACCAGCCCACTTTGATACAAATTTGTGTGGTTAAGTGAGAAAAGAGGTCCCAGAAATGTTGTTCTCTTGCCATTGAGATGAGAAGATTCAGAGTGAGATGTTAGGGAAAGTAGAGAACAGAACAACACACCACATTTCACAGAGGAAAACCCACTGAAACATCCAAATGAATTTACATAATGCTGCTGTGTAATATAATGTATGTAATGTGTTGTCCTAATGTTAACTTTCCTCATTTCAGGGGTGGGAGGGACAGCCAATGATGAAAGTCTGCAGAGAGAGAGAGGATAACTTGGGTTTCCCAAGTACAACTCGCTCTCACTTTCAGCCTGAGGCCAAGTGGAATCCATCTTATGCACCTGTGCTTGCCTGCTGTTGCCTTGTGCTTGTGGCTCGGTACTGCTTGGTTCTGTTCTGTGGTGTTTCTCCCACTGGCTGAAGCCAGTGCCTGGCTGCTGTGAATGACATTGGTTCTGTTGGGCTAAGTTGCAAGAGTGTCACTTGCTTCAGTTTGGTTTCAGTGGGATGGATGTGATTCTCTGGTGTGATGTTGGTCCTCTTGCTTCACTTTGGTTCTAGAGGAATTCCATCCCCTTCCTTCAGTTTGCTTCTAGTTGCAAGACTGTACTTTGCTTCAGTTTGGTTTGGGTGGAATAGATGTAATTCTCTGGTGTGAAACTGGTCCTCACAGAACAATGGAGAGTGACTAGGCAGCTTGCTCAGTGGGTGCTGGGGTTTGGGGGGGGTATCAGTTTGGTTCTATTGTGCTTCCCCAGGGATGAGCTTGCATTTGGGAGTACGCCCCGGCTGCGACAGCTTTGGCCTGTGTATATGTGCCCTTGGGAACAATGGAGAATGGCTGGTCAGCCTGCTCAGGGGGCGCATGGCTTTTTTCGGGGGAAAGGAGGCATCAGTTTGATTCTGTTGGGCTACTCCAGGGATGAGCTTGCATTTGGTTCTGTTGGACTCCCTGTGTGTGGAGTTTACATTTATGAGTGTGCATTTGGTCATGACAGCTGTGCTCCTTGTGTTTCTTTAATGGGAGTCAGCTTGGACTGTTTCCCCCACAATAGGAACAAATGGAGTGGCTGGGGGCACCTTTTTCAGGGGTCCACAGAATTTGACCTCGAGGTACAATCTTCCTGAAATTTGGCAAGTCTTTAGAGGACAGTCAGGAGTACATACCCTGAAAACGTTGTGGGTTTTGCTTGCAAAATGCTACCCCTAGCTTCCTGGATAGCCTCCAGGTAGGGCTTTCCCACAGGGAATAATGGAGATTGGAGAGTGGCTGGGGCATCTTCTTTGGGGGCCCATACATTTGGCCCCTGGGGCCCAATCTTTATGAAACTTGGGAGGGGGGGGTCTTTATAGTTAGAAGTAGGTTCCCTGCAAATTTGGTGAAGTTTGGTCAAAAAATGACACCCCCCAGGCCCTCAGATAAATCCAAATTGAGTTTCCCATAGGAAACAATGGCCGAATTTCATCAAATTTGTACTCTATTAATGAACTGAACTAGAGAATCAATTCAGTATTTGAGGATTACCATTTTTTTCTAGTTCAGTATTACTGAACCAAATCCCCTCCTTTTTTTTGCAATCTCTATTAGCAAGTAGGATTTGGGTAAGACCTTCCCTTTTATACTTGGCAAACACATATTTGCAAAGTGTCTTACTATCTGAAAGAGAATTGAGTCAATCTATCCTATTATGCTTATGAAGTTACCAATTCATAATTAAATATTAGCGTAGTCAAGATACCAATATATCTATTCCAAATGTGACCCAAAAATGTGGGTCAAAAATCTGCACTGCGGGAATATGTGCAGATGGGGGATTTTTCTATAGACCTCGGGAATGGAAGATTTGTTTTCACTTACCGTGAAGCTTCCTTTCTTGGTGGTCCAGGAGAGGGGCAGTCCTTCTGGGATATAGCTCCTCCTCTGCGAAGGCAGGGTCAGTCAGATGATTTTGATCCCAGAGGGGAGAGGTTTGTCCCTGGAATCGCCAGTCCATTCCTAAGCCCTGACTCTCCTTCATGATACCAAGAGGGAAAAATAACTCCCCTCAATTTTTTAAAATACATGAATAGAAAGGGTCCCTACTCTGAGGCCAGTAGGAGGAAGACTATCTTCCTAACTCTTCATCCAATTCTAGAAGCCACCCCCCAACAAACTCGAGTAGGAAGGACTGCCCTGAAGCTTCACAGTAAGTGAAAACAAATCTTCCATTCTCTGGTGGTCCTAGGAGTGGGGCAGTCTTTACTCTTGGGACATACAAAAGCAGTGTGCCCCAGGGTGAGTAGTCTGGCTTCTAGGCCTACAGGGTGTGTTGTAGTAGCCTCCTGCCAAAAGTTGTCTCTGCGGAGGACAACTTATCTATCCTGTATTTCTTGATGAGTGATTACACTGATTTCCATGTGGATGCCTTATCAATCGTCTCTAACAACTAAAGGATTTAGTGGCTGCTGATCTCACTGCTTCCATTAGTGAGTGTGCCCTGATGTCTTGAGGCGTCTCCAGACCCCTGGCTTGGTATCCCAGAATTATGTACCCTCTGCTTTACCTATTTAGCAAGGAAAAGGACACTCTCGGTCCCAAGAAGGACCTCCAAAAAACACACAACTAGTGTCTCAGACTTGTGAAAACTGTTCAGTCCTGCCCAAGTGGGTTCTCACGTCTCTACATATATCAAAGCAGTGAGATTCCCTTTCCTTCCCATACTTTGGATTAGGTTAGAAGGAGGGAAGTACTATCTCTTCTGTCCTATGAAACGTGGAGTTCACCTGCAGAAGGAAAGTTGGTTCTGTTCATAACTTACTTTACTATCTTGAAGGAAGAGGCGTAGATCTCTATCTACAGCTAGCGCATGCAGTTCTGACACTTGTCTACCCGATTTGATTCCCATCAGAAAGATAGTTTTAAAGGTTAATTCCTTTAAAGGACATGAGGCCATAGGCTCAAAACAGTGTTTTGGATAATGCTCTCAGTACCAAATTAAGATATCACATGGGAAAACCTGTGAGTCCTTGGAGGATTCAACAATGAGGTTCCCCCTTTAGAATCTGTTGCCATGAGGGTGATGTATAAGGAAATGTCCCTTTCTAGAACCCTAACTGCCAGGATGGATGCTACCTGTTGTCTAAGGGTGCTAGTGTTAAGACTTTTCTTCAGCCCTTCTTGAAGGGAGGATAGTATCCCCCTCACTGGCATCTAAAAGGTTACATGCACCACTTCTGGGAAGTTTGCGGGTATTTTTACAGACTCTATGGAACTCTTTCTGGAGGCTAACATAGTACCAATTATGCCTTCTGCATAATCCAACCCTATTAGTTTGCATTCAACCTCCACGCTGTGAGGCTTGTCAGAGTTGGTTGAAGGTGTGGTATTATTCTCTGCATCAATGGACCCTCCTTCGGTAAGACGTGCCAGGGATCCATGCTTGAAAGACTCTTCAGGTTGCAAGACCATGTCTTTCTGGACCCAAGGGGTGCTATTAGAATCACTTCTGAACAAATCCTTAGTAACCCTATGACAGAATTTGAACAGCTCTTAAATCAAACAGATTGGACGCAAAAAGGTTTGATATCCAAACTTTATAATTTGCTTCTTAATACCTTTGAATTAAAACCTCAGAAATATCAGCTAGACTGGCAAACCGATTGTGGATCTGTAATTCCCCCAGACCAATGGGAAAAAATTTGGTCTTCTAATATAAGAGATTCTCGCATAATAAACAACAGAATTCAAGCTTATAAAATTATCCACAGATGTTATTTAACACCAAAGAGACTCTCATTATTTTCACAAACTCAGTCACCTTATTGTTGGAAAAGATGTAATTTGATAGGTTCTTTCGATCATTGCTGGTGGAATTGTCCCCTAGTTAAAAACTATTGGATAGAGATTTTAAAGAATATAAAAGAAATAACAGGTTATGAAATACCCTTTGATATTAAGCTAATTTTTCTAAATCAATGGGACAACATGGATATCCCAAGCATTAGGAAAGAATTAATTAATGACCTCCTAATGGCCAGAAAATCCCTTTTGGCAGCTAACTGGAAGTCCCCCAAGATCCCATCTATCGACAGTTGGTTTTCCAGAGTCTGGGATTATTATATCCAGGAGAAAGTTTATGATTCTATTTATATATCTCAGCATTTTCCAAAAGAAACTGATTTTATGACAAAATGGCTCCCTTTCTTTGACTACTTATTAACCAATGATATACACCCTCCAAAGCATTTATTGTTTGTCTCATGGTGTTTCTGAGCAATATGTTAGGTTCCATACAAACTGTAAAGAACCTCCTTCTCTGCTTAGGTATATTGCAATTCTCTAAGCAAATTTTCTTTTTCCTTTGTTAATATTATATTTGAAAACTGGTAGTATATTATAAGCTATCTGTTTTTTCTTGTATTATAGTTGACTTTAATATTGTGTAATTTGTTTTCCTGTTTACGCATTGTATGTTGTTTTTTAAAGTTAATAAAGTTTATTAAAAAAAAAAGAATCACTTCTGCACTTTACTGTGTGATCTTCTGAACTACCTTGTGCCACTGCTATACTGGGGAAAGTGAACAGGAGTTGCAGAGGCAGCTCGTAGCTCGTGGCTTCTATCCCTATGGTTTGAGGGTTTCTTCTTCTTGCGCCTTGCCGAAATTCTTGGCAGACCAGTTGAGGAGTCTCTCTAGATAGCATCCATTCTGCTTGGTACATCACTCTCTGGTTTATCTAGTCCGCCGGGGAGTTGTCCTGGTCTGCTACGTGTACTTCTTTTAGAGATTATAGGTGATCTTTTATCTGTAGAAACATATGGTGACCTGTGGGAAGATCCTAGGATTCTAGCAGACCCATTCTGATGGCTCCAAGTTCCAAAAGGTTGATAATTTCTTCAGCCAGATGTCAGACGTCATTCTTCCCTGGGGGTGTCTGTGGTCATCACTGTTCTCTTTGGGATGCCATCATGGGACCAGGAGAGGTCCAGCCACCAGTTGGTCTCCTGTTTGAGGATCTCTGGCAACCAAACTATCTTGGATCTCTTGTGCTCTAACACCTCGTGGTATGGTAACAAGAATCTCTGGAGGACATGGGTCTGGTTGTATGGTAACAAGAATCTCTAGAGGACATGGGTCTGCCTCCTCAAGGACATCCTGATAGGATACCCTCATCCCCAGCTGCTGAGCCAGGAGCATCACTTCTGCCTTCTGTCTCCTTAAGACCTCTGTTGCCATTACCAACACTTTGTTGCCTTTCCTGTGACAGAAAAAACTTCTGTCTTGAGCTGTGTCTATCACTATTCCCAGGAGCAATATTTACTGAGTTGGGAGTAAAACTGATCTTTTCTTCATTGACCATGAATCCATGATTCCACAGACAGGATTACCCCTGAAAATATTTTATGCACAATTTTGTTGTTCAGGTTCCAAGAAATCTGAAGTATTTCCTAGACTTTTGCATAGTTTTTCATGCAAAGCAAAAATTAATCTTTGTAATATTGTCTGTTGATTGATTTAATGATTTCTTAATTTGTGTTGTTGTAAACGGTTTTGATGACATTGTCAAAGTGGTTTTAAATTTTCAATTAATAAATCTTGTAATTCATCTTTCCAAAATGGTATCGCTCTTTATTGCTGCTGAGTGGGAGTGTTTGCTATAGGTCTGGGGACCACAGAGTGGAAAAAGATACAGAACTTCTGCCTCACCTTCAGGCCCTTCTCTATTACCCCTGCTGCCTTGAACAATCAAGAACCAGGATACAGATGCTCACCTCTGATGCCTTGACCACTTCATAGGGCAATGTGCAGACATGTCTGACAGTTGGTTATTGCCAGAGGCTCCAAAATCATTCCTCATTGGAGACCTCAGGGGCAAATAATGTAGCATTTTGAGAACAATCTATTATATTTGTCCTTCCATGTCCCTTATTGTTTTTGTATTAATACGTACTGTAAAGAGGCTAGAGCATAGGAGAAACCCCCCAAAAATGAAGAAAGTGGTGGAAGGCCAGTAACAGGAATAGTAGTGGAGGCGATGCAGCCACTTCTGCAGTTCTACGTGAGAAAATTTGCTAATGTGACTTAATGTTCCCAATTTCTTGTTTAATGTTCCTCATGACTAGACCAATATTAGTGCAGATTTTTAAATTACCCCTGCTTATTTCAATAATCCAAACATTTAATGCAATACTAATTATACTGACAAGTAAAGTTAATGATCATACTCATAGAAGCATGCACAGTTTATACATTGAGGGCCATACTAGATGAACAGCATCCCGGGAACACAACTGCCATTTTATCTGTGGAACTTCTTAGGTTTATAAACAACATAGGGGCCTGTGCCTGTTTGGGAATATGGCATGGAAGGGACACTCTCATCTCCCCTCCCACTCCATGTTCAAGAGCACAAAATTAAAATAATATATGTTTAAAATAATAATAAATAATAAACAAGTTAAAATAATATATATCAATATGGTAAAAATACAAAGGTTTCCAAGGAATCAACACTAGATCAGTCATCAGCCAGATAAGATTAATCGACCTAAAGTTTAAAATCTGCCTTTCACATGAAAGCTCTCTGAAAGAGAAGTCTTACAAGTTGTACAGATCACTGATGCCTTCTGAACAGCCTCTGGCCACCTGTTCCACAATACAAAGGCATCAAGTGAAAAAGCCAGGGAACAGACCGAAGCAGAATGCACCACTCCGGAAGTGGAAAGCAAAACAGGTGCGAGGAGCACAAATTCTACCACTGAGCCACAGCACCTAGATTTCCTTGCGCGGCAATGGAAGCATACTTTGGAAAATCCACATTATTCCCCATAAGAAGGCCAAGACTATCTCTAATTACATTCCTTGTGTTACCATTTACATAAACTGTATGGCCACATAATTCAGTTAACAGTATTAACAACTGAAAAAATAGTCTCAAAAGTAATCAGCAACGTATTTCAATTTAAAGAAAGAAACTGGAAGGAGACAGATATGCAGAGGTTGGATAATTCAAACTTTTTTGGAAAATGGTTATCAGGGAGGGACACACTGAACCCTCCCCCTCCATAGTTCTTCACTAGATGTTTGTTCAGTGAGCTCTCTACCACTCCCATAACTCCAGAGAGGTGGGATACACAGGAGAATCTCTTCGGAAGCACACACTGTCACTCTACCCTCAGTTTAGGTCCTCCTAAACCACCCTCTTCATCTGAGCCAGTCTCTGTCAGGCATGCTTCCTCTGCCAGCCCCTCACACTTTCTCACACATGCTTTTATCTATACTTACTATTTAGTAGAATCTGACAACTGATATTCCCTTCGTCGGTCATAGCATTCCTGTATTCCAGGATCATTCCATAGAGTCTTTATGGCATCTACGTAGGGATTCTCAAATGAAGACACTTTCTCTATATCAACTTCTCGGACGAGTTGTGCATTGGCCTGTTATTAACAAAAATTGTTCCCATTACATTTATATTTATAGAAAACATCATATAGAATGCAAAGAACATTATTTTGGGTTGTACAGTGGTGCAAGGATAATTATGACTCTCAAAAGTTCATACTTTGGAAATCTAGTTTATCTTTAGGGTGCTATCGGACTCAAATGTTGTGCTCACATATTAATACACATTAATATTAATAATGCAATAATGTAATACAAAATAAAGCCCTTCAAAATAACTCAAAGATAACTGGCCTCCAATACAGAGTTGAATTTCAGACAATAGTGATGATTTGGTTCAGCCTGGCAAGTTAGCTTTGACTGCTTGGGTACCTATGAGATTTCTTACCTTTTTTCCCAACAAAGTCTCAATTTTTGCACAGTTGCATAATACAAATTCAACAGACATGAATTTTCCCAAAATGGAGGTATAGTGGTAGGCAAAACTGCACTGCTGAAATTCTGCCTGTTACGCAAAATATACACAGCTTCTGTAAGTTAACCAGCATTAACTTACAAGTCAGAATTTGGATTCCAGTATGTATTATGCCTTTTGGAGTAAACTATGTTTAAGGACTGCAATTGGAGCATACTTTGCAATTACAGCAAAGCAAAGCAAAGCTGTAGCTTTTACTTATATAGCATTAACTTAGAGCAACTGACCTATGACAATATTTACTGATGTTATATAGAAGTTTTATCCTAATAACACTGTGTTCAGGTATAGCATATTTTTAACCTGACAATACAGTCTGATTTTGTACAGCAAAAATAATGGAAGGCAATTAGAAAGCACTCCTGGAATAAAAATTAGCAAGCTATTTTCTAAGTAGAAAGTACTTAATTTCATTAACAAATAAGACTGATATCCATCATTAACAAGGTAGCACAGCAGTATTGTTGTCAATAATGCCTAGAAATATTAATGTGCAACACAACTATAAGATATAAATACTTGGATAAATAACAGCTGAACTCATCTATATGAAAATATATAATTTAACACACGTGAAGACAAAGGATAAATCAGCACGATCCATTGTGATTTATGACAGTTCACCAGAGAATATGCACCTATGGCACTGTGGAAAGCCAATGCATAGAATCTATTTACCACATAAGAAGGAGTTCCATCATGTGGCCGCTTGGTCAACTTTATTTCTAAAAACATAGCACAATTCTGCCAAACATTATCGTGACTTAAAGGTTATGTCCTGTCCTGTGGTAAAACTTTCCTGTATTTCCCTCAGAGTTGAACGCTTGTTTTCCATGGCTGGCAAAGTTGAACTGGGAAATACTTTCTGCAAGCTGAAGAATTTCATGGTTACAGTCTGTCATCCATGCTATTTATTCAGAGTTTTCAGAAATTCTAACACAGTGCTTACATACTTTGAAAGCAGTTTTCATGAGTATTTTTAAAATTCATTATTAATCTGTGTACTTCTCTTTACCCAGAAACTATAACCAATTATCCATAAAGTTATGTGTGTGTTTTTTTATAAAGAAATGTATTGGGTAGGTTAACATCCATTTCACAGATTACATATTACATCCATTTCTTTTTCAACTAGTACTAATTGTCTTACACATCAGTTCAAATACACATTTCCCACCCTCCCTCCCTCTTTTACCCTAGACCCCCAACAGCACTAAAACCTTTTTAAATCTCATCATTTCCTTCTAATATTTGTCCCAGTTTTCAAAGGTAAAATTCTTACATAGTTTTAGTTCTATTATCATACACACATTAATAACTATCCATAGACCATAGTTGTCCTTTTACATCCCACTTATTTTCCAAATACTCTTTTTTCCCAGTCCTTTAAAAATTCATTTGAGCTTTGTTCTTTCAATTTTCTTGTCAATTTGTCCATCTCCACCATGTACAACAGTTTTTGAATCCAATCCTCGATTTCTGGTATCTCCTCTTGCTTCCAGTATTGCGCATATAATAATCTTGCTGCCACCAACATGTAATACAATAATGTCCTGTTCTGTACATTGACTTTTTCCATATTAAGCCCTAACAGAAACATTTCAGGGCATTTTGACAAATTACCTTTCATAATTATCAACATTTCCGCATATATCTTAGACCAGAATTGCTTAGCTTTATCACAAGTCCACCACATATGATAGAAAGAGCCTTCATGTTGTTTACATTTCCAACATTTGTTTGACATAATGTTACTCATATTTGTATAAAGTTATTTCATATGCTACACAAGGAGGGAATTCATCGGCATGTGATTTTAATTGTAAAGTGAACTTATCTTAGGATTTTTCTCTTTTTTCATTTTGCAGATCTGGTAAGCACTACATGGAGCATGCACCTTTTCTAAAAGAGCAAAATCCACTCGAATAGAGAGAAAGCACAGTGGGCTGAATCTCATGAACTACAAATGCAAGGCTCTTTCTTTTGCTAGTGGAGAAGGCAAGCAGCGAGCAAGAGGAACAATTCTGCCCCCCCTTACTGCAGCTTCCTATGCTATTTTGTCCTCAAGCTTCACCACAGCTTCCAGCATCTGCTTTTTAGGGAAGGGGATGTCACAGAAAGCTGGGGAAGATCAGCATCCGTAACTGACTCACATTTCCAGTGTGCATGGATAGTTTAAATTATATAAGCTTGTTTTACTCTCCCATCCAACCATGTAAATCTGTAAATAAAAAAAGCCTATAAGTAATGACAAAATGATGCCGCAAAGCATGAATGGATAAATAGAATTACAGTCTTCATAGCAACAGAACAAACCAGTAGCTGGGGTGAGGCAACAGCAACCATGGAAGGTGCCAAAAACATCCATAGTTATCTATATCGCAGCATTATGCAGTTAATAAGCAAGCAATCTTCGGTACATTTCACACACAATTAGCTATTTACCCATACAAAAAGAGTTTCACTTGACACATTTTTATTCACTTGTTCCCTTTTGTTGTCCAGCCAAGACATTATTTTTATTTTATTTATTTTTATTTTACTCATCCCACCTGTGTCCCCAATGGAGACCCAAAGCAGCTTTCATCATTCTCCTCTCCTCCATTTAATCATCACAACTGAGAGTGTGACTGGCCCAAGATTATACTGGCTTTTCACCATGGTGATCACCATGGCTTTTGTTTAAATTTAAGTTACTGACTCCCCCATCACAACATTCCAAAGCCACTGCTATTAGTACAATTTGATCATTGGCCCACTATCATTGTGAGAACAACTGCAGAGAGTATACATGGCTAAAATTCGTACCATTCTATCCTAGCACCTACCTTTATTCCCAGCTTCCTATGTAGAATCATCCATTTTCATTTTTTACTGTTAATATCCATCTTTCTTTTCTCTTTCTGATCCATGTTCACTCTTTATATCAAC
The DNA here is from genome assembly GCF_028583425.1 of Eublepharis macularius. Classification (NCBI taxonomy): domain Eukaryota; kingdom Metazoa; phylum Chordata; class Lepidosauria; order Squamata; family Eublepharidae; genus Eublepharis; species Eublepharis macularius. The sequence continues at coordinate 96,061,795 of NC_072797.1, read as the reverse complement.
ATTACCAACCCTATCTATTTGCTTTACCCTCTCTTCTCTTTAAAATAATTGTAAAGGGAAGGGGGAGAGCAAGAGAAGACAAAAAAGAGTGGTTATTGTGTTCTTGATTCAACATTCTTCAAGCTGGACTAAGATCTAGTTTTAAGTTCCAACCTAGCAGATGGTTATAACAGCTATACAATAAGCAATGCTGTGCCCACCAGACAATGTACTTTTGTCCAAAACATATATAGTCTGATTTATTTTAATATGTTCATTAGTGAAATTACAAAATGAATGCAATGATTTGAAAGATAAATTTAAGATAAACAATAAAATTTCAAGTTAGCTCATGTTCAAAATTTAAGATGCGGATGATTTGGTGCTGGTTATGGAGGATCCCTTAAAGGGAACTGAAACCTTAATGTCAAAATTGAAAGAATTTGGTGCAGTAGCTGGCTTCAAGGTTAACAAGCAGAAGACTAAAGTGTTAACTAAAAATATGAAAATACAGGACCAAATGAAATTGGAGAGCAAAACAGGGTTTAAAATTGAGAAAAAGGTAAAATATTTGGGTATTACTTTGTCAAGTATGAACTGTATGTTATTCCAAAACAATTATATTAAGACTTGGAATGAAATTAAAAGGGATATGTTTAATAATCATTATGTACGGTGTGCCATTTTGAGAGTACGGAATAAATACAAACTTAGGTTTTGTTTGAAAATCCCTCTCTGGTTATTATTGCAAGAAGCTCATTTTAGAAGGGAAATGATGAGGCCAACTAAATGATTAACGTATCGTGACTTGTTAGAATTCTCCCAAGGCCAAGTTAAAATTAAATCAAGAGAGGACTTAGTAGCAGAAGGGCATGTTTGCCAATGGTTTTCTTATATGCAGATCTCAGAGAGATTTAAACTAGGTAAGAGAGACTATGACTTTGAGCAATCTAAAACTGAATTTGAAATTGCCCTTTGTACTAATGATAAACATGTTATTGCTAAAACGTACAAACTGTTGTTGATGTTTGAGACTAAAAAAGAGCAAATAAAAGAATGTATGATTAAATAGACAAAAAATTGTGGCTGCGACATATTAATGGAGCAACGAGAAAATATGTGGACAAGGGGGGTGAAAATTACATTAAGGGCTAGCATTGAGGAGAATTTCTATAAGATGATGCATTGTTGGTATATGACCCCTGAAAAATTGGCTAGAATGGACAAGGATGCCTCAAATGTATGCTGGAAATGTACTAAACAAGAAAGGACATTTGATCGTATGTGGTGGACATGTAAGAAAGCAAAGAGTTTCTGATTGCAGATATAATCAGCGATTCAGAAGATTTTGAAGATCAAAATCCAGTTGAAACCAGAGACTTTTCTGTTGGGAATGATAGCCAGTTGGAAAGAACTTTTGGAACTTTGAGTCTATATTTGATCATGGCAGCAACAGCACAGTATGCACAAAAATGGAAAACTCCCACAATGCCTACAATGGAGGAATGGAGGATAAAAGTTTTAGATTTTGCATCAATGCCAAAACTTACTTCACTAATTAGAGAAAAGACATTAGCTACATTTGTGGCTGAATGGAAACCGTTTATAGACTTTTTACATGAAATGGATAATAATGACTTGATGATATCTGGATTTATGGATTAAGAAACATGAACAAGAGAAAAAAGAGGGCTCTTATGTTTAACACAGAATAAGTGAGACTTTGAAAACAATATATATTTGTTGCAGAGAAAATCGGAACTCAATTTGTAGTTTAGTTTTAGTCTTTTTCTTCCCCTATCTTTTAAAACTGTTTTTCCTTTATTATTATTAGTTATTTGTCTAGTTTGTTATTGTATGTTTATATGTATTGTTAGTGTGTCATTAGAATGTTGTTGTTTTTTATCTTTTAGGTTTATTGTTTACTGTTTAAATAAAGAAAATTTTTACACCAAAAAATTTAAGAATATTATTTTTTCTGTAATTGTTAATATGCATAACAATTAATCATAAACTATAAATGCCTGTCTTAAGCACACTGATGGCTGTACATATATCTAGAACTGGTTGTTTCATAAATATGCTCACTATAGTAATGGCAATTTTCCAGCATACAAATATGTCTTGTAAGGTTTTTTTTATTACATATCTAAGAGCAGACTAAATCTAAGCTGTTATTCTTTCAGAACTACATCAGCAACTGAAATGAAGTGTAGACTAAACATTCAAATTAAAACAATGCAGAAGCAGCAACCATGGAACCATAAGAAACAACACTGGTGGTATTTTTTTAAATACATGAAACAATGTTTTCTAATAAACTAATCTCCAAAATCAGAAAGCACCTAGGCTGTGTACAACTTAACACTGTTGTCACACACTGGTCAATCAGCTCTGGATCCATAGATCCTCTCCACAGGAATCAAGATATATTTATTAATCTTCTCTTAAACCCTTGTTTATATGTTGAACGAATGAAATTTTGAACATGTGCCATAACAGTTATGTAAGAAGATAATTAAATGAGACCTTTCTTCCCAACATACCAAGATTCACACAACACGTAACAGGCTTAGGATATAGTGAAGCCTCCCGCCATTAGCATTCCACACCCTGGGAAACTCTTACAGGATGACTCAGCTCAACCCCACCCCTCCTGAGTAGATATAAATGACCTGCCAACATCTTTTCCACACTGTGACACTGATCTCTGTCTTTTGGTGCTACACCTCTGAAGATGCCAGCCACAACTGCTGGCGAAACGTCAGGAACTACAATGCCAAGACCACGGCAATACAGCCCGGAAAACCCACAGCAACCAGTGTTCATACTGTTATGACCAACTATCATCAAAAGAAGATGTAATTAGAAAGTGGCCCAAGATTCCGTAAACAAGTGAATTTTCCCCAAACATTTCTGAACTCTTCCACTGAAGCCACAGACACACATACCTTAGACTATGGCTTTAGTGGTTCTTTTATGTCTACAGACTGTGTGAACATACAGTGCAACATAGTTATGGTACAAATAACAGATTCATTGTGATGTATATTTTACATTATAGCATAACTGTACTTAGCACGTTAGATTTAAAGCCTGGATTACTTGAAGTTGTAAATGCTTGCTAATTATTCTCACACATCTCCCAATGAACCTATTACCTCCATCAGCTGAAGTGTTAATTTAATTACAGCTTAAAATAATTATAGCCTGTATACATGTATATGCATGTATACTTACAAACACTGCTGTATATTGCTCACAACCTAGGGGAATGGGTGGAAAAACCCCTACCTACTATTAGCTCACCTGAGGTATCATCAATTACAACTCTCACACAGCTGTTTGTTTGTTTGAAAGGCAGAGGAACAGTTGTCCCCAACAGAAAGCAACAGTTTGCAAGCAAGTCTTGATAAAGAAAGAAAAAAGAGGACTGTACAAAACAGATAGCAGCAATATTCTGATCTCTTTATTTAGGCCAAGGCAAAACGAATCCAATGGGAATTGTGTTAAGTAACTGTTGCAGAAGGGCTGCACTGCAACTGACGGCACTGCAAGACTGTGCTGAAATACAAAGCCAAATTTCAACTCCCACTAGACAAAAGCTCTTTCTCATACAGGAGCCTTCCATAATCAGAACTTGAATATAGTACCCACAGAGCTAATTCACAGGATATATCATGGTTATTAGTTACATGGCTTAACCAAACTTACCAATGTTGTGAGAAAAGATTCATGCAGTAAAATTATCCTATTGTATATGTGGAAAACCACATGAGAGAGTGTTTTATTATTCTGGATCAGACTTTTACTTTCTGATTCATTTTAAAGAACAGATTTCAAACTTGTGCACAATTAAAGTAGCACCAGCTTGAATGGAAATTAGACAAGAATAATCAAACAGATGTAAACCTTTGCTTCCAGAGTGGTAGATGGAGACTGGGAGGAGTTTCTAGATGTCAAGAAAGCAACTGGATCTGGAAGGGGACCACCCTGTCACTGAGGGAGTAGGCAATAGCAACCTCTAGTAAAGGTGGTTTGTCAAGAGAGGTCTTCCGGGGCTCTCGTGTCTGCCCAAGGATGTCAACCCTCTGATGAAGTCTTGAGTAAACTTTTGGCTGTTCTGAGAATAAAAGCAAGGATCCTCCAATTATTCACTTTTTCATCATTAACAATTAGCCTGAAGGTATGTAAATTTACAACAGAAAAGCCTTGATAATAGTTTCATTGCGCTTCTAGAAATACATTCAAATGCTGATTAGGGATGTAAATAAATATGAACAATACCCAGGTTGTCTTTCACATGTTAAGTTTTAGGAACATACATCATCACATTTTAAAATAGCTATTTGCCAATTTTACTCTGTGGTACTTTTCGCACTCGGTTTTTAGAGCGTGTTTGTACCTGTTCCACATCCCATGTTTGCAAGGTTTTCACACTTTCAAAGCAGTCATGGGACGCAGTCCCGCTTTTTGTCCACTGTATCCCCGATTTTCCCCCCTGCGGACATACCCCGATGTTTTTTTAAATCCACTGCCGACTGGCAGCTGGCCCGCATTTTGCTAATGTGAACACTTTTGCCTTCTTTTTGCTTCTCCCCCCCTCTTCTTTTCCCTGGGAGCTGATTGGTCTGTGCAGAATTAACCACTCCCACCCTCCTCAGCTCTCTGAACTCCTTGTCCACCATTTTTTTAGTAAAGCGAGGTGAGGGTCATAAGGCTGCTTCTCTGTTGGTTTCTTTCCTCCCGGTATGCATGCTCTATTTTTCCCGCCCCAAAGCCAGGAATGATTCCTAAGCTTGCTGCTAATCCCCTGCTAGCTTTAAAAGCAAGGAAAGGGTTAAATAGCTGCTTTCTCCTTCCTCCCTTAGGGTATGCACACACACCTTTTTTTTTAAAGACAAGAATGGGTTGCAACTTTGTATCATTGTAATGTTATTTTCCTCCAGGCTTTAAAAGCCAGGAAATGATCAAATGGCTGCTTTTCCCTCCCTCCCAGGCATGTTTCAGACTTTGCCAAAGAAGAAAAAAAAAACCCAAGCATTTTGCACAGCCCTTTGGAAACAAGCCATGGCTTGCTGGGAAGCGATGAATCGGCAGCATTTTAACCCTTTCCTGGCTTGATTAAAAAAAACAATGAGAGTGGTATGTTTTCCCCCAGAACTCTGCCACCAATTGCCTCTCCAGTGGGCAGGGGACAGCCCAATCAGCAAAAAGGGAGGAAGGATTCCAACATTGCAACGTTACTACGCATGCTCAAATTTTTTTTTTAAGTGCGATGTGAATTGCAAGGCCCCGAAAACCCGAAACTGCACCGAGGCTTCAAAGTGAGTTTGAAATGAAGCAGACGCCAAATCGAAACTGCAGTGGACAGTGTGAAATGAACGGGTGCAATGCCGAAGCCACTGCGATTGGGGCGAATGCTCATAAATGGCGGTTTAAACCGTAAGTGCGAAAAGGGCCAAAGTATATGCACACATGCATATTTCCTTTCAGCCCAACACTAACCATTTTTTTCTGGAAGTCCCACTGGGACATACACACTCTCCCAATAAGAGGTAATTTACCAATTAAGATATGACAGCAAGCACTGGTTTTGGTGTCATTGCTTTGACAGGTTAGGTAACTGTGACAAGAATTAAGATTTCTTGGTAGTGGTCCCTGCACTTTAGAACTTGTTTCCCAAGGCTGTGCATAGGGTTGCCAGGCCTCCTCCTATGACTGGGGGGGGGGCTCCCACAAGCAAGCCTGGTTAACTCCCGTCACTTGGAGCAGTGGCAGAAAAATAAAACAAGTGATGGAAAACCATAGAGTTTCCAGTGCATTTGTCAGATCAGATCAGATTCGTTTTATTGTATATGGCCACTGGCCTTCACAATATCAAAACACTCTCAAATGTCAGTATAATCAGTGCATTTGTTTACCTGCATTTGCAAAAGATGCTTCATTAATTACACACTGATATTTAATCAATTCCTGATTAGCTAATCACTTTCCAAACGTGGTATAGAAGTGTTTGAAATCAATCAAATGTCCCAGAATTCCACAATCCTTGGGTAAGAGTTTAAAGGCATTGTTTTAGTAAAAGATTTTATATATTTTTAAAAAATATTTTAATAGAGATTACAAATAATGTACAATATGCGATGACCTTATGTAAATTATGTATTTCTTATTTATCTAGTAATAGTATCACAAAAGTCTAGATCAAGCGTTCTCTTTTCCTCTTAACTGCCAATCTCCTGGATCATCTGATACCAACGTTCAGTATTCTTTACAGTTTTCATAGATTTTATTATGTGTAACACTACCTTTTGTTCTTACGTGGTTGCTACCCACCTGAAGTCTCTACAGGCTGATCAAAAATATGGTAGAGCCCTCTGGAGACATTTCAAATGTCAGGTTGGAAGTGGATGTTTGTCTCATTTCAAAATTTAAAAAAACAACACTAAAATAGAATCCTTCCATTTATTTTTTTAAAATATATACTGAAATATGTATATTTACAAACTGCCTCTTACAAAGACGATGCAAAGCAATATACAAAGCTATGTATAGCATAAAAGCAGTGAAATACATAAATCCCACAAAAGATTTGCTTGCTTTCTGTAATTTTTGACTTAGTAGAACTTTCATACATAAATTGGCTACTGGCATTCTCTCCGAATTTGTCCACTTTAAATAAGATATTGTCAGATGCAGGATTAAAAAAATCCTTCAGCAAGTATACAAGTACGTGCTATCTGTAACAGGGGTAGAAGGACATGACTTTGTTTCAGATGGCACTGGTAGAGCCACAAGCCATAACTTCATTTTAAATGCTGGTGTCGCAACAGGCAGGGGACCAGGGAAGCTCTCTGTAGGCTGCCACCACTCTGGTACAGGTTTCCTCAGAAGGGCTCAGAGCACTCAACCAACCCCTTTTGTTTACTCTTTCCCAGTAGGTTTTACTTTATATGTGACCAAATGAGACATGAAGACCCAGGCAGTGTAATAAACAACTTTATTTAAGAGGTGTAGTAAAAACTGGTTTTCAAAAGTTTGTAGAATAAAGAGAACAGTAAAGGTAGGTGAACAAACAAAATTAAAAACCCTAACACGTCTATCTAGACTGTACCTAGCTGTCTCCTGTTGACTGGTTTCGAACTGACTCCCCTCTTCTGGATAAGGATTCCTCCATCTGCACCAGCCTCCCCTCAGCTCTGCTCCCTAGGAGTGAACACCCTCCCACTGTGGTAAGGCCTTTTATCTCTTCTTCTCAGGCACCATCCCCCTACTTCTCTATTGGTGCAATTTCCCCCTCCAAATCCCCTGTTAACCAATCACAGAGTCCAAAGGGGATAAGGGAAATGTAGGCCCTGTAGTCAATCTAGTACAGGCTTCCCTGGAGCCACTAGGCCTCACTGTGTAGCCCCAGGCTGATTAGGGTTGCCAAGTCCCTATACCCTACCAGCGGGAGAGAGGTGAGCCAGGCACTTACATCATGCTAGCAGCGAGGCCTTCTTCGCATGCACATGTGCACTAGTGCCTGCGTGATGACATCGCTTCTGGAAGTAATGTCATTGTGCTGGCCACAAGAGCTCTGCATCCTCCGTGATTTGAGCTGTTTGGGGCAGCCCAAATCAGGAAGCGCAGGAACATTTCTGTGGCTGGCGTGTTAGTGTCACTTCCGGAAGTGACGTCGCTGCACTTGTTGGGAGCGTGCGCATGGCGTGTGTTCCTGAGGTGCCTGCTAGTTGTGGGCAACCTCTGGGAGCTTACTACCTCCTGCTGACCACTGGCGCATCGGCGGGCAAGGTAGCAAATTCCTGGGAGTTTGTCCGCCATTGGTGGGCATCTGGGAAACCTAAGGCTGATAACAGCTGGAAATTATTTTCACAGCATATTATCCAATCAGAATTAGAGCTGAACTTTTTCAAACTCCCATGGAGACTTTCCATCAATAAACAAGTAATAGGATAAGTGATACTGACAGAAGTGATTTTTCAAAATCGATTCACTGTAAAGATGCTGTACAATTCTGGCATACCTGACAAAAGAAGCCAAAATCTTGAGTGCTGAAAAGTGGGAACATGGGAAAATGCCACCAAGTAACAAAAGGATAAGCAATATATAGGATTATGAAAATGAATTATGTTCAAATAAACATAGGAAGACAAACCTTTAATCAACAATGGTTCATGTTTACAGATTTGTATAAAATTAAATTACATACTGTTACTATTAAAAAGATAAATATCTGAAAGACATTAGAATATAATGCTGTTTCTTTGTAAGTGAATCTTTCAATTACTATAAAATATGACTGGGGGGGTGATTATCTGTGCCTTATTAACTATTTCCAAGAATAGTTCAAAGGTTGAACCTAAACAAACATGGTCTACTGTTCTTTCAGGACAAATAAGCTTTATCTTGTAATAATTCCATGAATACTGCAGTATTAATATTGTTGAATGAGAAACAAATTGAATAACTGGCAAGCAATAACCAGTTCTTAAGAAATGTGTATGCAGCCCTGCCAACTATTTTACACTGCCAACTGCCCTGCCAATTATTTTACATTACATCCAAAAACAGACATCTACCCCTGAAATTACAATTTTATATGCTCTGTTCAATTGTTCTATATTTTTAATGTTTTTAAAGAAAAGGCTGCAAAGAACCAACCATTATCCAACAGGTAAAGCCAGAGAAGCCCAAGCCTAGCAGACTGTATTTTCTCCTTCCACATCCTCCCAAGGTTGGATATAGGGCTGCCAGGTCCCTATGAAGTGGGGGGGGGGAGCATGCCCGCTGCAGGCATGATGATATCACTTCCGGAAGTGAGGAGTGCGCACACGAGAGAGAATCAGTAAGGTAAGTCCTGGGTCTCTCCCCCTTTCCCACCAGGAGGTTAAGGCGACCTGGCAACAATCAACTCCCTGCACAGAAAAAATATCAACTAACCTTTCCACCTTACCATCATGAAGTATATAAACAACATTATGAAATTACTTCAGATTCCAGAACAATAGTTGTGTGTGTGTGTGTTTTTTTAAAGTATAGTAGTAAGCTCTCACTAAGAAAGAAGTGTCACTTCTATTGCATTAACAATTGTATTATAATCAATTAGATGTTATAATATAGGTGGCACAGAGATTTATATTTCTTAAAATATTATTCAGAATATACAAGATGAATTTATTCATCTGTACCTCAAAATACACTATTAATACTGACTTAATATAGCCTTATTATAGCACCACTACAAAAACGAGAAAATTATCTACCAAAAGGAGGGAGGAAGGGGAAATTACATCTTTAGGAGTTCCTTGATTAGCTCCACATATTGTTAAAAGTTGCATTCATGTAAGAATTTGGAAAATTTTAAATTTTAACTACAATAGGTCATCATTTTCTTTCAGAGCAAATGCCTGAAAAATACTCTATTGGCTTTGGAGTTGCTCCAAAGGTTCAGACACAGAAATGACAGCCCTATATCCACTATCAATATAGAAAAATTTACATTTAAGGTCCTTCACTCAGTATGTAAGAGATTTTTTTCAAACTGTATCACAGTTCATACTTGAGTTTTAAATTCAGGATATCAAAATCTTAAAACTTAATATCCTTTCACACAGGCAACTGGTTTTAATAAAACAGAGGTCAATAATGTTTTTATAGTTGCAGTGAATGGTTATTCTGGAACTATATTTTTCAAGTCATTACAACCAAGCTCACACTTAGACAATGTACTGGGATGCCTCTGAGTTATAAACATGCTGGTATTCCAAATACAAATGTTTTGTTATGTTACAGAGATTAATGTGTGCAGTAGCTGGATTTCTGTAAGAGCAGTGCTTCCTGCAATTATCCTTGGTGATTAATCTCACCACAAAATTGGGTTGTTGCTTATGCAAGACTATTTTATTAATAGATATACTTCAATGTCTTGTAAAGAGCTTGAGCTTTGTGAAGAAAGGAATCTATGCCCATGTTATCATTGAAATATTATCCACTCAAAAAGTGAAAGCAGCTTTCATTGTAATGGTAGACTGTCTATTCTAATCTTTTCTATATGATCTTGTATTTTAAAATATCTGTTGCAAACAAGTGAGTCAGCTGCAGTTTGTCTTTAATTAAGAAACCCTGGCCGTTTCCAGATGGCTTACCTGCACCCGGAACGTCGCACCACATTGCAGGGAAAACGCAAAATATTGCGTTTTCTTGCGTGAGTTTTGTGCGACGTCGCATGACGTCGCGCAAAACTCACACGAGAAAAAGCGATATTTCGCGTTTTCCCCACAACGTGGCGCGACGTTCCAGGTGCAGGTAAGCTATCTGGAAACGGCCCCTGTCAGGGAGTAAAATCTAAAGTTTGGATAAAGGATAGAAACGGAAAAGGAACTGGCAGTCTTCTCGGGAACTAGGGTGTATTCATGTGTGCTGCTGAGTGCTGACCTTGAGCCTGGGAAAACTAAATTAGTCTCTGCTCTAGCTAATGGCTCTGAACAGGTCTCTAGCTAAAAAGAACCTTTCAGAAAGGTTATAAGACAACAAATGGGAACGGTCAAGTTCCCAGGACAATAAAAATGCAACATTCAAGTATCTCAAGCTCACATGCCAGTCATGTCAGGGGAAGAGCCTCTGAAGGATTATCTTCAGAGTAAGCACTTTAGGAGAGACCCTTGCTAAAAGTTCAAAAGGACCCACAAGCACTCAAAACCTTGCGTTATCTGGTAAAATATATCTAAATCTATGGCCTTTCAGAGCTCAGTGCTCAGCCTCTGGGCAGATAACTGCAGCACATCTTGTTGCAGATGTGCTATTGGAAGTTGAAATGGGAGGTCTGTTTTAAACTTTACTGCTCAGAGAGGGTGGACAATTCTGAAAGGCAGGGCTCCTTAGTTAAACAGGATCTCTAAGATTATGTTGCCTATTGATTTGAGTTCAGATGCCGTCAAAGGAAAATGCATTTATTAAGTCCTTTCACTCAAGCGGCTATGAGAGTACCTAAGAAAACAGACAATAGGAGATTAATATTTCCACTGGTAGATCTCTTTGCAAGCCAACGGAGTTCCAAATTTTCTTACAATCTTCTAGAAATCTGATGTCGTAGTACTGTTTGCCCTTATTTGGATTCTATCCCCGGAATGCAGCCAAACAAGCCTAAACTCTAGTTCATGTACACTTGTCCTGGAATCACTATAAGTACTTGTATCTGATGAAGGGAGCTTTACTCTGGAAAGCTTATACCCTAGAAAATCTCATTCATCTTTAAGGTGCTACTAGATTCAATCTTCCTGTTCCACTGCAGACCGACCCAGCTACCCACCTGAAAATAAGGATCCTGCGCAGCATCCTGAGAGACATGCCCTGTGGCAACCTGGCCCTTTAAGTAATCAGTTCAGGATCTTTCATGACCACATCTTCTTATGAACAGAACTGTACATATGTGCCCAACACACAATGTGTAGTTGGGAAGGTGGCAACAGCCTCTAAACAATATGTGGTGCCACATATAATGTGAAACATTATATATGGCGCCAAATCTTAATAAGACATCAGAGTGTCCAAAGGATGAGCCAGATCTTTTGAGTGTGTCTGTTGACAGCTGTGCATGCCCCCTGAGCAATTTCAGTCTGTTATTTTGTTATCAGGAACATCCAAGTCCATTGATGGTAGTGTGACCTTCAGGTGATTCAAAGGCTTTAATAGCTGATAAACGTTTGTTGTTGTTTGTTGTTATTGATGATGACAACCATGAATCTGTGCTCCTTATCAGATCTCTCTCCTGGCTTCCTGTGTGGACAAGACCACATCAGGATCTCATCCAAATAACCCTAAATGGCTTTACCATACATGCTCATGTAAATTCATTGAAAGTAAAATGATAAGCCAATGGCCAGAGTGCAATATTTACCTTGGGCCAAAACAAAAGACTTATTCTGATCAGAATACGGAATCTCCCTGCTAGATCGCCAGGATAATGGATTAAAGTATTTCCTTGTAAATTTTCTTAAAATCTTTTAAAGTTCCTGTGAAAAAAGACTTCAGAGTAATGCCAAGATAAAGGAATGGATCTTGCTGTTCAAAAGTCTAACAGGTTTTCCACAAACAATCAAATGGGGGCAGGGCGGGGAAGGGACTGATAGGGTGCATCCCTTCCTTAAAGAGACTGGAGGAGGAGGAGGAATGGATAATGACATGATTACTATTTTGTCATTCTTGTAAAGAGTTGATTGAACACAGCAAATGAATGGATCAGTTAGAGAGTCCAAACCAGCTGACACCTTTATATTCTTCATATTTAGACATCTTTTCCCCCTTGATCATGGCAAGGAGCTCCAACAAAGGGAGAATGGTCCCCAAAGCCTGAGGCCCAAGGTCTGTTTCTTGCCTTATCCAACAATTCTTCCACGGAGACAACAGCACACACATCTAGCAGGACTATATCCCTCCAATTTTCAGCCAGCGGGGCTACTGTGATGAAATCCGCTTAGGTTGTTTTTGACAGTCTTGGAATACTAAACTCCACTGTTAAGAGAGCTTCTATTGAAAGATCCTAGCAACGTTCACATTAGTTTAGCTGATGCCTCAAAGCCCTACACCAATGTTGCATGAATTCCTCAAGGGTCATTCAGCACCTCCACTCCATGCAGGAGAGTAGCTAAAGAAGGCGTGGGTACTGTAGATGAATCTACCTCTAGCATCTGAAAGCAGTCCAACACTGAATCAAGTGGAGAATAGAGCTTACTGGTATATTTGGGGATGGCAGAAGTGCCCTGGAATGGTTGTGAGCTTCTTCCTCTGTGTGTGTGTGTTATGTGCTGTCAAGTCACCTATGACCTATGGCAATCCTATGAATGAAAGACCTCCAAAACATCTTATCATTAACAGACTTGCTCAGATTTTGCAAACTGGAGGACGTCGCTTCTTTTATTGAGTCAAGCCATCTCATTTTAGGTCTTCCTCTTTTCCTACTGCCTTCTATTTTTCCTAGCATTATTGACTTTTCCAGAGAATCTTGTCTTCACATAATGTGACCACACAGCCTCAGTTTTGTCATTTTAGCTTCTAGGGAGAATTCAGGCTTTATTTGATCTAGTACCCATGTATTTGTCTTTTTGGCCATCTGTGGTTTCCACAAAACTCTCCTCCAGCACCACATTTCAATGAATCAATTTTCTTCCTGTCAGCTTTTTTCACTGTGCAACTTTCACATCCATACATCATAATGGGGAATACCATTGTTTGGATTATCTTGATCTTGGTCCCCAGAGAGATATCTTTATCTATAAGGATCTTTATCTAGCTCCCTCACAGCTGGTCTTCCAAGTCTCAATCTCCTTCTGATTTCCTCGTTGCAGTCTCTCTGTTGGATGATAATTGAGCCAAGGAATAGACAATCTTGGACAATTTCAGTTTCCTCACTGTCAACTTTAAAATTGTGTAACTCCTCAGTGGTCATCTTTACTTTTATTTTCTTGATGTTCAGATGTACTCCTGCTTTGGCGCTTTCTCCTTTAACCTTCATCAGAAGTTGTTTCAAGTCTTCATTATTTTCTGCCAGTAACATGGTATCATCTGAATATTTCAAATTGTTACTGTTCCTTCCGCCAATTTTTACACCAGCTTCTTCTAGATCTAATCCAGCTTTCCTTATGATATGCTCTGCACAGAGGTTTAACAAGTAGGGAGATAATATGCATCCTTGTCTGATACCTTTGCCAATTGGAAACTATTCTGTCTCCCCATATTCTGTCCTAACAGTAGCCTCTTGTCCAGAGTACAGGTTGTGCATCAAAACAATCAGATGTTGTGTCACCCCCATTTTTTTTAACACTATCCATAGCTTTTCATGATCCACACAATCAAAACTTTGCTGTAATCTATAAAACACAGGCTGATTTTCTTCTGAAATTCCCTGGTGTGTTCCATTAGTTATCGTAAATTTACAATGTGATCTCTAGTGCCTCTTCCTTTCCTGAATCCAGCTTAAACATCTGGCATTTTTTGTTCCATATATGGTAGGAGTCTTTGCTGTAAAATTTTGAGAATCGCTTTGTTTGCATGGGAAATTAATGTGATAGTCCGATAGTTGCTACACTCTTTGGCATCTCCTTTTGTTTCGAACTGGAATATAGACTGCTTTATTTCTCCCAATTGCTTTGAATGCAGCTTTTACTTCACTTTCTAAGATTTCTGGTTTTTTATCAAAGGACTCTTCTTCAAAAATATCTTCTTCCATCTCTTCTGTATAAGTTCTTCAGTGTATTGTTTCCATATTTCCTTTATTTTTTCCTAATCAGATACTGTATTTCCGTGTTGATCTTTCAGCATCCCAAGCCATGGCTTGAATTTCCCTTTGATTTCCTGGATCTTGTGGAACAGATCTCCTGTTCTTCCTTTTTTGTTGTTCTCTTCTATTTCTTTGCACTGGTAATTATAATGGATTTCTTTGTCTCTGCGTGTAAATTGCTGGAAAGCTACATTTAGAATTCTGACTCTATTTCCATCACCTTTTGCTTTTGCTTCCCGTCTGTCTTTAGCAATTTTAAGAGTTTCCTCAGTCATCCATTTAGGCTTCTCTTTTCTTTTTGGCTACAGGAATAGTCTTTGCACATTCTTCCTTGATAATATTTCAGACAGAAGTGCCCTGGAATGGTTGTGAGCTTCTTCCACTGGTAAAGTTAAAAGACTGGTCCTGCCTTCCAGTCTGGTGGTTTTGCTATCCCAGATGTCTGCATTCTGAATACCTGGAAAGGAATGGTGCAGCCAAGATCCTGTGGCAGAGATCATCTACTGTCTAGTTAGCCTCTCCCTACAAATCATTAGTGAGATCTAGATTATAAACATTCCTAAACACATAAAGATGAAATGATATTTGAAGACTGCTGTCATACTAAATAAATAGGATATAAGACTACATATTCTTTTAATGATCTTTTCAGCTTTCTGAACTTCTTCCAACATACGGTGTTCAAAATTGTACATGATATTCCTGACAAGTTTTAGCTGATATGAAGCAAGGAGGGAAAACGCTAAGTTATGTTCTCAGTTGGAAGACATCAATTAGTTAAGTCCTACTCAAAGTTGAATGCTAGCCTATCAAAAGGCCTTAGGCAAGATATGTTAACTTCATTCATTTTTAGCCTACATCATCAGTCGTTATGCAGATACAATAGCAGAATGCCAGAAGACTGGGTCAGACAGAATCCAAACACCTTTCCTTTTAGAAGTTAATCAATGAGTCAGTGAGATGTATTGAGTATGAACCACAATTGCAGTGAATCAGAAACGGAAATATCTTTAAGGGATACTTAATAGAAGTTCAGTTTAAAAGTGATGTGGCTACAATTCCTCTTCCCACCCACAAATATCCTCCTTCTGGGAAATGTAAATTGGAAAGTTAAGCACTTTCAGTTCTCTACCAGGGAATGTTCAGCACATAAATGTTCCACAGGAAGCTAGAAGAATACCTTTGTATTAAGGAATCTTTTTTTTACTGCCCTTTGATTAAGTGAAGCTAATCTTAAACTACATTGAACACACCCTGTAGATTTCTTGAAAAACATTTTATGCTGGATCTCTCCCGGCTAATTTTTGTTGTTTCTATAAAGGAAGCATGCAGGAAGTTGGCCTCCAGGAAGTATTTTGTGTATGTATTTAAAAAAAATACTCAGTGCCACTTTCTTTGCTACATTTCTCTCCTCACCTGAGAAAAAGGCCTGAAAACAGCCATACATGTGACTGTAATGTTTGAACAGCAAATTAAACAAGATTCCGAGGTTATGCCATATCACAGTTTAGCCCTACACAAATTAGCACTGTGCTCACATGCTCTCCAACCACCCCACTTCTCATGTGAATGAAGTCAGTTAATGATTTCCATGACCAAAGTTTGGTGCTCCATTCAAAATACCAAAATATGGGTTTTGCCCTACCTCCAAAGCAGATTGAAACCTACGGTTTGTTGAACAATAGCATGAGAAAAAGTAGAAGTCATTTATTAACTGCATGAAGGGAAGAGGGAAGGAACAAGCATGCAAACAGAGGCCTACTTTATGTTAACAGTGGTTTGGTATTATAAAAGAAGTATTTAAAGTTTCTAGGACTTTATCATACAGGCCAGGAGTCCGTGCAGTTTATATACTTATTACTCTCCATTCCAACAGTACAAAGATGCATGTCAAGGATGCAGCATAGTCCATGATCATACAGTCAAAACAATATTCTGTATCCTGAGAAATCTCAGATTGTTTGTTCAAAAAGGGATGTTTCTAGGTGTGATAAAATCTCTGAAGCTGATGGGAGGTTGAAGCATTGTCTTTGTGCTCCAAAGCTCCATGGTCCTCCCTAAAACATAGAATACAAATGTATTTAGTTCACATAATTTAATCCAAGTCATAGAATCCAAGTCATAGAATCCATCTTTCCTTGGTGACAACAGAATTTTTACATTTTGGTCCATTCAGCATGGCATACTTTAAGACCACACTATTAAGTATTCATGTTGATCAGTGCTGAATCGGCTTGGGCTCCTAGCATTTTGCACTGCATGATCTTGAGGAGATTTGTGTTTGCTTTCTTATTCCAGATGAGTTGAGAAGCATCTGTTTCAACCCTCGTTTTATGGGGGCTGGAGCTAATGTCATTTCCCCCCCTCCATTTCAGAGCATGTGTAGTAACGTTACAATGTTGGAGCTGTTTGTTCACTACCACCCCTTTCTCCCTGTCCCTGTATTCGCTGATTGGGCCCACCATTTTTTTAAATTTTCAAACATGAGCCCCAGTTGTAAAGCAAGGGGGGGGGAAAGGAAACCCAAGTAGTGATTAGTGGGGAATGTGGATTGCCATCAGGGAAGGGACGCATATTGTGCTTAAAGAGTTAAAATGCAGGAATGTCTCATAGTGTTGCAACTCTCGCCTAATTAAAAAAGGGGGTATGCTCTTATAATGCCAAAAAAAAAGGTGTGTGGAAAGGGAGGGAGGGAGGGTGTGGTTTCTGCAGGCATCTGACAGAGGACGACGCAGTGCTACGATCCTTCTCTGAAAACTTTCCTGTGTGCCAGTAAAGATGAGTTTTTAGATTAAGAATTTAGAAATGAGAAGGGACATTATTACAGTAATGTTTCAGCGTTACTATCCTATCTGTTTAATTTTTTAAAAAGTGGAAAAGGAATTCAGAGAGCTGAAGAGGGAGAGAGCAGTTTCCATAGCTGTTTGAGAGAGGAGGACACATCGCTACAAACCTTCTCTTTAAACTTCCCTGTGTGCTAGCCAAGAGTTAGGTGGAATTTTTTAGATACAGAATTTACAAATTAGAAGGAATATAAGTGCAGTAATGTTCCAGCGTTACTGCCCCATTTGTTTAATTAAAAAAATGCTGGAAAAGGAGACTGTAGAGCAGAGGAGAGTGGGAGTGATTACTGGCCAACCAGCTCCTGGGGAAAGGAAAGGCAGGAGAGGAGAAGCAGAAAGAGAGTAAGAGTTCTGCACATACATATGATGCACCAGCGGCCATAAAAAAAATTGTAGTATGGCCACAAGGGGAAAACTTGGGAGAAAGACAGACAAAATTCGATCCTGCATCCCATGACTCCCTTGTACATGTGAAGCTCTGGAGATCATGGGAAGCAGAATGGAATCTGAACAGCTGAAAAATGACCATGTGGAGAGGGCCTTCATCTCATGATCTGTTTAGAATGAGATAAGGAATGTTACAGATATGTTACGGCAGCATTTCAGGTTGCCCTTAAGCAGGGATCATTTCGTAGAAAAAGAGCTGCAAGAACTCATTAGCATAACTCATTAGCATATGCCACACACCCTTGACGAGGCCAAAATGGCTGGGATTTGGCTGCTGCCAGAGGGGGGAGTGTTCCCCCACCTGGAAGTGGCCCGATCAGGGCTGTGTTGGCCCCAATCCAGGCTGAAAGGGGCCCCAAATGGCTCGAAATGGCCATTTGGGGCACATTTTGGCCTGGATCAGGCCCCAAACGGCCCAGATCCGGTTCTCCCACCCGGCACCAACCCAATCCCAGCTGTTCCAGCCCTGATCCCAGTGGAAAAGGGGGCCAAAATGGGCAAAAATGGTCATTTTGGGCCCAGATCGGTGCTGAAATGGCTGGAACCAGGTCGGTGCCAGATGGGGGAGGTTTCCTCCACCAGGCACTGACCCGATCAGGATGGTTTCGCCCCAATCTGGGCCGAAATGGGCCCAAACCAGCCGAAAATGGCTGTTTTGGCCTGGATCGGGGCCTGAATGGCTGGGACTGGGTTGGTGCTGGGTGGGGGAGGCTCAAAACACACGAGACAAAATACCTATATTCAACTTGTGTTCTCTTACCTAAAGGTTTTCCGGGAAGTGTAGGCATCCTTGCAGCTTAAAGTTTAGCATTTACAGTGCAGGCGTCCTTGCAGCTTAAAGTTTAGCATTTACAGTGCAGGTGTCCTTGCAGCTTAAAGTTTAGCACTTACAGTGCAGGCGTCCTTGCAGCTTAAAGTTTAACATTTACAGAGCAGCGAGGAGGGAAGTGCAGGCGTGGGCCGCCTTTCCTCCCACTCTCAAGGTGCATCACGGCATTTTCTCTTCCCCTCACCCGGCCTAGCCCTGCAGAGCGACGCCTGGCTGCACCGGGAGACTTTAAGCTGCAAGGACCCCCGCACATCCCTCTCTGTTGCTCTGTAAATGCTAAACTTTAAGCTGCAAGGACACCTGCACTTCTCCCTGCTGCTCTGTAAATGCTAAACTTTAAGCTGCAAGGACGCCTACACTTCCCGACAAACCTTTAGGTAAGAGAACATGAGTTGAATCTAGGTATTTCATCTCATGTGTTTCGACTGAATGTCTCCTACTTTATCCTTTAAAAAACTGGTTCCACAAGATAAAAGCACTGCCAACTTTTCTGCTTTTATTGTGAATGTGGTGATTTTAAAACTTCTATATAAGAAAGCTCAAAGTACAATTTTGAAAATAAAAGCTTAA
This sequence comes from Eublepharis macularius, assembly GCF_028583425.1. NCBI lineage: Eukaryota > Metazoa > Chordata > Lepidosauria > Squamata > Eublepharidae > Eublepharis > Eublepharis macularius. The sequence continues at coordinate 96,042,846 of NC_072797.1, read as the reverse complement.
TTTTTTAAAATGAGGTCACTTTCCTACTTAAGTTTCTGCTTTGAAAGCTTGGAAACTGAACTTCCCCTCAGCCTCGTCTTCTTCAGCCTGGGCCTGGGCCAATTATCCAGCCAAACCACTTTTTGTGGTGCCACAATGCTGATGGGCATAATGACAGGGGCTCAACTATCTTCCAGCTATCAGTGGCACAGGAAGTGATGGTTGTCACCTCCAGGGCCCACACTGCTGCTTGCCAGAAGTATAGTATCACTTCCAAAAGGTGATGTTTTCCAGATGTCAAGGATTCAAAAATATGCACTTTTGCTATAATATAAGCACACCTTGCTGGATATGGTCAACCTAATCAACCTAGCTGAATAAGGTCAAACTGCCCCAGAGATTTTTCGGAAGAAATCTCACAACCAATGACTCTACTGGTAGACTACTGCTCAGCCATCAAATGGTCTACTGTTGAACTGCTGTCCGCTTTCTGCCCATCTCTTTTATATAAGATTTCAAATAAGAACATAATCTACTCCTTAATGCTGGACAGACCAACTCACAGTAGACTTTACCCTGACTGGAAGTAGCAAACCAGAGGAAGAGTTTTTTTGTTGCGGGGGGATGCCTCTACTATGAACAGAATATCCATTTTGTTATACTGACTCCACATGGCAAGACATTTATATGCATTATAGCCTATACACATTCCTCTCAATTTATTGGTGGCCCTCTGATTTCCATGCAGATGCCCTGTAGTATGAATTCTTCAGCTTCTGATGCAGACATTGAACCTTGGATCCTGTGGTTTCCTTCCACTTGGACAACACACTCCTCAAGTTTCAGGTGCTTTTTGCTCATCCTAGGAGCTAGGCTTGTGTGAACAGAAAGTGCCTATGTCAGACAGCACTTTGCAAGATGGAAAGTATAGGGTACAAGTAATATTACCTCTCTGACTTTAAAGTGGACTATCTGTAGAACTGGTAATGTTCATCCAAGTTTTAGAATAAAATGGTTTAACATTTTCCAGCCTGAATTGGAAGGGCAAAGGAAAAAACTCACCATGAAGCCTGAACTAGTTTGTGGGATAATGAGAACATATATAGATACATATTAATTGATTGCTGAGCAACTTAATTCCTCTGAGAGAAGCTGGCTGTGCTAGTTCTGCAGTCAATGCCCTAGTACAAATGTATCAAAACCTGATGGGCTTCTATATCAAATGAAACATCAAGGCCAGCAGCATTAAAAACTCGAAACAACTCCATTCTTCTAGTGTGACTAAGGGAATTGGATTTTGTATGTGCATAATTCAGGAGGAATTCCATACGCCTTTCAATAAATTCAATCAACTCTGTTACAATATAATTGTCCTGTTATCCATCCTAAAAGTGATACTAGGAAGAGGCTTTGTTTTCTAAGTTTCCCTATATCAACAGTTCTTAAAGTTTAGTGACCAGGGGACCTCCATTTTGATATAAATTTGTTTGCATCTTGTTTGCATTTTGATATAAATTTGTTTGCATCTCCCAACCACCTCCCAACCCTGGTGCTAGCCACATGCTGGACAGCCTCTTTCAGTCAGTATGGCAAAGCATACATGCCCCAAGGAGGCTTCCATTCTCTAATGTCCTGAAAACAATATAGCAAGAACTACATCAAGTTTAAGCAAAATGTTAGCACTGTCTGTAATAATCCTACAAAGTCACATTTTATAAAGTTCTAGAGATCTCTAATTCAGAAGGTCATTATCCAAAGTCTGATTTACCTCAATCCTTGATTGGAAGGTTTTGCACTAGAAACAGTAAGAAACTCTTATTGGTTAATAATTTCTAGCAAGAGGCTGGTTGAACAGGGATGGGAAGGGGCCTAGAAAAAAATTAAGAGCTACTAAGAGAAAAATATAATCATTATACGTAACTTCCAGTATACAACTGAACATTGTAATTAGCCATTATTGTCTATACACACAAAGTAATGTCTCTGTCTCTAGGGTGAATCCCTTTGCATTAGATAACAGAGTAAAAATCCGTTCAATTTTATATATGAAGTAAGTATAATGAATGTATTAATGCACTGCCCTTCCTTGGTGCCACTTGGCCAATTAGCATTCCTAAAGCTGAGCTATTAGATCCTGGCAATTAATCAGCAGATTTTCCAGCTATTGCTCTGAGGTGATCTGGAAGCTAAATGAACACAAATGTCCACTGCTCTACAAGGTTCTGCCAATTAAAAGAGAAAAAGCAGATTCTCTTTCCTTTCCTTCATACAGAGAGTCTCAGCCCCCATTCCTGGAAAATTGAGAGGGCTCTGTTTTTACATTAGCTAAATGCCCATGGCAGGGTCTTGCATAAGGAAGTTGAAGCCCCCCTGAGTGCCCTCCTAGACCACAGTCTGAAGAAATGCTGGTCATACCATTTTGGACACTCTGAACGAAACAAATTACTGTCTTTCAGCTTTCTTGTAAACCAAAGAATTCATATAATTTCTTTCTAAAATATATTACTTGAAAAATGATGTACAAGTTTTATAGGGAAGTTATCAAGCAGGAAAGCTGCTTGTCTCCTACCCTTGCTGCAATTAGGGGCAAAAGTAGCATGACAGCAAAACTTCTCCTAATGGCCACATGCTATAACTTCAAGTATCTCCAAACTGGAGCATGACAAGGAGCAGTAATCAATAACAAAGACTATTAACTAAGGGTCTCTCTAGATATGCAGCTTTATAAAAAGTTGGGTTCCCACAGCCATACAGCAGCTTGGGTTCCCACAGCCATACAGCAGCTGTAGGGAATGACTATTAAAAAATAAAGGAGAACCCAAGCAGCCTCAGAATGCTGCCATGGGGGACGGAAGTGCTCCTCCCTCCCACCTCAAGCCGTTTTCCAAAATAGTGAGCAGGGAGTTGTCTCTGTTTTTGCTGTTCTGTGTCGAGTATTCTGTGCATGTGCTTTTTTGACACAGCGAAACAGCTTGGGAGAGAAGGTAGGAGCCCTTCCTTATCCCCATGGTGGTGTTCTTTCTGAGGCCGTTTGGGATCTCCTTTTTTTTTTAAAAAAAAAACCCAGCCATTCTCCACAGCTGCTTTAAAAACCTGCACCTTTAGAGAGATCATAAAACCACTCATAACTCCATCTTGCTTTTTCTTAGTAACTGTATCAAACTTGATAGGTCTGTTCACTGTGTAAAACTGCTGTGAAAAATTAGACTTGGGCCGTTTCCAGACGGCTGACCTGCACCCGGGACGTCACGCCATGTTTCGGATCGTGCCGGGGAAGACGCGAAAATATTTCACGTTTTCCCCGGTACGATCCGAAACGTGGCACGACGTCCCGGGTGCAGGTCAGCCGTCTGGAAATGGCCTTGGTCTTGAAGAATGAGCCTGTTGCCTAATTAGCAGGACAGCCTTTAAAAACGGTTTTAAAATGCTGCTGCTCTGTTTTACTTCGGTTTCAATTTCATTTAAAAATCGTAATTGTTACAAGTTAAACTTTTCAGTAAATTGTTCACATTTTTAGAATTCTTATCCAATATTGAAAATAAAAGAAATTAAATTTAAAATTGTAATGAGCAAACTATTTTAGAATGTTTTAGTAACTAGTGTATCAGACCTATTAATGATCAAATGTTTATTGCTGCAGTTCTAAAGAAGTTAATATCTTTAAGATGCTTGATTATTTCACAAAATGTAACCAAAATGTAATCAAATTTTTGCCAATCAATTGATTAAACCTTTTAGACAGGTTAGATGCCCAGCCCTACATTTGCTTCCCATTATTGCATGTTTCTCATCCTGGCCTTGCTGTAGCCTTTAGGTCACCCTGCTTTTGCTGGTTCGATCTTGGCGACCTGCCGTGTCGCACCCCACAATGCTTGAGGGTACTGACTAAGAAATAGCAAATGCTGTATCTTGGAACGATCTGGTTTTACTCATTTTGTATTGTATTTGATTATATTTTACTCATATTTATTGTATGTTTTTATCTTTTATTTTATTATGGATTTGACGTTGTGACCTGCCCTAAGCCCGCTTGTGGAGAGAGCGGGCTAAACGTCTAATAAATCAAATCAATCAATGTTGCCCTTAGTTATTTTGGGTCACAGTGGCACTAACAGCAGTCCTCAAGCAGGGGGAGAATGCTTACATGCTCTATCAATAAGGATGCTGTGGAAAGCATCTCCATTGTTCTTTGACATCATTGCTTCAGACTGAAGGAATCCAGGCAAGTAGTTCCAAGGTGCATAATATGAATTGCAAATCTCTCAAGAAAAGGATGGAGATGAAAGTATATTGTATAGGCTGAGGAAGTAAATAACCAAGATTGGAAAAGACTGCCAAGGGATGCAGCTCAAATGTAAGAGTGAAGAGTCTAGATCAGAGAATTGAGTTTTAACAAGATCACCACATATATTCAAAATTTGATATGATGGGTGGAACTGTCAAGCTTAGACATGGGAAAACAGCTTTTGATCATTATTGCCTGCACATTTTAATTCACATATTATCCTTCAGTTCACTACTACTGAAATTACATAAAAACAGTGCAGCTACAGACTCCCTTTCTAGTAACATTACTGCTCTATATCAGCGATAGTGGCTCAGGTGTCACCTGTGGCTCTTCAGAAGATCATTCCCCAATGTGGCACCTGCCCTGTTTTTCATGAAAGCAGGTAAGGCTAGAGGGGTTTGTGGTACACAGAGTTAGTACACAGAGAGGTTCTAACCACCCTGTCTCTTGCCACAGTAGAATTCATCTTGAACTTCCTCTCACTCCATCTACATAAGGTTTAACAGTGATGGAGAGAGACAATCCTAGATGCTCAAAGGTACTCTGGGATTTTAAAAAGTTATAGTTATCCATTTAATACTACTTATATTTTACTGTTTATGAGTTTGAATGATGGCACATAGGATATACTGTAGAAGTGGCTCCTTCAGTGGATAGGTAATTGCAAATGTGACTCTCCACAAGCCATGGAATAAGTATCACTGTGCTACAAACTGAGCTGCACCACAGGCACAATCCCAGATTACTCCTACTGAAATATTGGGACTTGAAAGTGCTTAACTTTGGCTGAACTTGTATTAGGACTGGAGCCTTTGCACAAGAGATAGACAAGCAGGCAAGTTATTGTGCACACATCAAAACAATAAATGCCCTCACACTTTATTTTCTGTCCTTACAGCCACCTTTCTCACTGGTATTCAAAGAGGATTACACAGTATTAGTCAATATAATCGATATGAGACACCTAATAATCAATCATTCAGATTTCTGTAATCCTAGTATATTGATTATTTTACCTTTTAAAATAATCAATATACTGGAATTACAGAAATCTGAATAAGCACAGCAGAGTGCAAATACAGTGCAGGAAATGGTATTATGTCAGTAGAAAACCATGCTGTGACAACAGAGTAACTTGGCATACTGATGAGTGGCTTTATGATATTCATGAGATGGATCTCTAGGTAAGAAATCATCTAAATAAACTACACAAGTTTACCTTTGCCAACTGAAGTCTGTCTGTAATCCTGACTTTCATAAGGGGAGAATCTTGTGACTTAAATCAGACAGCTCTAGACTTTATATATGTGCTTGTTCTTCTAAACAATGCAATTGTAGCTTTAAAGAATGCTAGCATGTAGTCAAACTGAAGGGCATTTGTGAGGGGAGACTGATGAATACAGGAGGGGTTAGCAAACCTTCAGGTCTATCCATTTTTCCTCATAAATGCCATTCCACACCCAAACACTCCTGTCATCTTGGCAAACAAGACTTGAGAATAAGGTCTAGTTCTATGCTTATACATCTATTCAACTAACATAAGTCTCACCCTCAATGAGAAAGGCAGACGACAGATGAATATGATAACGATGGGGGTGATGGTGATGATAGTTTGCTAGCCTATATGATTAACATCAAAGAGAGGTGAGGAATATCACAATGGCTATCATTTAGATTCCCATCATGTAAACTCACCCTAAACCTAATGTTTCCCTCTACTTTATTGTGTTTGACTAACCATGCTTGTTACATAGAAACAGAAATCAATCTAGTAAAAATATAGAAACCAAAGAGCTGACCTAGATCTACATCCAAGTTTATTTAACAACTTTATGAGACCAAAATATATTTCAGAGCATTGGGTTTATGATGTGCACAAACATCTCTCTTGGTACTCCTGGCTTCATGAACAATTCAATTGGCAAGATGGGGACTAGCCAAAGATGATCCGTCACCTCTGAAATTCAAACATCCAAACATTCAAATTTAACAAATTGTTTCTGCGTCAGATCAGTCAGGAAATTCACCGCAGTGCTTCCAAACATAACTGATGAACAAACTATCCTGTTGTTAAAATGCCTTGCACTGTTGTCCTACATTTCAAAGCAAACAATGTTCCTGTGAAGCAGCTGATTTAATTCCTACCTGAGATGCACTCTAAACAGGATCTCCTCTGTTTCCTGTGTTACTATTTTGATAGAAACCACTCAAAAAGCTTCTAGATTAAAGCTGAGTTCTCTGGGAATACTGGATAATGTGGTCTACACAGTCTAGAATAGACTGATTTGAAGGAAGGACCTATACGAATAATGGTTTCAGTTTTATCTGTTGTCGTATGGCAACCATGCTCATTGCTGAATCACACAGTATCATCAATGCACAAGTACACAGGAAGCTCTACAGGAAGACCACAACGAGTGTGAGTGTCTAAAACTGGCTGTATACAGAGAAGGGACAAGCCCAGGCTCTGCACATGATATATATTTATTGCTAGAAAGGGATATGAGAGTCGTAAATGAAACTATCTGCTTCAAACAAAAATTCCTAAAATTATTCTATAACTGTTTCAAGCAAATTGCTTTAAGAGGCTGTTCCAGCTGGCTAATTATTCTAAACTATAGAGACAGGACAGCTATGAATGGCAGTACTCATCATAAACAGGGTAAAGCTATTGCCAGCATCTAAGTTTCCTAAATGTGTCACAGTCTGCAACCATTGTATGTACCCATATGTTCTAGATAATGCAGGCATTTCTTCAACAAACCTAAGCCCAATACCACAGTCAGAGCTTATGTTCCTCCTGTGTCAGAATGAGCTATCCACGTAGTTGCTCTTGTCGCTATTCTATGAGCAGAATTCTTATAGCAGTTGAAGATCCTTTTCTCCCTGGATCAATCTCAGAGATGGTTTTTCATTGCATGAACAAGCAACACACAGCAATCAGTCTCTCAGGCTACTGTTAGTTTTTCTTTAATTATTTTGTCATTTTGATGTCTTCAGAAGTTTTTAAAAATATCTGCCTGGTGTTTAAATGCAACCTATAATTTTAGAGGAAAAGATATTAGTCTTCAGAGAAATGAGTAAATAATGTTTTGCTCGCACGTTTGATGCCAGACCAGACAGGAATTTTATCACGAACAACGTGGTACATTTCTTAGGGTAACTTGGCCTTTGTAATAAACAATTACTTGTTGTTCAAACAGTGTATTTCTCTACAGGGTCAGCTCTGGGTACTTTGTTACCCCAGCAAGGTAGAGTTTTGTTGTCTTCCCCACCCCCCAAAATTACTCAATTGAAGAGCAGGAGTTCAAGGAAAACCACTTTCACTTTCCTGGGATATCGTTTTCTTTTATTCTTGATTTCTTTAATATTAAAGATACACTATTTATTAATTAATTGAAAGGTATCGTAGCAATCATGGTTTACTGAGGATGTCAGTGATCCCATATAATTGGTCCAGATTCATTTAGGAACCAACTATGTGTGTTAATGCTATTTTCTTAGGCATTTTTTCTAAGCTTTTCCCCCTCAGCTAATAAGTCTGGGGGCTTCTCTAGCTTGAGATGCTGCCAGATGTTTCATAGGTGTAAGTAGGACATAAATGAAATTTATTGTTCTTTAACATATAGATATGTAACAAGTTAACAAGTTGTTCTGACATCACTATAAAAGTCATCTGATAAAGAGGATTTTCCTTATATTATTCTAATACAGTATGTATCATGAAATTATTGGATTAAACTTGTACATTGTATCTCATTCTTATAAAGGTGATGATATATAGCTTATAGAATCAATTATAAAACTCAGCTATATGTATCTCTCTCTATAATTTTTACAGTAATGTTTCAGCATCTGTGTTTTTTATTCTGAATGCTGCTGTTCATTTCTCGACATAATTTTAATTTGCATTAACACTTAAGCTTCTTGAAGAAAATACTTTTGTGGGGGCAGATGATGCAGCAAGTTCATTAACAAGGATTTATTCATTTGTATGCTTCACTGATGTGACTAGCCATTATATGGGGGAAGGGGTCCCCATAATCTGGAAAGGTTCAAATTAGTGGGACATGTAACTGCACTGGCCTGCAGGTTCCCAGTACTGGGACCAGAAGGCAGACTGGGTCTGATGCACAGTCCAAGGCTGGGACTCCAGGGGCTAGGCAAGGCATGGTCGTTCAGTCCAAGGTTGAGGTTCCAGCAATCAGATTAGGCAAAGTCAGGCAGTCAAAGGTCTGAGTTGCAGCAAGGTCCGGCATTCCAGGTTCTGGCGGTCAGGTTAGGCAGAGTTAGGCATTCTGAGATCAGGCTTTCAGGAAACAGGCAAGGCAAGTCAGAGTGAATGGCTTCACAACGATTGTACGTGTTGCATCCATGCCCAGTAGCCTCTCTTGACTGGTTTCATAGCCCCTGGACTAAGGGCCATGTATGCAGCCCATTGCCTGGGAAAGGATCCTGCAACTACTCCATTTCATCATCAGAGAGTTGCTGGTGTTGGCCCAGGTGGTGTGCACTTTGCATCCTTTGCTTGCAGTTCAGTTCTCAGCTTCCGTCTATGGCGCTCTAAGGGTGGAGGTGAGGCTGGAGGGCTGGGGCCAGCTAACTGCGTTTCACCTGCTGGAGCAGAGCTAGAGGCTGTTGGCTCTGTTCCAGCTGTTGGTTGTGCCTGTTGATCAGTAGGCATCCCCTGCTGTTCAGCTTCTGTTAGCTCCCCTTCTCCTACGGAGTCCTTAACTTCTGGTAGTTCAAGGCTGGCTGCACAGGGCTCTTCTTCCCCTGAGGAGTCCTCATTATCGCTAAGCCCTAGCTGACTCATTACACCATCCCCCTCCCAGGGCCCCCCTTCCCTTGGTGGGGATGGAAGAGACTTTTGGGGATACACCCGATGAAACTGCTGTATTAGAGCCAGTGCGTGGACTTGGTTTGCTGGCTCCCAGGTCTGATCTTCAGGCCCATAACCTTTCCAATACACAAGGCACTACAGCTGCCCATATTGCCTTCAGGAGTCTAGGATCTGGGCTACCTCATATTCCTCCTGCTCATCCACCAAATATGCAGTGGAGCTGGGACTGGAAGCCAGAGAGGATCTGCTCTGTGGCAGGGACCAGGAGAGAATGGTGTAATATGGGATGGATCTGGAGGGTGGCCGGGGGGCCCAGCCAATAAGCTAAAGGGTTGACTCGGCCCATGATAGGGAAAGGTCTAATGAACTGGGCATCCAATTTCTTGGAAGGGCATTGGCTCTGGAAATACCGCACAGAGAGCCAGACATTGAGTTCTTTACCAGGTTGCCATTTCCAGTCTGTGTTTGCCTTTTAGGCCTGCTGGGTCAGCTGTAATTGCTCCCAGAAAACAGCGTGGAGCACCTGCAGCTCCCCCACAAAGTCATTGACAGATAGGACAGCTGACTCTGGCATGACCCTAGGCAGAAACCGGGGGTGAAATATGTAGTTGGCCAAAAAAGGTGTTTCATGAGTGGAAGCATGCAGTGAGTTCTTGCAGGCAAACTCAGTTAAGGGCAATACGGCCGACCAGTCGTCCTGCTGGTGGTTCACATATTACCTGAGGTATTGCTCCAAGGTGGCATTGGTTCTCTCCATCTGCCTGTCCAATTGGTGGCGGTGAGTGGATGACAGATGAACCTGAGACCCCAGTAGGGAGTGCAAAACTCGCCAGAAGTGCGACGTAAACTGTATCCCTCTATCTGAGATCAGTTGGTCTGGCAAGCCATGGAGACGAAAGATATTCTGCAAGTACAGCTGGGTGGTAGTGCAAGCTGAGGGAAGGCCGGAGCAAGGGATAAAATGGGCCATTTTAGTGAAAAATTACAGTTTCTAGGATGCTTGTGTTCCCCTTGGAATTGGGTAGGTTTGTAATAAGGTCCAGGGACACAGCTCACTAGGGTCCTGAGGGAGTCGGCAGGGGGTGTAGTAGGCCTACCAGTTTTCAGGTTGGTCTTTGGCCCATCGGCAGGCCACGTCCGCCTGTATCCAAGGCCACCAGAATTCCCAAGTAAGCAGGTGGAGTGTTTTCTATTGTTCAAACTGGCCTGATGGCTTGGTATCATGGGCAAGGTGCAGGATCTCCACACACAGGGGCCCTGCAGCACATAGAGCCACCCTTGGTGAATGAGCACCCCCTGTTGATCAGCATAGTCTGGTGGAGATGGTTGCTTGGCATCTCGACTACTTGTAAGCTTCTCCCGAGCCCACAGGTCATTCTGTTGTTCCTGTATCTGCTTGCTGAGTGGAGAAACTGGAGGCAAGGCAGCAAAGATGTTGGGTGGCAAGATTGTGGCCAAAGGTTGATCCTGGGTCAGGAGTGTGGAGTATTCAGGTCTTCCAGAGGGGACATCTGCCCTCTTGTTCTGGGTGCTTGGGATATAGGTCACTGTAAAATGGAATCTGGAGAAGAGTGACTGCTGTATCTGCCATTGGTTCAGTTGGCATGCAGTTTGCAGATGTTCTAGGTTGTGATGGTTCATTTGCACATACACAGGATGATGAGCCCCTTCCTGGTGATGGTGCCAGACTTCAAAGGCAGCCTTGATTGCTAAGAGCTCCCATTCCCAGGTTGTATAGTTTTGTTCAGAGGGAGTAAGCTGCCGCAAATAACAGGTGCAGGGTTGTAGCAGTTCAGGAGCCATTTCCCATTGTGACAACACAGCTCCAATTGTAGCGCAAGAGGCATCCATTTCCACAACGAATGGCAGACTGGGATCTGGGTAGTGCAGTATGGGCTTGGTGGCCTTCAGTTCCTAGAAGACCTGCTGGGCAGCTGGAGTTTACTGAAATGGTTCCCAAGGCTGGAGCAACCGGGTCAGTGGCATGGCCATGGAGGCAAAGTCTGCAATGAATTGTGTGTAATAATTAGCAAAGCCTAGAAACTGTTGCACGTCCTTTCAGTGGCGAGGGGCCTGCCAGGAGAGTACTGCCTCTACCATAGAGGGTCTATCATAGTCCCCTGCAGCAAGATCTGATGTCCCAGGAATTCCACTGAGGAGAGGTGGAAGGCACATTTCTCTTTTGCGTAGAGGCCATGTTGCCACAGGTGCTGTAACACCATCTGGACATGTTCAGGATATTTTATGGGGACCTAGGAGTAGATAAGGATATCGTCGAGATATGATAATGAACCTGTCTAGGAGGTCTTGGAAAATATTGTTCATGAACCTCTGAAAGATTGCAGGGGCATTACACAAGCCAAAGGGCATGACCAGGTATTCAAATTGTCCTTACCGAGTGCAGAATGTGGTTTTTCACTCGTCTCCAGCACGGATACGAACAAAGTTGTAGGCCCTGTAGAGATCCAGTTTCATATATATCCTGGCCTCCTTTAACTGTTCCAGTAGAGTCTCAGTGAGAAAGGTAGATGTGACAGACTGCACTTTTTAAAAGCTTAGAAGTGCTGTACAAACAGCTGAAGGACTGTGAAGGGTTAATTCTTCACAGAAACAGAGAGCCTTGAGAGATGACTACTCCAAGGAATCTGATAGGGTAGCAGAAGCTGAACAGAGAAAGAATTCTGAACTGGATGCTGGAGAGAAGGGAGTCTGATTTCAGCCCTAGCTGAGAGGAGTCAAGTACTGACAGGTTCAAGGTTCAGCCCTCACAGAGAACAGTTTCAGACAGGAGAACGGGTGGAAAATTGTTAAAGAAGTTTGGGAAATAGGAGCAGACTCCCATTTAGGCCAAAGAAAGGGGATAAATCTTCTAGTGAGAGAAGAATTTCCCTACCTAGTCAAACAGGGAGTTAGCTGTGAAGAGCTCTCTGATCTGGTGTGGTTAGAAACTACCTTTGGAGACCTTAAGAGTCAGTTAAAAATGGAAGACGTACTGGTGTTTCAAGAGAAGGGGTTTGGGCACTGGAAAGAGGGTACTGGCCTTCTGGAAACCAAAAAGAGTAAGAGAATACTAAAAGAAAGTGTACTAGAGTGTTTGGGAGAACACTGGAACAAAAGACTCTCAACATAAAGATTTAAGTAACAGAAGATCTTAAGAAACTCATTAGTCTGAAACATAACACCTTAAATCTGTGCATGTACTGATTTTACCTCAGAGTTATCTATACTGAGTTACCTCAGAAATTTTAACCCAATTTCACCTGGCCTTTCCTGTCTATGTTAACTAAAATATTTTGTTATTTTTGAATTTTAGAATGCCTCTAGTGCCATTAAAGTTAAGTCAAAATGGGTGGGGGGAGGTATCATAGAAGACTGTAAATAAATAAATACATAAATAAAATGTTTCAACTACATGAAAACTAACTGATTACTTTGATATAAACATAGTTAAGAGACAAGGAAATGAGGCAAGACCAAGGGAAATACAGCCTTGAGTTTCAATTATCTTAACAAGTGGCGCACAGTGATTTTTTTCCTCACTCATGGGTCTGCAAATATCAGATGGATATTGTTTTAAAATGTATACACCAAGACACGCCCCCCCCCAAATCTTTTTAAAAATTGCACAGGGCAGATTAGAAACAACTCTTCTGCACAGCTGTAAGTTGCCCAGAGTGCAGTCTGACTGACTACAAGATGAGCCCTGCAAGTGTGAAAAGCTGTTAAAAGCCTTATTTAATATTCCAGATTTCTACTCAAATGATCCTTGAAGGAGTCTTGCATAATTTCTGCTACTGTATTTATCCAAGTGTAAATTCCTAAGCTAAATCAGGAACAGCACGCAATAAAAGAAACGTGCCACTGCAACAATAAAAAGGTGTTCATGGGACCTGTTGCAAATGACAAAACCAGAACAGAAATTTGTTCAAATGTAGCATTTCCTCTGCTCTCCTTCTAGTGCTAGCTGTATACAGCTACACTGACGATATAAATCAGAAAATGAGGAATTAAGAGAAGAATCTATAAAACTATATTTACAAGTATTTAAAGGGCAATGGCTGTGCTGAAATTGTCTCATAGATTACTTAGCCTGTGCCCATGGCAGCAGGAAGTACAGTTAAGAACATCCTGTTGAAGTCACTTCATGATTTTTCAGGTAAGTCATTATCTGGATGCATGTCAAGGCATTCATAAGCCTATCTGATAGGCATTATATACAGTGCTAATGCAAACCTATACAACCACAGGATTTTCCTTGGAAATAGGTTAGAGCAAATTGCGAGTTCACTGGTTTCCAGAGACAGGTTTACATTCAATGGCAGCACAAGGCTCAAAAGACCAATAGAAGCTAAGTGCCAGCTTCGACAAATATTTCAAGCATAGTTCAGAGCCAAAAAAGCAGAGAGCAAATGGGAATGGATTTTTTCAGATACTGTAACTGCTGAGCACTTCCCATTGAAGTACTCAGTTGCTGGACTGGCGCATCACTGATTTGCCTTAAGGAGACAGTTCTACTTTTCTAGCTTTGACACAATAATGAGAAGCATACAAAATATAATTTGTCCAATACTGCTTTCTTAGCAGCTGATATTCAGAATTTGTACCCATATAATTAGTGCTGATTAACTACATCAGAACTTATAACATTAGAAAGCTAATTTCAGTGAAGGAATTATGCAATATTGCACAATGCTGCAAAGTAGCATATTTGGAGATCTCAATGCAAGTTGAAATTATTGGGGAGGGATAGATTTTAATCAAAAAATAGTTATTTTGGAGGCAAGTTGCTTTTACGATAGTATTTAAAGGTTACTGTCTTCAAGACAATATATACATCTATATTTGATATTAAATCTCTGATGCCACATTGTTTAATCCATCAATACCATCCAACATCTCAGCAGACTCTTAAACTGAACTGTACACTTTAGAAACTGAATAGGAAAAACAAAAATACCTTGTTATTATGAGAGTAAATTGATTACGAAGTTCTTTTCCTGTTTTCCAGGTTGCCCTGGAGTTTATATTAAGAAGATTCAGAGACACGGATGCTAAAGTGAAACTGTTTTTAAGATGACCTTACTTCTATTTATCCCATATTAAGTGAATGTGGCCTTCAGACTGCGTCGGCATCATTTACACTTTTACGTATCACAGAAAAGGTTCTTAATAACACTAGGTCCAGCTTTTTATTTCTTTGATCATGTTCTTGCTCAATGGCAGTCACTATTTTGCAGTACAGAGTATCATAATTTACAACACAATTTTAGAAACTAAGGCCAGCTCTTGCATCCTGAGATGACCTCATGTAGACTGCCAAGCCACCATCAATCCTATGGCCAAGCCACACACTGCAGGAAGCATGCTGATACCGCCACAGAGATTACGCAAATAACTATTATGATTTCCATGAGGGCTCTTCTTGAATACGCTCTTGCATATAAACTGTGCATCAGCACTAGCGCACTTCATGTGAAGATCTGAGAACAGCCCCACATATTTCCAGTCCATTTACGTAAGAATCACTGAGACCCTACATATTTTTTTAATAAGCATTCATCAACACTTTAAAGTCAGTCCATGTGGCACCTCCAGCATGTTCTGGCATTCATTTGTTGGCATTCACCCAAGCTACACCACCTGAACAGTGTCTGACAGTTTTAATTTAGTTGACAGCAAGTGTATTTACAATTATTTCAAGCTGATAAATGTACCTTGTTTAATAACAATTTAACACTTTAACACCATATTCTTTACACAGTCTGTAACAAAGCAAGTTACTGATGTCTTTAATCAAGAACATACTGAAGTGTGGAACAATGTCTTTAGAGGGCTCCCTTCATATTAATGAATTAGCGTGAAAATACATAACTGGCATATAACACTAATGCTATTAATACAAAATATTTTAAGTCACACAAAATTCCGGTGAGAAAATTTGGATAATAATATTGTGTTTTAAAATGGCATACCTAGAATAATTATAAATAAATTAAGGTCAATTAAGTTCAAACTCCCTCCCCCAACACTTTTCCTGCATCTGGTTTATCTTTGTATCTGCTCAAGTTATCAATGAATAGCCTAAACCTGACACAAAGCTAGAAACCTCAAATACCTTTTAACTTAAACATAAAAGAGTTATGTTTCTCAAAAATAACCTTTTTCAACAGACATGTTCAAGCAGTTGCCCTTTTATTTCCTATAGAAAAGGGTATTTTTGAGAAGGGGATACTGCAAAATAAATCCATCTATCCAGGACTGTCTCATTCCAAACAACTGTACATTAACAATATATCACTGCAGTCCAAAGACCACAGAAACTGGTTCCATGCCATTTGACAAGACCTGGCATAATGCATCATATATCCAACACTGAATTTCCCCCAGAATGTGGGTCAAAATATCTGCACAATGAGGCCACATAAAGCTGGGGAACCCACATGTTTGCAGGGGGGAAACTGGGGGGAAAGGGGGCATTTTCTTTTCTTTTTTTTTTAAAGGTTAAAAAAAGAGGAGCTTGTGCACAGACATCAGAAGGAACTCAAAATGCTACAGCAATCCCAAAATGGCATCCAACACTGCTTCACCCTTCCAGGAGATAAGGGGAACAGAAGAAGAGGATGGGAGGAGGGAAAAGGATATGGGTTAGGTAGGAGAGAGAAAACATGAGAAGGAGGGAATGAGCAACCAGAAGGAAAGCAGCAACTGAGATAGGGAACACAAAAGTTGGAAATGACACAGCTAAAAGGAGACTGTGGGGGCTGGAAGGGGGAGGGAAGAAGATACAGGAAGGAAAGCAGAGACAGCCAAGGGAGGGAAACCAGTAGGCTATGGAAATAAGATTTCTCCCCCAGCTATGCTCATGAGTTTCCTAGTTGTGGAGATTCAATGCTCTCTAAAGTAATAAAGCTGTGACTGAGATGTTCCAGATTATGCTGCAGATGGGGGCTTACATGCCTGAATGTTCTTCTACATGAAAAGATTCCCTGCACATTGGCATGCCAGAGAAAGGATAGCCTAGAACATTTCTCTCTCAAAGCCATTGTTCTATATGAAGGAGCTTCTATCTGTAATCTGAAATTGTGACCTCTCTGCAACACAAGCATGTTCTACTCTCAGTACTGCCAGTGCTGAATTTGAAGCCTTCAAATGCAGTTTCCATGATTATAGATAGAGGGAAAGTTCTAAAGAAAGCTCACCTTATTATGTTCGCACATGTATGGAATTCTGAGTGTATCCATAGCTCTGATCATAGATTGCATTGCTGTGAATATATTTTGGTACACCAGCTTTGTGAACCCTCTTTTGTCTTCATCAGAGTATCCTGATCCATGGATGATTCTCATCTGTTTAATAAATGTGCTTTTACCACTCTCTCCTGTACCTGCAAAACATTAAAAACACAAATGTATCATTAGACCACTATATTCACAGCAAATGTACCTCTTCCACATGTTCACTTAAACTTTGTTTTTATAGTTATACTGGATTTAAGTATTAATCCAGATCTAATAATGATTTGATATTATGTTCTTACCCCTATCTTTTTACATGGGTGAGATCTCAAGTGAGCCAAGAGAGCCACAGTGCATAGTATCAGTGGCTAGAGAAACAGCTCATAATGAACATCCTGCTAATCCACTCTAGGTAAGTTTACATGTGATGCCTACAAATTGCCTTTGAGCAGAGGCAAACAAATTAGCTTGCTTCAGAACTCTGCACATAGCGCATAGTGTATGTGATGAGAAAGATAGAAAATATATTTAGTCACATAAATTATTTTTCTGTGATTTTTTTTCCTTCTTCCACATGAGGCAAAGAGAAAAAACTCAGCAACCTGAAACCTGGTGTTCCATTTTGGATGCTAATCCTCTACACTGTTTCTATGCCAATCTAAATCTTCCTAAATCAGAGCACATTTCTTTAAAATCTGAGCATTTCATTTTCTTCCTGACCTATGGTGCTGTTGCTCTGTTATCTAAACAGCCCTTAAGAATACAGTCAGATTTGAGCTCCAATGGCTCACCCAACAGGCTGAACCACACAAGGGCCATTTCCACACATGTTGAATAATGCACTTTCAATGCACTTTCGCAATCCTTTTGAAGTGGATTTTTTGTTCCACACCTGGAAAATCAGTTTCAAATGTTCACTAAAGAGTATTGAAAGTGGATTATCCAACGTGTGTGGAAGCAGCCAAGGTATCATATTAGTTCAATGTTACATGTAATTCCAGGCTATTGGCAGCCATTGATTGGATCCACAAGGAAGATCACTACACTGCTGCTCACAAATCTGAGTTTCCCACTATCAGAAATGAATCAGAAATGAAGCCAGGTGATATCATAACCTTGCTTATGTGGAGTAAAGAAAGCTGCACAACTGAAGAACAGATAATGTCTTTTGGGTACCTTCCCACTGCCATCTTATTTCTTCCCAAAGACTTTTTACATTACAGGGAATGTATGTGGTAATAAAGATAAGTAATTGGAAATGGGATGAGATCAGTTTATTGAGAAAGCAATTTCAGTATGATAGATAAACAGAAAAGTATTTCAGTATATACATAGTTCTAGCCCCAGAATGGAATAATTACACAATACTGGCAAATAAATTTGACTACGCAGTTAGCTATCTAATATGCTGGTATGTGTCTCTGGAAGGAAAGGTATCACATGAACCAAAAAGACGTTCTTGCAATCTGTATCATAGCTTGTCATTCCACAGAAGCAGCCATGATGACCACATTGTTTTGAGTTTGCTTCCCATGGCAGAGTGTGGTTTCAAGAGCCCATCTCATCATGTTCTAGTCTAGAGCCTGAATTAATTCAGCATACCTTCAATCCAACATGTGACAAGAGGACCTTTATTTCATCTGTTTTTAGGCTGTAAAATACTATTTCCTCATAGATTCGCCATAAATGGCCAATGTTGTAGGATGATACCAAATATGTGAATATCAAGAAATAGACATCCTTTCCTGCCTCCCTTTATTTCCGTCCAAGGGAAAGGGAATGATGAAAAGTTTTTTTTTTAAATGAGAAAAAATTTTCCTTTCTAGAAATGTAGATTAAGTTTTTGCTTGCATAGGAATGTTGAACCAGGTGCATACAACATTAGTTCTGTGACCTAGCCAGATGTAATACTGACAGTGAAGTTTCACTCTTATCCCAAAATCTGTTTTTAAACTTTAGAGGGGAAAAAACAGGTCTTTCTAAAAACAGTTTTTCAACTTTCCAACTTCTTCCATAAGATACAGAAATTGACCACTCCGATAGCCATGTGTAGGATTGTCAGGTGGTTTAAGAAATACTGGACACACTTGATAAAAAATTTACCGTCTGTTAAGTTTATTGGCTACAATCTACATTACATCTTATATTTTGCAAAGTTCAAGTGAAAGTGTGGGCCGCATGCACCTGGGGCTTGCAGAACTAAGGGAAGAGGGTTGCCAAAGAAGTCTGAGAAGCAGAGTTCTTCTTGCTGTCAGGGAAACGAGACATTGGCTAATACATTCAGGAGAATGAGGTGGCAGAATGCGGAAAGGGCAGAATGGATTAAGCCACACCTGCTTGCAGATGGATTTGTTTTGAATGCTCCTTCACTTCAAAAACTTCAAGCAATCAGAAAATTAGCACAGCAAGGAGAACATTTCTAGCCTTTTGCTGTGCCTATTTTCTATTTGCAAGGAAAATTTCTATTTTATCAGTTTTCTATTTGCAGGGAAATTTTTTTTTTTAGTGAAACAGCATTCAAAATTGTAATCACTATATCAGACCTAGAGTCTGAGTGGTGCAGTCTATTCTATCTCCTCAGTTATTTATTTTTCCTCATTTTTATAATCCACCTTTCTCTCCAATAGGGACCCAAAGAGCTTGCATCATTCTCATTTCCTCCATTTTATCCATTTTAGTCTGACACTAGCCACTATTTCATACTGGATCCATACTTATAAGAACCCAAGAGTAGCCATACTGGATCTGACCAATCGTCCATCCACTCAGCATCCTTTTCCCAGCATCCATCTACTCCAGTATTCTGTTTCCAACAGTGGCCAGTCACAGATCCCCCCACATACAGGGGCCACAGACCATAGCCCTTCCCTGCTGACTGCCCCCCACAATCTGACAGATGGATTATGCCTCTCAGCCATAAAGCCCACACACAGCTGTCATGGCTAATAGCCAGTAGTAGGTCCATTCTCCATAAATCTACCCACCCCCCCTTTTTTGAATTCTTAAAACAGTGGCCATCACCATAACTTGCAGCAGTGATCACAAGTCAATCTCCTGTTCAGTGAACTATTTCATTTTATCTGTCTTGAATTTACAGCCGGTTTCATAGGATAATCTCAAATTCCATGACTGGGAAAGAGGTCCATTTTGTCCATGCATAGCTTTGTACCTCATGCCATCACTCACCAATTTTTTCTAAACTGAAAGCTCTGGTGCCCTGTAAACAGCTTTGATGAATACACAGAGCCCCCTCATTCCCACTCAGAAGCCCCCAGGCACATCTTTCTCTTCTAGTTCCCCCACAAGCATCCCTCAGAAACCCACCCAATGCCTCACAATTCTTCATTTCTATCACTCTGATCTTTTGGTTTGCTCTTTTCTGTACTTTTTTGCGCTTATTTAATATTTGTTTTGAGATGCAGTAATCAGGACTGTACACTGTATTCCTAATGAGACCACAAAATGGATATATTCAGGGGCATTGCAATATTGGCCATTTAATTCTCAGTCCCTTTCCCTAGCATGGAATTTGTTTGATTGTTTCTTCTCTCATCACTGCTAAGATTTATTCCCATGCTTCTCTTTCTGTCCCTCTCGTTCACACAGAGCCTCCCCACTACCCACCCCCAAATTCCCAGACTCACCTCCCCCTCACAAGCCTACCTGAGAAATCTGCCTGCCGCCTGAAGATTCCCTCACAGCCACCCATTCCTTCCTCAGCTGCAGCCCTTTCTTCGACTCCTCTCCCTGATATGCTCAAGCTACTGCACTTTATGCTCCTGCCTCCCCTGCCCTGCACACTACACCAAACCTGGCTTTCTGCCCAAGAGCTACTCCAAATTCAAGTTCAGGAGCCATTTTCCTTCACTTGCTGCCTCCACAGCCCCCTTCCTTCTTCAATTGAGGGAGCTGTGGTGCCAGGTCCCTCTGCTAGCCAGCCCTTGCACATGAGGGGGAGCCTACTTTCGCTCTAGATTTTGGCTCTCAGTTTGGCTGTCACTGGTAGGCATGGCCAATCATACCTACTGCTTCTAGGCAAGAGAGGAAGCTATACAATGGCTTGTCCACCCCAGCATGTGTCAGACATCTTTTGGAGTTCCATTTGGCAAGGTCGCTTTTCAATTTAGGAACAGCTTCATTGCTATGGAAATAAATTGCACTCAGTTAAAAAATACCAGTCATTTTATAGGTCCAATCTTTTCTCAAATTATTTCCTGGACAGCAAGTGCAAATACTCTGGTTCAAAGATGGACACCAAACAATACTAGACATAGGGATGGCTGCTTAAACCCCATTGCATTGCTTTTTGGAGATCTTTGCTGCCTGGTTGAATTGTCTTTCATATTTTGTAATACATCTTGCATCTCAATGAGAAAGAGCCTACAGATGAAGTTAGTAACAACAACCAGAGGGAAGGTGGCATGGTACAGCCTGATCTCATTAAGAACTCAGAAGATAAGCAGGGAGACTTCCGAGGAGCACTCTGCAGAGGGAGGCAATGTCAAACTACCTCTGCTTCTCATTTGTCTTAAAAGCCCCTTGCTTGGGTTGCTATCAATCAGCTGCAACTTGACAGTGCATACGTACATACAAAACAACAACTATCCCACAATGAATGGCATATATAAAAAATTGTACTACTATATATGTCCACAGAAAGAACAACTGACATATTTTATTGAAACTGGAGGATATGTCATGTTCAGGAAAACACTTCTATCTGATATGTGAATTCCATTTATCATTTATGACATTCTATAGATTGCGAGAAAAAAGCTCATGTGAACTACAGCTCACATACACTCAAGTTATGTTTGGTGTGAATATGCACTGTCTCTAATTTAATTGCATTGTTTTAACATTTCAAGAGTTCATACAGATAACTATTTTGTCATACACTGGAGTGTATTTTGTGATAAAATCCTCCTCTTGACAGGATGATACAGATGAGCAGGTTACCCCAGATGAGAAAGTTTTTGATGGTCTAAGTTATAATATTTATTTTCCAGAAAGTGTGTACTTTCTAGAGTTCCAAATTATTATACATGTCTAGTTGAACACATACCAGACACTACTAGCTTCAGCATATGTATCTAATCTACCTTTTTTTTTTTTTGATAAAATGGTTTTTAACGGCTACTTTTTAATGGTTTGTTTTTTATATTGTGGTGTTTTTAATTGTAAGTTGCCTCAAGTAGGATTATGACAAGGTGGCACAGAAATACCCTAAACATTTTTAGTAGTATGCACCATTGTTTGAATAAATGTCAGAGACAGCAGGATGGTGTTTAGATGACCTGAACTTGTACAAAGAAAACAGAATTAATGTTATTCTTGGAACATGAGAGCAAGAAGCTATAGTATACCATCAGCATTTTAAGATCCATTTCAAAGAATGCATACTTTGTTTGCCAGTTTAATGCACAGAAATGAGAAATCTTTGTTGACTATCCAGTGATCTCTTTGCAATGTTCCATGCCCAGACAATCAATGTTGGCCTCGTGGTCATCATGCCTGATCTAACAGTTACCAGATCATCGAGAAAGGAACATTGGACTCACCATGAAGTTCCTTTTACTTGCGATAGAGGGCACTGTGGAACATTCAGGTATTCCCCTGCCCACAATGGCGAAAGGCAAGAATTAGGCTGATCTTTCAGTCATCAGTTCGAGAAGAAGTACCTGCCTGATGTCAATCTTAGTTTGGAGATTTCTGTAACAAACTGAATCAGCCACATTATATGCCTCTTTGGACCAGAATTCCTAGCATCTCTAATCGAAGAGATGGTATAGATGTCTGTGACTTAAATAGAAATTGTCACACCATCAGAGGACCCAAGAAATAACACTGGTCAACAGCAGAAATATAAAACTGCAAAAGTCTGAAATGGAATGCTTGGAATCAAGTGCACAGTTGCATTTAACCCGTGTGAAGAACATGCCAAGGCTGTGTTTCCCTCCATTTCATTTGCTACGCTTCAACTTGGAGATCTTCTGCCCCTTGACAAATGGATGGAGGGCCTTGAAGAGGGGATCCAATCTCCTGCCTTGAGAGGGAAGATTGTTGGCAAACAAAGGTTCTTTTGTGCAGATGAACCTTTAGCATAAAGGAAGGGTAAGGTCAGAGCACTACCTTATCTTTGTGAAAGACTCACAGACCTTAAGCAATAGCCAGGGCTTCCACATCCGACACCTCCCTGGGAAAAGGCACTGCCACTAAGAAGACCTCTAGAAAGAGGATCTTGAGAGATACTTCCCTCAGAGGTTTCAAAGTGGCTTGTGTTAAGGCCTGTAGGACATCACATAATCACCCAAAAAAGGAAGCAATGAACCACCGAAGGATAAGGGAGAACGTCACCCTTTTCAGAAGACATTTTATAAAGGGATGATTTGACATCAGGAACCACCATCACCCATGAAGGGAGGCATTGAAGCCAGAGCTGCAATTTGTCTGTGGAGCATGTTGAGACTCGCTCCTGGGACAGCATCTTGCAGACAATAAACTACCTGAGCCTGACTTAGATCTCTGCTTTCCAGGTAGAGACTCCAACCTGAATGTCGACTTCCCAGTTCTGAGAAATCGTCTCTCAGAAAAGAGTGGACTACATGAAGTGGCCTGCTTGCTTCTGTGTCTTTCATAATAAAAGGGGGGCGGGGCTTGGGCTTCAGCCCTTTAGACCTGGAAAAACAAATTGAGCCTATAGAATGTTGGGATCCCCCTCACCATCATCCTTCTGCCTAAAAGGTAGTGGGCCTAAGAATACTTGTTGTATCCTCCTGTATCAAGGAGGATGGAGTTCATCCCGAGATAAAAGACAATGTGATTGCTAGCTTGTGTGAAGAGGGAGCTCACCATCAGGCACCTCTCCCATTACCCTGCTCCTCCTTCCCTGGACTGAGTCAGGATCATATGAGAGGCAGATGAAGTATAAAAGGAGGACTATAGGGTCCTTCCTTGCTGCCTTACTGGGCCAAAGAAAGCAAGGCCTGTCTTCCCGTGGCCCTTATGGTATTGCTTGCTGCTATTTGAAGGCAAGGGGGCAGGGCCAAGACCACCGCTGCTGCTTCAGGGCTAGTTAGCCTCAAATTGTTCCCCACAAGCCTGCAGCTCAGGCAAGACTGAGAAGAGACCTTGAAGCATCAATGGGAGACATCTCTTCCAGTGCACTCACCATTGTTGCAGATGTTCCCAACTCTGCTGCACTAGCCCAGGCCCTTGCCTGCCAAGACATGTGTCTTCAACTTCAGTACCAAAACAGATCTGGCTAGTTTCCTTGCTCTCTGACTCAAAGTCCTAGCAATTCACAGTTTTCCCCCCTCACCAGTGAGGAGAAACTACTGGCTGCGACAATATTCCTACTTCTCTTGGGGCACTTCCTGGACAAGGTGCTTTTCACCTCCACAGGACAGGCTGCAGTGTAAGAAGCAAGGAGGGAACAGGTGCAGACAGAGAAATAAAGGAAGACTTTAAAAAAAAAAAGGAAGAAAATTAAGGTTGTTAAGGTGCACAAAAAATGAAAACAGCCTGTGAGCCCTGGACAGAAAACTCCTTGGTGCTCTCTTCCTAGCATGCACTCACAAGAGGAGGCAGGAAGCCAAAGCTGTAGCCCAAGATTGACCCTCCCCACAAGTGTATTTTGGGAGGCAGCAAAAAACTCCAGAGACCCTGAAAGGAAAAAAATGGCCCCCAATCCACCCCTCAAAAATCCAACCCTAATATAAGCACCAATTAATTACTCACTGGGTAAAGCAGTGTTTGCCCTGCTCCTAAAGCTCATCATCTTCACTGGACGCTCTAATATCACAGGGACGAGTGGAAAAATCCCCTCTATTTTCCTTCTCCACCCATGCATAAATTTTATAAATCTCTACCATGTCCCCCCTCCCCCATTAGTTGTCTTTTTTCTTCTTTTGTTCATTACCACATTTTCCTGGTATGAGTAAAATGTGCACCTAGCTCCAGTGGAGAACAAATCAACAAGTGGACAGGCCAGCAACTCCAACTAAGACCTTTTTGGAGCAGCCTGTGAAAACAGGGTATGAGATAATATTTGTGTACGGATTATGACTTCAGCACTCGCCACTGAACTAAACAGGATGAGAGGGGGGCCAACTTCTATCTTGGGAGGTCTATTTTTAAAAAATTAGAACCCCTAGGTCCAATAATGTGCTCTAAACTGACAAAGCAAGAGTGATTACTGGAGATTTCTTCACAGTCAGGGTTTAACTGATCTGTCCTAGATCCCAACTCAAGTATGCACTTGCATAGTAATATAAAAAGTACTTTGCTGGCTAAGACTATGGTTCAGCTTCAGCATTATTTGCAAAATTCCCGCAAACAGCAGGCACTAATTCATCCACAAGAAACTGGCTAGAGGGTCCATTGATGGATCAAAGTGTATCCAGGGAATAATGGAAAATGTACTATTATCTTCTTCAACACAGCTTCAAGTAGTCAGTAATTGAGGAGGAAGCAGAATCATGAAAGGCAGTAACAAGAATCTGTCATTGTATTCTACAAAGGTTTACTACACTCTCGAATTTAGGGTAAAGCCATTCCAGGCAATTGCTGCCGGATGAAAGCATTATTCTTCCTCCCTTGGATGGTTTCAACTCTATGCTATCTGATGGGAACACACGAGACACAGAATTGTACAAAACAGTCACTGTCA
Organism: Eublepharis macularius; assembly: GCF_028583425.1. Lineage (NCBI taxonomy): Eukaryota > Metazoa > Chordata > Lepidosauria > Squamata > Eublepharidae > Eublepharis > Eublepharis macularius. The sequence goes on along the minus strand of NC_072797.1, from coordinate 96,017,830 downwards.
CAGGTTCTCTCACAAGGCACAGCTTATAATGGGGTTAGATTCAGAGTATACTAATTTGGCAATCTCCATCAATTACTCCATCCCACTGGAGACCACCACCATTCTTCTGAGTCCCCTATCCCCCAGGGGCAGTATTTCATGGAGATTAGTGAGGTGCAATGGGAGGAGGGATGCAGGAAAGTTCCATTCTGCCACTGGAAATTTCAGTCTGGATCCAAGCCAATATCTTTATTTCTGAAAGGCTGATTCTTTCTCCCCAATGGGGACCCAAAACAGCTTACATTGTTCTCCTTATCTCAATTTTATCTTCACAACAACCCTATGAGGTAGATTAGGCTAAGAATCTGTGACTGGCCCGAAGTCACCCACCATGCTTCCATGGCAGAGTGGGGATTTGAACCTGGTTCTCCCAAATCCTAGTCCAACACTCTAGGCACTGTACCATACTGGCTTTTATAGTGGGGCCACCTAGCACACATCATTTTAAGAAATCACTATGGAATTACCTCTTCTATCAAGGCAGTGTTGAATAACGTCCCTTTCTACAGGAGGAACAGAAGTCTTCAGAGGGCTCCCTTAGTATTAACAAATTAGCATGAAAATACATAACTGGCATATAGCACTGCTACTATTCATCCAAAATACAAAATATCTTAAGTTGCACATAATTCCTAAAAGAAAAATTGTATAAAATATTGTGCTTTCAACAAATAGCATACCTACTAGAATAATTATAAAGCAGATTAAGTGAAATCAAGACAAAGCTCCCGCCCTCCCCCTCAAAAACCTTACCTGCATCTGGCTTATCAGCCCAATTTATCAATGAACAGCCTAAACCTGGCACAAGGCCAGACACTTCAAATACTTGCTGACTTGAACTTACAGTCATGTAGTTATAGCTAAGAGTGGACGTTAAGGTTACTTTAAATTAGAGATTATAGGCCCCTGGTCAATGTTATTTTATGTTTATGGAAGCTGCTCATCAGTAAATTCACTTGCAGCTCTGGCAACATTTAACAATACAATCCTATGCAGAATTATTTCAATAGACTGGAGTAACTCTGCAAAGGATTGCACCTTAGATACTGGGAAATTGGGTAGATTTGAATAAGATGCAATTTAACATGGATAAGTGCCAAGTTCTCCATCTGGGTAACAAAAATGCAAAGCATGCATACTGGATTAGGAAACACGTTTGTGATATCAGTAGATAGGAAGCTAAATATGAGCACTCAGTGTGATGCAGCAGCAAAAAAGATGAACACAATCTTGGGTATATTAACAAAAGTATAATATCTAAATCTCAGGATGCCATTGTCCCACTATACACTGTGTTGGTCAGGTCCCACCTGGAGTATTGTGCTCAGTTCTGTGATGGTAGGATGGGAGTGATGTTCATGCTCCAGCTCGCTCCTGCTAACAGTCAAGCTGCAGCATTTTGCACCAATTGGAGCCTCCTAGTTAACTTAGATGGAAAACCAACGAATAGTGCATTGCAATAGTCAAGTTTTGATGTCACCATAGCATGGATCCAGGTGGCGATGTTGAGGTAAGAAGCCATCTTCCAGGCTAGAGTAAGATTGTAAGCAAATTTTGTGGCTGCCTTAACCTGTCTTTCTAGTAGTAGTGCTGGATCCAGTATAACCCCTAGGCTCTTAACCAAGTCTGCAAGGGTCAGACAAACTCCATCGAAAGTGGGGAGTACAATGCCTTTCAAGATCTCTGCCATCTCAACAAACATCACTTCAGTCTTGTCTGGGTTCAATTTCAATTTGTTATTTTTCAGCCATTTCACCATCGCTGTCAGGCAGCAATTAAGATTTCTAATGCATTCTGTGGGGACCTGGACAGCAAGATATAGAGTTGGGTGTCATCTACATATTGATGACATCCCACACCATACCTGCACATGAGTTCTCCTAAAGGTTTTACGTAGAGGTTGAATAACATGGGAGATAAGACTGTGCCCTGTGGAACCTCACAAGATAGTTCCCATTCAGGACATAGCTGATCTACGATGGCAATCCTCTGAGTCCATTCCATGAGAAATGATTTAAACCAGTCCAGGGCACATCCTTTGATGTCCACTTCTGCTTCAGTGATTTTATTTTATTTATATATAAGGCTTTGGTATGTATATGGAGAAACATATGTTTTTAATCTAATTTATGTATTTATAATTAAAATTTGTATCAACGTTTTAAATTATTTTTTGAAGTTATCTTCCATAATTTGATTTTTCCCTGTTGTTCCAACTTCCTTGGTTACCCTTGGTCTGCAGAGTTGTTTTTCTCCCCTTTTTTCATCCTGACCAGTACTAGTAAGTACATCAGACTAGGATCTAAGAAACCTGGGTTCAAATTCCCAATATGAAACCTGGGTTCAAATTCCCACCACCATCACCACAGCATAATTAAATACTGCCCTTCTGGACAGTTTAGTGCCACACACTCAAAGCGGTGAACAAAGTCAGTATTATTATTAGCCCCACAATACAGCTGAGAGGAGTGGCTTACCCAAGGCCACCTGCTGACTTCATGGCAGTAGTGAGATTCAAACCAGCAGAGTGCTGATTCATAGCCCAGCCATTTAACCCCTATGCTACAGCAGCATAAATTTCACCATGTAACTTTGGCCAGTCATTCACTCTCAGCCTGTTATCTTATGAGGTTGTTGTGAGAAGGGAGAACCATGTATGCTGTTCTGAGCTCACTGAAGGAAGGATGGGATAAAAATCTAATAGATAGATGCTGCACAGATAAGGAGTCCTGATGAAAACAGCAAAGGCACAAACAATACATGCACAAAGAAACAATACAAGCACAAACATTTCAACCTGCTTTCAGCAACAAGCTGCACTCTTGGTGAATTAGTTCTAAGTCGGGCTATTATCTGGTTGCAGCAATTTAGAGGAGGGTGTATTTGAGACTATCCCCCCAAACCCAGGTTGCTATATAAACCTTACCCAGTCATTGCTATATCCGTAGAGATTCCAGAAGCATAATAGTTTTACTGCTTCCCTTTCATTTATTCATGGATTCATTTCTTCTGCACAATATAAAACTAAAAGATCCAAAGTCTGTTCAGTTTTAGAGCTTCAGAGTATCGACTAACTCTCTATATGCAACTCCTAGTAATAGTACTCAGGGCTCTTTTATCCATTAGGCATTACAGGCACAGCACCTCAGTCCTGCCAGCTTTTCAAGGGCCTATGAAAATGTTTGAGACCTGGGGGGAAAAATTATTGGCTCCAAAATACGAAAACTACAAACTGAAATTAATAACTGCAAAAATACTTTCAATTTTGTTCAGCAAAAAATTGTATTTAATGGGAGATGTGTGTGCCTTTTAATATGTTTGATATAATGTCAGGTGGCATCTCCTAAAATATGAGTGCTCAAGTCCTACAAGGGCTTTTAAAACGGCCGTGATAGCACTGGGCCCAAATATAAAATAGAATACATATCTGACCCAACAGTACTTTAATAGCATGATTGCTTCCAATATATTAAAGCTGCAAACATTATAAATTAGGTGTTCTGGACAAGCCAAATTCAGAAAACCAATGTTACATTGCTAAATCTTCCTTTGCAATGCAACTTTTAATTTTTTTTCTGTTCCCTTTTACTCAAAACATTGCTTCCATTATTTTAAAGCTTTGCTGGCCAGGACTTCTTTGAAGATTCTTACTGTTGGGAGAAAACCTGGCTACAATCGAAATACCAGAGACCACAAAAGAGAGTGAAGGGGTTGCTGAAAATTCCTAAAGACCACCAGAAGAATCCACTACTCTAGGCACTTGCTATGCATTTTACACACGAACACTAATAAAGAGAAATAGCAGGTTTATCTGAACAACTTTCACTCTTGCTAAGGACAGCAAATGGAAGTAATACAGAAATACTGCTGTCTGGTTAGTTGTTCATCATGAAAATAAAGTAGATGGCTGATAACCCCACATAGGCAGCTGCAGGAAAGCTGCCTAAGAGCCTCCTTCAGAGATGCTGCGAGTGCTGATATAAGATTCAACAGCATTTTTAGCCCTCTAGAATGTTCCAAAACATGCTACACTCAGCTGCCTACTATCATTTCACAGTGCCAACAGAGATGTCTAATCAAATCCCAACATGTACACTGAGAAGCACTGAAGATAAAAAGGAAACATTTTATTCAAAACATATTTTGGCCCACAATAGCAGCAAACAAACAAAAAATACACTGACATTCAGACACTACTAGGATTGACAATCGGCCAGTATTTGGACATCTGGGCCAGCTGCTGCAGCCCCCACCTTGGATTTCCACATCTTCATTTACTTGTTTGCTCATGCAGCTGTTGTACAACTATTTTGAGAAGAACTAGATATGGATATAATACAAGAGGAACTCAAAACTTTTGAATAGTAATAGAACTTCCTTCATCTTTTATAAGCAGTTTAACTGTTATCCTTTTATTCTATTATTACTGCAAAAGAATTGATAGTAGTATATTAGAGTCATTTTAACTGTTTTGTTCATGAATTTTGCTAAAAAAATTTATTAAGAGGCTCTAGCATATATATTTATATATGGCATTGCTAATAACGTTACTATGATCATTTATATTGTCAAATTTTGGATTTTTCCCTTCAAAGTTAAAAAAGACGACTGGTCCATCTATCTCAGTACTGTCTACTCTAAGTAGTGCTTTCCTAAGGTCGCAATCAGAGCAAGATGTTTTCCAATCTTACAAGATATTTTAACTGGAGAAACATCAGAAATTGAACCTGAGACTAATGCACACAAAGGGTGTGCTCTAATCACTCATTCCCAGTCCCTGACTGGATTATTTGCTCTTTCCCACTGTGGGATGGAGGCAAGTGTCACATTTATAAAGACCACTGGAACTTCTGGACTTGCTTGGTCCATCTACAGGGATTCTGTGGTGTGGTACTTGGCAAAAGTCAACCTTAATCCTAGGTTCTACCTAGTTAGCATGCGTTTAGGTCTAAAGAGCTTAGGACAGCACAGATGATTCTCTTTTCCCATTTATTCTCCCAACAAAGAAGGAAAGTCAAGATAATCCAGTGAACTTTGTGGCAGTCTGATTAGAATCCATGTCACCCACATTCTAGCCCAAGATTCTAACCACTACAGCACATTGGTTCTCCTCTGCCAGATTGTCTGCTACAGACCAGGGCCTGGAACTGCTGGGCCAAGAGGATGAGCCCCAACCTGGCAGTTTGTCTCATCTCTTTCTACACAGAGAGAGACCGTGCTAAGCACCAGTGCTGTTAAAAAACAAAATCTTCCTAACCTAGACTTTTAATTCCTTCTTGAACAAGGAGGTTGCCTCTTACCTGCCTGCAACTTGGGAGGATCCCTTGAGTAAGGAACACAATCCCTGAAAAATTCATTTCAACTGAACAGGAGACCAGACATGTGGATATGTTCCCATTTGTTTAAAAAGTTAACAAAGTATCAGAATACAGTAACAATTCTATGTGTCATAAAAAATTGAAGAATCCAAACATGATTAAATTTCTGAACACATCTCTACACTCACTGGATAAACTTCGTGTCTCACACAAATTTCAAAGGGTTGTTGAGAAGCTCAAATGCTGGGTTACAAATGTTACCAATAATAATAGTACTAGAATCTATACACTATTTTATAAATCCTTAAGTTTTTATTTATGACTATTTCTTCTAAGCATATAGACAGCAAAATTGACTTGCTCTTCCACAGTCTTTACAACAAGCAACAGCAACTCCCCACCTAACAGCTTTAGTTTCCCTGAAAAACTTTTACTTTGTAAAACCTAGCTGTGGCAAATGCTGCAACCTCTGATTTACAGTCACTGACAGCAAACTAGCCAACTCAACATCTTCACAGTCAGCATCGCATTACTCTCAGAATGTCCATTATGATAGATTCAGAGGAGTTAGCCGTGTTAGTCTGTAGTAGCAAAATCAAAAAGAGTCCAGTAGCACCTTTAAGACTAACCAATTTTATTATAGCATAAGCTTTCGAGAATCAAGTTCTCTTCGTCAGTTTTGATCAGTTTTGATCAGGCATCTGACGAAGAGAACTTGATTCTCGAAAGCTTATGCTATAATAAAATTGGTTAGTCTTAAAGGTGCTACTGGACTCTTTTTCATTATGATAGAAATACACTAAATATATACTTTTAAAAGTAAAACCTAATAAAGCTTAAATCCTTACTATTAATTTTTAAATTAACTCACCCCTCCTCAATCATGTGCACATTTTCTAATAATTCCCAGAATCTATTTTTTTTAAATGCAGTTTCTTCCTACAAACATGTTATCAACCTGCTGTAATTTCTTCCCTCCTATTTAGTATACTTAGTGTAAGTTTTAGTATAAAACTTCCCTCCTATTTAGTATACTTAGTATACGTTTTTTTAAAGTTTTTTAGGTGCAGAGAAGTAAAGTAGTACTTTATTTTGTCTGTCCTAGATCCGCTGCCAGTTCCCTTGAGTGACTTCAGGTTCCAATGTTTGAAATGTTTGTAAGGATTCTCCGTGTTGTTTTCAACATGCAGAGACACACACATTTGGGATGGAGCTTCTACACATCGGAGTTTTCTGCTCACTTTCCTCTTTTTTACAATCTCCTTTACAATTGTACTCCACAGATATTCTGCCTTGGCTCTCAAGGAGCGTGGTCATCATGCTAGCTGTAGAGGCTTGTCGCTTTCTCCCCACTTCTTCATGCATGTGAAGCAGCACTATAAATGTTCTATTAAACATTTGAAATAGAAGTGGCAATGGATGGTTCCAGAACTTAATCAAATACCAATTTTTTAAAAGCCCTCCTAGTGGTGGAGCAGGGAAAAAAAATCAGGGGCAAAATGCACCCAACTCCCAGGAGAATGGTATCGAAGTGAGAGGGACTTTGCAGGGCAGGAAAATATGTACATTCCTCCCACATGGCATGGCTAATGTGCTTGGATTGCACTAAACTCCAAAAAGATCAGCATAAAGCAGATTAGGAAAGAGTGTACTGGGGACAGGGAAAACCTGGAAACAGGATTACAGCATGATGTTGTATGGAAGCTACCCCTCCCTTAAACCTTTGCATTTGGACTTTACGTTACCTTAAACTGATACCTCAGGAGGGGTCTGGTCACAACCAAAATGTTTCCCACACACAAACGCACACACGCACATGCAGATTGGAAGGCTTTGTCAATTTCCCCTCTCTACAGAGCCAGGGAGATCAGGGCTCAGAAGGTTTGTTTATTTCTTCTTTGCCTCTTAAAAGGGGAGGTGATACTGACAGAGCCTTCTGGAGGCACAGAGGAAACTAACAAACCCTCTGAGCAGCCATCTGCCTGACTCTATGGAGAGGGGAAATTGACAAAGCCTTCCAATCTCTTTTAAAACTCCTGGCTAACATTGCAACTCCATGGTTGTTGTGGATTTTCCGGGCTGTATAGCCGTGGTCTTGGTATTGTAGTTCCTGACGTTTCGCCAGCAGCTGTGACTGGCATCTTCAGAGGTGTAGCACCAAAAGACAGAGATCTCTCAGTGTCACAGTGTGGAAAAGATGTTGGCAGGTAATTTATATCTACTCAGGAAGGTGGGGTTGGGCTGAGTCATCCTGTAAGAGTTTCCCAGGGTGTGGAATGCTAATGGAGGGAGGCTTCACTGTATCCTGAGGAGGTTCTTTTGCATATGGATTGGTGCTTGATATGCTAATCTTCTCTGCAGGGCTATTGTAGGGTATAGAGTATTTTGTTAGCCTGGTGTTTTTCAGGACTGGAAACCACGCTCTATTCATTCTTAAAGTTGAAATTGTGCTTATGCTTATGAATTTCAATGGCTTCCCTGTGCAATCTGATTAAGTAGTTGGAAGTGTTGTCCAGTATTTTAGTGTCCTGGAATAGGATACTGTGTCCTGTTTGAGTTAGGCCATACTTTGATGGGAAAGTAGAGAGAGAGATTCCTATCTACCTGTCTAGTCTAAAGACAGATATGGATGGCAGGACAAGTCCTGTATCAATAGTGCAAGAAGGAGAGATCTCGGTCTTTTGGTGCGACACCTCTGAAGATGCCAGCCACAGCTGCTGGCGAAACGTCAGGAACTACAATGCCAAGACCACGGCTATACAGCCCGGAAAATCCACAACAACCATCATTCTCCAGCCGTGAAAGCCTTCGACAATACGTTGCAACTCCATGCTTCTCCTTGTGTAATTCATCTCTTGTAGCTTAGCTCTCAAGCTAGCAGAGGAGCTCTAGGGCTGAGGTCTTTCACATCACCTACTGCCAGATCTTTTTGAGTTGGAGTTGCCAGCAATTGAAGCTGGGACCTTCTGCATGCCAAACAGATGCTCTTCAGCCAAGCCATGGCCCCTCCCCATTTTAAATACTAAGGGAAATAGATGTAGCTAACATTGCTGCTTCCTTCACGTGCTCTCCTCATGTAATTCATCTCTTGTACCTTGGCTCTGAGTAGACAATACTGATTTTTATGGACCACTCGTTTGATGTAGTATAAAGCAGCTTCAGGTGTGTTCATGCCCTTTCTGGAGAGAAAAAGTAATGGGTACTTGTCCAGCACCTTCTACAGTTAAGATCAACTCAAAAATTCATTTACCTGACCTTCTCTATAATCCCTCTTCCATCCTTCAATAACTCTTTCACACCTCCATCATAAGGACTTTTTAACACAACATATAATCAACTTGCAGAACTTCCTATCACAATTCTCTGCAAGGTGTGGTGGCAATCATTAGCTTAACTGGCTCTAAAAAGAGTCTTGAATCAACGAACAGATAACCATAATAGCAAAATTGATCCTCCATGTACAGAAGCAATATACTTGCGCTCATTGGATGCAGGGAAAAAACAGTAAGGGATGGCTGTCTGATCTGTAACATGTTTGTGAACTTCAGAGAGGTAAAATGCTTGACCTTATCGCGAAAATAATAGTTTGAAGTGATAAGTTGGGAATGGGACTAATGAATAAGCAACCTGTTCTATATTTATTTGAAGTATTTAAGTACTCCCTCAGCTATCAAACTCCAAAATCAGCTACAAGTTGATACAGCAGCCACCAATGAAACATAAACAGTTCCTTGCTTACAGTAGAATGTCAAAACCAACAGCTATAACCAAAAAAAGTTTTAAAATTAAAATGTATGAACTCAGACACAAGGAGGAGAGAAGCTGTAGGGAAAAAAATCAACCAACTCACTCAAATATCTGGGTAAATAAAAACAACTTGGCATCTGAAACATGGAAGGCTAGCAAGTTCTTTTGAATCAAGTGCCACTAAAGCAAAGGCCTCTCACCCACCTAAACACAGAGGGACTTAAAGAAGGCCCTCAACAGATGAACTGATAAGCTTGCATGTTAGCACATGGACAGTATTCTTCGCTGGCATTTACAAAACAACAAATTCCACGAGTATGCAAGATCAGGGACTTGCTTAAAAGCCAAAGGACAGTCAAAATGTTGAGCACTTCATACTCTGGACTGCTTATATTCTTCATTTTTCTAAACAGAAAATACCTTCTTTTTTTTTTGGTAACTCTGTGGATCAGAAGCCTAACATTCTAGCGAACAGAAATTATCTTGTATCTGGCCCGGCTTCTGGAAAAATCAGGTGTCGTCCATATTGAGAAATGTCATATATTAATTATACTTAGTATAACTGGTTCTTTCTTGAAAAAAGGGATCATCCATGCTTCTGTGATCTCTAGGATCAATTACTGCAATGCCTCATTCTTGAAGATCATTAATCTGATGCAGAATGCCGAACCTGCATCCTCTCTGGCGGAAGAAGGCATAATCATATTTCATTAATATTGTGGCAACAGAATCATCTGCCTATCTGCTTCCAAGTCAAATGCAAACACTGTTTATGAAATTTAAAATCTTGCACAGTTTGGGGTCTGCATATGTCAGAAAACATCTCCCTTTATTTTACTTAAGCATAGTTAAGATTAACAGACTGGAAAATCAGAGCCTTTACAACTGCAGCTTTGGCACTATGTGCTAGAACAGGTTTAGAAGTATGTTTCCTTGTTAAGACTTAGGAGACCTTATTTAGGCAAAATTTTGGATACTCATCTGGCAAAAGTGATTAAATGCCAGCTTGTGCTTGTGATATTTTTATTGTTGATTTTATTACTAACTTTAGGGGAAATATGATCTATTATTATTTTTGCATGTTGCCTAAAGAGAAATGTGGATAATTAAAAAACATTTGTTCAATAAACAATTTCAGTTAGCCAAACTGAAAACACTCCATCTTTATATTTTTAAAAATCTAGATTCCCAAAATGGAATTCTTTCTGAGGACAAAAAAGCATGTTATGTATCAATGCAGAACTGAAATTCTCTACACGTTTCATTGAACAAAGTGGAACTTATTTCAAAGTAGGTATGCACAGAAATGAAATGTTAGATCTGGGTATTCTTGGTACATTTTTAAGAAGCTCTATTGATGTCTAGAGTATGGCACCTATCAGCACTATTGCATAATCCAGGTTATCAGCACAAGAATAAGATATTTAGCCTACAAATCACGAAGAGATATTTAAGGCTTCAACTTCTATTGCTTACTATAGAGGAAAGGGTAAGAAGTATCATCCCCCCATTCTATTCCAGACAATAAAAAAATTAAAATAAATTCAGTTATTATGAAAAATCTGAATACTATAGGGAAACTCATTTCTTTCAAAACCAGTATTACAAAAAGGCACAACTGTTTTGCTTAGGAAACTCTAAAACAGGACTCTTTGAAGGGCTCAGAGTCTCCTACTCTTTTAGATCTTGTATAATCATGTTCCTACTTACCTTAGATGTCCCGCTTCATGTTCCCTCTAAAAGTTTCAGTTTTCCTTAAGATAAAAGGCACTCATGTAGCAAGCGCGAGCGCCCGACTTACCGGGCGCTCGGTTTGCTGCCGCCGGGGTGGGGAGGCGGGGCGGGCACCGCGGCTTCGGGGTCGGCTTGCCCGGCGTCCATGCAGGCAAGCCGACGGCCAATCAATTCAAACCCCGGCCAGCCAATTGCGGCGGCCGGGGGGCGGGGCGGGGTCTGCTGCCGGACCTCGGGGAGGCAGTCTTCCCTCTGGTCCGGCGGTTTCCTATTTAACCGGCTCCAGCCCAGCCCCGCCGCATTCCGTTCCTGGCTGCGAAGCAGAAGAGCGGCGAAGACGAAGAGCGGAGGCAGCGCTCGGAGACTGGGGGCAAGGATCGGAGCGGCTAGAGCTGAGCCCTCCCGACGCCCATCTCCTTGGCTGCGCGGCTCCTGGCTGCAAAAGAAGAGCGGCGAAGAGGAAGAACGGAGGCAGCGTCCGGAGGCTGAGGCGGAGCTCGGAGTGGTTGGAGCTGAGCCCTCACGCTCTCCCCCCACCGCGGCTGAGCGGCTCCCTGCCCTAGGCCCCGCCCAGAGGCAGGTGGGAGCGCGGTGTCCGAAGGCCCCGTGGTGTGGCTGAAGCCCCGGGCCTCGGAACTGCGAAGACCCAGCAGCAGAAGAGGAGGACGCCCCACCCGGCAGCAGCAGCCAGAGCGGCGATGCCACCCCAGAAGAGGGCCGGGGGAGCCAGAGGGAAGGCTCGGGGAGGGGGAGGCGGAAAGGCAGCTGCCCCCTCCAGGGCGGGCAGCAGGGCCGGGGCAGCCTCCTCCGGGGCCAAAGGGAAGAAGGGCTCTCAGCAGGGCAGCCCCAGGGACAAGACTCCCAGCACGGGGAGGGGGAAGCGGGCGGGGGGTGCCCAGCAGTAGGGGGCCCCTGCCGCTTCTCGCCCCCCCGTGGGCCATTCGCAAGCTTCGGTGCATCCTGGGGGGAGCGGGCAAGCGGGGAAGGTGCGGCCCAGACCCCCTCCCAGGGCCAGAGCCAGGAGGCAGGGGGGGGACTCCAGAGGACTTGGAGGCCTCCCCAAGCTCCTTGCGCAGCATCAGCCGGGCGCTGGAGCTCCTCACGGCCCGGGTCGAGAGCTTGGGGAACTCCAGGCCTGGGGGGGCTGCTGCCCTTCCAGAGCCTGTCGAGGTCCCACAGAAAGCAGGCAGCCAGAAGAGGAAGGGCAGGTCAGGCAGGGGATGCCAGGCCGAGAGATCTGCGAGCACCAGTTCAGGGAGCTCCAGCCCCGAGCGTCGGCCAACTGTGAAGAAGAGGAAAGCTCCTAAGAGGAAGGGACGAAGACACAGACGGCAGGAGGACTCAGACAGCGGGGGATCCTCAGGTGAGTCCTCATCTACCGATGAGGAGACCCAGGAGGGGGACTATTGGGGGGTGGCTGCATCTGCCCCGGGGCTCCCCGACTGGGCGATAAGGCGCAGGGGGCCAGCTTCCGGGGAGGGTGACCCAAGGGGTGTGTGGGGTGGAGACCCAAAGGACAACCCCGCCTCCCTCAGAACCTTCACGGATGAGGAGGACCCCCCGGGAATCCACCTCGCCCGAAAAGTGCGGGAGAGGATCTTAAATGGCTATTATGTGGACGTCTTCTCCCTCCTTAGGCCGGAGGCGGAGGATGGGAGGTGTGCTCCCTCCTCAACGCTGGGCAAAAAACGGGCTAGGAAAGCGGCTGCCGAGCGCAATTTTAATAATTGGCTGGAGGGCTTCACTGTCTATATGGGGGTCGTTCAGCTTGCCTATCCAGAGAGGGGGTGGCACCTCTCCAACCACCTGGGCAGTGTCCTGCGCGCCCGTGCCCTGGCCGGGGAGGCCGCGGCAATGGACTATGATGAGGCCTTTCGGAAGAGGGCCTCGCATAATCCCAGATCCAGATGGGATCTCATCAGCCAAAAGCTATGGCTTTGGCTGGTGGGCCCTCAAATGAGGGCCAAGGGGGAGGCCCCCCGCGGCCGCTGGCCCAGCCGGCGGGAGAAGCCCCGGGGGGTCTGTTGGGAGTTCAACCAAGGCAGGTGCCAGCGGTCAAAGTGCCGCTATGAGCACAGCTGCGAATCTTGCGGGGCCCCACATGCTCGCCTATCATGCCCGCGTGGATCCTTGCCTTCCGCCCCCTTTCGGGGGGGCCGGTCCTCCAACAGCGGTGCCCACAGGGACGGGGGGCCCAGCACCACCGCCGCCCAGCCTGCCAGCGGCAGCAAATAGCTCTGGCTGCTGGGATTTGGGCTTGGCCCACACCCCGGTGCGCCTACAGTCCCTGCGCCCTCTCCTGGAATGTTACCCTAACAAATTAGCGGCCTCCTTTTTACTGGATGGCTTCTCGAGGGGCTTTAGAATCCCTTTCACGGGTCCCCGTGTAGCCACCACCTCAGGCAACCTTAAATCCGCCAGGGAATTGCCAGAGGTGGTCGCAGCCAAGATAGCCAAGGAATTGGCAGCCGGCCGGGTTGCCGGCCCCTTCTCCTCTCCCCCCATACCAAATCTGAGGGTCTCCCCACTGGGGGTGGTCCCTAAGAAGGCGCCCGGGGAATACAGGCTGATCCATCACCTTTCGTACCCGCGGGGCTCATCCGTCAATGACTGCATCCCCCAAGAGCTTTGCTCTGTTAAGTATGCCTCCTTCGACCACGCAGTTCGCCTGGTGCGGTCGTGCGGGCCTGGGGCTCTCATGGCCAAGTGCGATGTGGAATCCGCCTTCCGGCTGTTGCCCGTTCACCCCCTTGACTTTTGCCTGTTAGGTTTCAGGTTCAGGGAGAAGTGGTATGTGGACAGGGCCATGCCCATGGGGTGCTCCTTTGCTTGCGCAGCATTCGAGGCCTTCAGTACCTTTATTGAGTGGGCCGCCAAGGGCCGGATGGGTTCCCCTCATATTACTCATTATTTGGACGACTTTTTGATCATGGCGCCCCCTGGTGGTGACACTTGCGCTGTTCGCCTACACATATTTCAGTCTTTGGCCAAGGAACTGGGGGTCCCCCTTGCCCAGGAAAAGACGGAGGGCCCCTCCTCCCGCATCACCTACCTGGGGATTGAGCTAGATTCAGAGGCTGGGCTCTCCCGCCTCCCGCTAGACAAACTGGGTCGCCTGCGTGAGCTTATCACTGCCATCCGGGCGCGGGAAAAATGTACACTGAGGGAGCTCCAGTCCATTATCGGTCACCTCAACTTTGCCTGCAGGGTGGTCTCCCCGGGGCGGGCCTTCTGTGCCCGCCTCTCCAGGGCCTGCAGGGGGGCCTCCGCGCCTCACCATCACATCCGTCTCTCCAAGGGAATTAAGGAGGACCTTGGGGTCTGGCGGGACTTCCTCTCCGCTTACAACGGGGTGTCTATGTGGCAGGGCTCCCTTGACCTGGGGGCCGGTTTGCAGGTCAGGTCAGACGCGGCCGGCAGCTTGGGGTTTGGGGTTTACTTCAATGGGAGGTGGTGTGCGGAGCGCTGGCCCCCCTCATGGGCCAGCTCAGGGATCCTCAGGGACCTCACCTTCCTGGAGCTATTCCCCATTCTGGTGGCCGTGACAGTTTGGTGGGAGCAGCTCAGGGACAAGAGGGTCCTCTTCTGGTGCGACAACCAGGCCTCCGTGCGGGTGATTAACAAGCAGTCCTCTCGCTCTGAGCGGGTCATGCGTCTCGTTCGCCACTTTGTGCTATGTTGCCTTGCGGCTAACATCTCCTTCTCAGCCCGTCATGTAGCAGGCCTGGATAACGGCATCGCAGACGCACTGTCTCGCTTCCAGATGGAGAGGTTCTTCACGCTGGCCCCCGAGGCACGCCGCACACCCAACCCATTCCCCGCGGACCTGTGGCTGATTGGCGGGACATCGTGATGCAAGGAATCCTCAACTCAGTGGCACCATCGACCCTGCGATCATACACCAAGGCGGTGGCACGCTTCTTGGCCTTCGCTGAGGGACTGGATGTGCCGGTCCCCTGGCCAGCATCCCAAGCGACGGTGTTGCAATACCTGGCCCATTTGCATGGTCTGGGCCTTGCTGCCGGGACCATGCGTAGAGACCTGGCAGCTATTTCCTTCTTTAGCAAGGCGGGGGTCTTCCCTGATCCCTGCGGCAGTTTCGAGGCTCGCAGAGCCATGGAAGGGTGGGGTCGGGTCTCTCCACGGGTCCCTGACCAGCGGAGGCCCATCACCTTGCCCGTCCTACGAGCTATACTCCGGGAGGTTCCTGACGTTTGCTGGTCCTCGTACGAGGCGCAGCTTCTCCACACGACCTTCGTTTTGGCCTTTTTTGGGGCCTTCCGGGTGGGGGAGCTGGTGGCCGGGTCCCGCCGGGATCCCTCAGGCAGGGCCTTAGCCCTCGGGGATGTCGCACCGTCCAGGCGCAGGGTGGCCATTACCATACGGCACTCCAAAACAGACCAGCAGGGCCGAGGGGCCTCGGTCCTACTGCGGTCAGCTCGGGAGAAGGCCATTTGTCCAGTCCGGGCAGTATGGTCCTTCTTGGCGGTCCGGCCTCACTCCCCCGGCCCCTTCCTTATTCACAGGGACGGTTCCCCTCTCACAAGGTACCAGTTCGCGGCCCTCCTGCGGGCGTGTCTACAGGCAGCCGGGTTCCCACCCTAGGAGTTTGCTACCCACTCCTTCCGCATCGGGGCAGCCACGGTGGCTTCAGTCCTCGGCCTTCCCCCCGCCGCCATCCAGCGTCTCGGCCAGTGGCGGTCCAGTGCCTTTCGTTCCTACATTCGCCCAGCCCGGGCGCTCACGTGCTGATTTTTCTGTGTTCCCATGTTGCAGGTCAGCGGAGGACGGTGTGGATTTGCGGCCACAGCATCGTGCATTGGGCCGGGAAGTACGCGGCGTCATCTGGTTGGGGAAGACACCTCGGGCTGGACAACCACGTCAAGATCCGCTGGATTGGCGTCCGGGGCATGACATGGGATGCACTTGTTCCCACCGTGGTCCACCAGGCCCGACGGCAGGGTCCACCCGATGCACTTGTTATCCAGTTGGGAGAGAACGACTTGGGCAAGCGGGAAGGCCCGGACCTGAGGCGGGCCATGTGCAGGGACCTGGACTATCGACGCGGTTTATTCCCGGGAACCTTTTTTCTGTGGTCGGACTTGCTCCAGAGGCGCTGCTGGCGTTTTGCGCGCCATCCAGACAAGGTGGACGGCATCCGGCAACGGCTGGCACGCGCCATGGGACAGTACATCACGGCGGTCGGTGGCCTGCTCATCATGCATCCAGACATCTCCTTTCGCGTGGAGGCACTGTTCTGCCAGGATGGGGTCCATTTGTCCAGCTGGGGGCAGGACATCTGGCTGCAGGGCCTGAGGGATGGCCTGCTGGAGTGGCTTCAGCAGTAGGAGCGTTGGCGGGAGCCCCCCCCGGGGGGGGGGCTCTGGTGGCGGTGGGTCATTGCATCGGATCTCTTTTGGGGGGAATCAGGGCCTCTGCCCTGGTTCCCGGTAAGGGGATTCCCATAAGGAATCTTGGGAGTGAGTACGGAGGTGCATGCCCAGCTCGGGGGCTGCCAGGGCGTACTCACTACCAGGTGGCAGGGGAATCATGCAGGGGTGTACACCCATGTGATTCCCCCCCAAATGCCACTCCTGGGTTCCCCCCTTCAGCACGGGCCTGAGGGGGGAGGGGCCATCGGCTGGCAGGCGGGCCAGCCGATGCACAGGGATCCGATCCACATGACTGCCAATGCTCCTTATCTGCTGTTGTTTATAATAAAGTTATGGCCAGAAATTTTCTCCAGTCACGTGTATGGTCTCAGTTTGTTGCCACGCTCCCCCCCCTTTGCCTCCCCACCCCTTCAACACTAGGCTGCAAGCGCGAGCGCCCGACTTACCGGGCGCTCGGTTTGCTGCCGCCGGGGTGGGGAGGCGGGGCGGGCACCGCGGCTTCGGGGTCGGCTTGCCCGGCGTCCATGCAGGCAAGCCGACGGCCAATCAATTCAAACCCCGGCCAGCCAATCGCGGCGGCCGGGGGGCGGGGCGGGGTCTGCTGCCGGACCTCGGGGAGGCAGTCTTCCCTCTGGTCCGGCGGTTTCCTATTTAACCGGCTCCAGCCCAGCCCCGCCGCATTCCGTTCCTGGCTGCGAAATCCCACCCTCCGCTCCCTCTGTACTTGGGTTTGTGTGGCTTGTTTGTCATAACTTGTTCCTTGCGGTGGGTCATTGCATCGGATCTCTTTTGGGGGGAATCAGGGCCTCTGCCCTGGTTCCCGGTAAGGGGATTCCCATAAGGAATCTTGGGAGTGAGTACGGAGGTGCATGCCCAGCTCGGGGGCTGCCAGGGCGTACTCACTACCAGGTGGCAGGGGAATCATGCAGGGGTGTACACCCATGTGATTCCCCCCCAAATGCCACTCCTGGGTTCCCCCCTTCAGCACGGGCCTGAGGGGGGAGGGGCCATCGGCTGGCAGGCGGGCCAGCCGATGCACAGGGATCCGATCCACATGACTGCCAATGCTCCTTATCTGCTGTTGTTTATAATAAAGTTATGGCCAGAAATTTTCTCCAGTCACGTGTATGGTCTCAGTTTGTTGCCGCGCTCCCCCCCCCCTTTGCCTCCCCACCCCTTCAACACTAGGCTGCAATGTCTGGGGCCATAGAGTATTATACCTCCTTTGGTTCAATGCTCGGGAGTTGAGAGGGACTAAAGATTAATACCTGATCGAAATACTGAAATATTCAGAAGTAATTTATTGATCACACATACAGAGAAATAGAAAAGCATTAGAAAAACATCAGACAAGTACAAAAAATCAAATGGAAGTTAACTTCAGGAATGCCCAACTAATTGGTTCCGCTGACAGCCTCTTTGCAAGTTATGATCACGAGAGTGGAACATTCAACGTCTTCATTTGTGTCTGTACAGAATGCACATTTTCAATTACAAAAAAATGAAGATGAGTGCATGTTTGATGAAACACTACTTTGCCTCAACTACTGTCACCCCTTGAATACTGTGACTGCCGTTGTTGCCATGAAGAATAAAAAACACACACAGCCATGGCCCCTTGTATTCACATGAAGGCCGGAGTGAAGTGTGGTTTTCAATAACAATGTTCCTTTAATCCAGGCTAGTGTTTGAGACTACCCTGGTCCACTTCAGGATTTGGTGTGGACAGGGAGAAGGGAAGGAAGTTGTGGTAGCTGCAGCAAGGCAGAGTGAAAGAATGGAGACTGAATAAAACTCTTTGCCTGTTGGAAACAATGCTCCCTTGTCATTCTTATGTCTAGCATTAAGGACACAACATGGAGGTCAAGAGCAAAGCACACTACTGGAGGATGAATCCTCACTTCCCAGGGTAATGGAAGCCACCACAAGTCCCTTTTAACTAATCCTGAGCTAGGAGACCGAGGAACCAAGCCTCCAAACATATGGAGTGTTAATCAAGATCAACCTTGCAAGGTAGAACACCAGCAGGCTGAGCTCCACAAAAACAAATACTTGGTAGTGGTTGCCAAATTAGGCCAAGGTATTGGATTCAGATTGAAGCCCCCAAACTCAGATAGCACCACAGAAGTATAATTAATGGCATTTATTAAGAAGCGTGCAAAAGATTACAAATAGAGAAATCGCGCAAGAACAGAAAGCAAATAATAAAACTAAAAAACTACTCTAAAATACTGTATAGGCTTTGTGCTCCAAGTCCAAGCAGAACTCCAAAATCCAGAGACAAAACTGACCCCTATCCTGGTAGTCAAGTCCAGAGCACAGAATGGAACGTAGTGGCAGGTATTCCCCCAACAGCAACAACAGCACCCACCCAACCAGAGCACTAACTAGACCAAAGGCCCTTGCTTTTTGCAGGCTACCATCAGCATGGCCGGATCCTGCTTGTCCAATCAATGGGACATGTATCCACATTCCACTGCAGCTGGATCATATTCACAAGCAGAGCAACTTACCCTCACCCAGGGTACCTTGCTCTAATGAGATGGAAGGTTAATACAAAATGCCCTCCTGGTCTCTGGCCTTGAAGCTCTCTGATCCTACGATCTCAGCTGCACCTATGCCCCATTTCTATCTCATCCCTTTTTTCTCTGCAAAGTCATACTGACTGTAATTTTCCAGAGAAGGGTCTTCTGTAACCTAACCAGGTCCTGAAGCCTGACCCACAGATTTGAAAAGCCAAGGGGACCCAGCCCTCATGACCTTTAATTACTAGGCAAATGTACCTGTTAAGAGGAATGGAGATATAGCATGTACCCCACCCCACCTCAGGTCCTCAATAGAAATCTGAGAAAGGAGAGAAGTACAAATCGAAGAAGTCTACAGGCAAAAGTCTCCTTTCATCAAATAGAGTACAGACAGGGAAATGGAGGGTTCAGCCCCTAGCTAATTAGCTTCCGGATGCTGAATCAATTTAAGATACCAATTTCAACTCTCAGCCAATGTTCATTAGAATCTCATGGTCAAATAACCAATGTTTTTGTTGAGCCAGCCTTTACTTAATGTGTTAAAAAGCTTAGTGGACTTGTAGGATTACAGAATCTCCACTGCAGCGTTTATTATTGCAGAAACATGAAAGGGCCGTTAAACCAATGGTGCTGACTATCGATTATCATTTTGCAGTTAACCTGCATATTGCTAAGGGACTCCCATATCTAAGAATATTTGATTAATCAATGGTGAGCACACAATTTCTTAGGACTGACAGTATGTATTTCAAGGAGCTGGTCTGTACTTTCACAGAATACTTTTGCCATCGAAACAAAGAGTGGATCGAGTATGAGTTTATCACAGACAGACAGCCAACACTGTATACAAAATTACTCCAGTCAATGGACTTAGATATGAATAAATCTGTACAGGACTGCACTGTAAACTGTGTAACAACAGACTATAGCACCTGACATCCCACACGAAAACTTAATTGCAAATAAAAGAAGCCATATACCCATATAATTATGAAAAATTTAGGACAGACACAACATAAGAAAAAGATAATTGCATATGTTACACAACATTTGTCTGCTTTATGGCTCTGACTCAGAGAACTAATTAGGATGGCCTCTCTCTCTCTCTCGCTCCTGCTTCTTATGAGCAGCCCACAGAAACCTCGGTGCCAGGTCTAACAGCAACTTCAGAGATTGTCACAGACACAGTCATGTGAATGTTCAAGTGTCTCTCAACTGAACTTGTAAGTTTACACTTGTTATCTTTGATTGAAACATTTGATGATCTGCAGACCTGCAGCTGAGGTAACATCCAAAACCACTAAAAGATAAATAATGTATGTTTAAACATAACAGCTTATTGTCATCCGAGCATGGTTTGGTGCAAGATCTGTGTGTGTGTGTTTGTGTTTGTGTGTGTGTGTGTGTGTGAGTGTGTGGGGGTAATTTGTGAATTTCCTGCACTGTGCAGGGGGTTGGACTAGATGACGCTAGAGGTCCCTTCCAACCCTTCGATTTTATGTTGCTTGACACCTCAGAGATGGCAAAGTATTTTGAAAGGCTAAGCAGCAGCATCACATTTTTAGGTGCTTAGGTAGAATTATGCCACGGCTTATATTAATGTTGTCTCTGATTGGCACTAATTGCAGGCACACAAGTTTGGTCCTCTATAAATGGGTCTACAGTGATCAATGTGTACAAAACAATGCAAAGGTGACTCAATGTATTCAGCTGAATTGATTTGGAAATTGTGCTAGTGTTTGCATGCTGTGCATAATGACCACTATTGTGTTAATGTTATGATAATGTTTGGTTGAACATAAGTGCTGACTTGACTTGATCAAAGTGAATTCTGACTATTAACTAATATTTTGCCACCTAGCAGCTTTACCCATTAACCTTGTATCACATCTGGAAGTAGCGGGATGTATCTACCCCTCACTTTGCATGAGCCTGATAGTTTAAACTCTCTTGTAGCATAACTCTTCATCAGGTTTTTTTTTTTTTGAGTGGCACCTAAGACTAGGCTAGAACATTTGAAGTATATTTCTAATTCCAGGCCCAATGCCATACTGTTTGTGGCATTCTTTTTTCTACCTTCTGAGCCTGTGGCTGCTGACTGCTTGAGGTAAACAGGCTGCCTAACTCATTTGCCATGAACAGAAGTTTGCATTTTTGCAGGCTATCACTATCCACATTGCGGAAGTTTGTGGCAGAGAACAACATTCAATTTCTGCTTGTGGCAAGTCACTCAGTCAACTTGTTCACTAACAGCATGTGTTGGGGGAAGGGGAAAACAAAGACCGCACATTACAAGTTAATGGGTTTAAAGCGATCTGGGTTCATTTTTCAGTCAACTGAGGAAGCAGAACATTGCTACATTCCACATAAACATGTAATATAACAATAAGCGTAAATATCAACATTTCTTTTTTACCTTGCTACTTCAGAAGAAATTACCTGAACATTGACTTTATTTGTAAAATTAAAACCAACAAAAATCATATTGTAGTCATTCAAATTAATATTTTACAAATGCTTAGCATTTACAGAATGTAGAAATCTTGTACATATAATTGTACTAATCGTCTTGCTGCAAAATCATTCAACTTGACTTCTGAAGTTGCATTACTCTTTCCACAGCATGACTGCCTCTCGTAATCTACTCATAGGAACCCTGTTTTACATGAATATCTCTGACACCACATACCAGGAAACACCAACCTTGCGGAATCTGTTGAAACGTAAGGAATTTTGAGAAGGGGGGGGGGGGGACAAGAGATTACTTCCATGGTAAAAACAGGTTAGATGGTTCCAAGTCAAGCAAAAACAGCAGCAGCACGTTTTTCCATCTCACAGAGCACCTCTTACAGATTTCTGCCAATTAATCTTCTGACCCAGTGACAAAAGAATTCATTATATTTACCACTAGAACAAAATCATTCAAATTCATCATAAAAATGCCTGGGATTTGAATATGTCTACACAATTTTCAAAGCTGGTGGAAAACAGTTGGCTGGAGTGATAAACAAGCCAATCCAGCTTGAACTCTGTATTTAAGGTTTTATTATATAGTTCTTCTTTGGAAATTTGGGTTAGCAATCAGTTAGAATTTCCAGGTTACATAACTCTATAGCCATTCCAGCAGTTAAAACAAAAGGCAGGCCCAAAGCAGGGTCTGCCTGCTTTATTTCACAGGCACAACATATATGAAGCATAATACTTATTTCAGTTCCTCCTTTTGAGATGGCTGTATTAATTCAATCCATTTAAGTGAATTTAATTCTGATTAATGTGTATTTGCCCCCTCAATCTGCTAGCAAGAAACTGTATAAACATGGAACTGCACTTTCCCGGTATCCCTATTATTTTAGCTGTTGATTTAAGTGCCTGGCTTGGTTCCTCTGATGAGGCTTTGATTAATTCTAAATATTGGCCACTAGATTTCACTCCCCCCCCCCACTAGATTAGGAAACTGATCAGCAAAGGATCAAACAATCCGCTAGTTCTTGCTTAATTAAAGTTGCAGCCAGGTTTGGGTAAACGATTATCAGCACTAATACCCAGTTTGACTCATAGGGAGATTATATGTTAATATTATCTACCATAATAGGGAAAACAACTGCCTTTCAAATTGAGGAAATACTGCTACAGTTAATCATACATCCCCCCACCCTCATCTTCAACAACTCCCCCTTTCTATTCTTCATTTGTTGAGGAGACAAGCAGGGAAATGGAATTTAGCTAGCAAAGAGAAAGGCTAGTAGAAAACATCTATTTCATCTCGTTGGCTTGATCAATCCTAGTGGCGGGTGGTAGAGAGGGCCATCAAGTCATAGCTTACTATAGCACTCCCTAGTGGGGTTTCCATGCCACTGCCACCTCTGCAACCCTGGTCTTTACTGGAGGTCTCTCATCCAATTACTGACCAAGGCTGGCCCTGCTTAACTTCTGAGATCTGACAAGATCAGGCTTTCCTTTAGCAAGTGGTTACTAGTGTATACATGATGAAGTGAATCTGCCTTTTTATTCTCAACTAAACTAAAGAGGATGCTGCACACTAATGCCTCTACCAGCATAATACATACTGAGGCCAAGGAACTCAAAGTTTGTTGTATATTTTTTCAAGCAGGAGAGGTTGGGGGTGGGGGGAACCTTGCAATACAAGGAAAGATGGCATCCTTCCAAAGTTTTCATGCTCAAATTCATTTTAACCTTATAAGTCGGTAATCACCGCTAAAGAAACCTTTTGTTTGACTTCCTGGCTGACACCCATTTACTGAGAACTGTGGGTTGGAATAGCAGTAGACATTCTAGTATTCTACCATTCTCATCAGAGCAAGAAAACTACTCTGATTACAGACTCAAGAAGTTACTTCTCCCCCTCCTCCCAGAACACATAACAGAGTAAGGAAGAGAGAAAAGGAAATGACTGTCCTTAACTCACATATTTCTCACCCAATGTGTACAGTGCAGCCAGTTAATTGTTTTTCTATGCTGGTTATGTAAAGTATACTCTGTCTCTTAATTTAACACACCACACTTGCTCTTAATGTAGTTCCACTTTACAATAGCTTGCTCAGTTCTAAGCTACTGGCAAACAGCTAAAACATACTGCAAGGAATGAGAATTAGCAGTCTCGGCCGCTGAAACAAACACCCATGGCTTACTAATGCACTCGACTACTGTTGCTGTTATATATTAATTGGGAATTTAACATTGTCGAGTGCATTTAAAATGTCTGCCCTTATATAAGATAACTTAAAGTAGACACTCAAATATACTTTTAAATCATAATTAGTTTCATTCTTGTAGTGTCTGAATTATTGTTTGCTGCTTTAAATGCGCATTTCAGCAAAGTAAGGTACAAGCAAAAAAATGTGCTACCCTGAAAAACACTGAGAAATACTGTGGCTGCTAGGTGCCACATTTACCATACACAATACTCTCCCCACAAAGTAGTCTCATGAGTCATTTGAAAACATTCTATTGAAAGTGTTCTTCCTGCTATGTAACAGTGAAAGAAAAGGAATTAATGCACAAAAAGAAGAACTAGCCATATTACATTTTTTTATATTCAGAGGTCTCAGCACTGGCTTATGATACAATCGTTGAGAAACCCTGCCCAGCAACAAGATGATCAGTAACCCATCACTCAGATGTGTATAATTTCATTAATTGATCCTTTGTTATCATGTATAGCACAGGTTCCTATCAAACATTACTATAGGTATTAACTCACTAAATAAAAATGTTTCCCAACGTACTGTGCATTTTGAATCAGAAAATTAGTTTGAGCTATTCCATGTTCAACCTCTGATGGCCTATCTCCAATTCCAGGCATACATGTCCTCCTTTATTATCACTTCCAACATGAAGAACTCCAGCTTTTCCTGTGCATTATTTTCTGCTGTTGCAGTCCATTCCAGATTATGGGCATGAGCTCTTTATGTAAAATGAAGCCAATGCAGTTGACTTTTCACAAACTTTCTATTCAATTGAGCAAATATGTTCAACAACCACTAGAGCATACATTCACAGCAATAGTTATCTTGCGATTATCACACATGCACAGTTTAGCACTATTTTACCATAACTTTGGTTTGAGGAATGAATGGAGTACTTAAACAACTTTTTTATGACATTGTTAATATTTACATCCACAAAAACAGTTTGAATTACCATGAGAAAGAGTGCAGTAAGTTACAGATCTCACAAATGCACTTTGATGAGATGATTTTTTTCCCCTTTTCAAATGTGTCCTACATAATAAGATGACATACTTTGGAGTCCACTGGGCATCAAAACTATGTCACTCTGTAACTATGTTACAGAAATTTAGATCCTACATGACCTCCTACTGACTCACAAATTAAATTTTATATTTTCTGCAAATAAAACAGATTATATTGGGGCCCCAACCTTTCTGAGGCTGCAGGCAACTTTGGGATTTTTGAGAGGGAGTAGTGCACGCCACCCTTGCCTCAGGAGGCAGAGCCAAACAGAATACCTCCCTCCTCACACAACCAGATGAGAAGGAAATCCTAAAGGAGGAATGGACCACGCTCTGACAGACAAAAGCCCAGTTTTTTACCACTCTTCACCTCCAGTGGAAAACTCTTCCATTTGAATGAGGGAAAACAATAATAGCCTCACCCACTTTCTGAAAAACTCATTGGCTGCCAAGGAAAGTACTGGTGGGCCCACTGGCGCCCATGGGCATCATGTTGGACAACTCTGGACTCTACAATACATTCAATAAAAATATCATCAGGAACACCTAGGCTTACCAACCTCCAGGTGGTGGCTGGAGATCTCCTGGAATTACAACTGATCTCCAGGCGACAGAGATGAGTTCACCAGGAGAAAATAGTGGCTTTAAAGGGCGGACTGTATAGCATTATACCCTGCAGAGGTCCCTCTCCTACCCAAACCCAGCTCTCTCCAGGCAACAACCCCCAAATCTCCAGGAATTTGCCAACCTGAAGCTGGCAACCCTAGGAACACCTGAAATAACCTGTAAAAACTATATTTAAAACCTTGTTCAGGATGCCATTTCAATAGATAAAATAGGCAAATATATCTGACTACAATTGCACAACTCTTTCTATTAGTCATAGTAGATGAAACAGAGTCTTAATTTTTCAATGTTAACAGCATGTTTTCTCTGTGGAAAAAGCAGGGAGGGGAAGATTAAGCCAACTTCTCATAGAAAAACAAATCCAATTGTTTTGAACTTCCCTCCAATCACTTTTAACATACGGGCAAAATGTGAAAAATCTGATCACAGATCTCCTGCTTTCTCATCTACTCTGACCCCACAATACTATTTTTTTCAAAGAGCTTTATACCAAGAACTAGAGCAACTCAGGGGAAAAAACTACTTAAGCTAGAAAATGTTCATCAACATGAGAATGAAATCCCTTTAGTTGCTGCATGTAACCAATACTGAAGTACAGTAAAAAAAACCCTGTATTTTTAAAACTGTACATCTGATATCAGTACAGTATATAATCAGTACAATGACAGGAACATTTATATGTAACAGTGAATAGTGAAGGTGGGAAGTCCTCTAAACCAAGATATCTCCATAGGTAGCACATACATCCCCTATAAGACCCAGAGGAGACTTTTAAAAAATCTGGAGTAGGCCTTTTAAAAATGCCTTTATTTCACAGGATTTTTGTCTGCGCTGCTTAGCTGATAGCTTCATTTACGGTAGTCTTCCTAGTCCATGTTCTTTTTCTAAGACAGAACAAAGTTTGATAACATGTGGGGGACATCCTTCTGTCTCCCCCCCCCACTATTTCCTCTTTCCCTTTTCCCCACGGACTCCCCCCTTTTCCTGTTTCCTTCTATCTTTCCCAACCACCAACCTACCTTCCTTTTGTCTGCCCTCCTGTCTTCAGCTTGCCCTCCTTCTCTCCCCTGACATCTTCTTCCTGAGAAAACTCTGTATGGTTCTGACCACTGATCTAGGCTGTGCCCAGTTGCACAGTGTCAGTTAGTTCAGAGTTTATTGTGTACAGCCATAGGCTGTCACAAAATTACAAAGACCCCATTAAATAAGATAAAAATTAGGTAAAATACAACTATATACAGTACAGATTTGCCAAAATTTCATTAAAACAGACATCGATTAAAACCATCAATCAATAAGTTTATTGCAAATTCAAGTATCGCCCTCTTCCTTTGCTGAATTAGACCTCTGTATGAAATGTATGAAAAGTACGCATCAACTTCAGAAAGCAAAAATAAGATTTTCTCCACATCTGTGTATAAGCTTAGACCAGATAAAAATCCTGCCAGAAATTTTGATCTGGGGTCAGAATAGAAAGGGCAAAAAAGAATACAATGAGGTAAATCCTCTACTATATTAGATCCACAGATACAGACCCTTTGGGCTATAGGAGTTTGAGAATAATGTTCAGACTATATTGCTGAGGGCATGGACTGAAATTGCAAGAGGGTAAAGAAGTGCTCTAAGATTATGATTAGAGCTATTAGCAAGGTAAGGAGAGCAGACATGGTCAAAATTAATAAATTTGAACCACGGTGCTGCTTTTGAATTTAGAATTTGGGAGAGATCGATCAATGTGTCGGAGTTAAAAATCCAATCCTTAAGTTGGGGGTAAGTGGCCAGAGATCCTATAAGATCATCTCATTAAAGTAAACAGAGTGCTGCGAGTTATTGGCCATCAAAGAATTGAAAGATTGTTGACTGAGTAAAACTTGGCTAGGATTTTTATTCTTTACTCGATATTTTATAATGCCCAAATGCGCTCGGGCTCTAAGGGAGGGGAGACCAGATTCCGCTCTCATCAAAGCAGCTAGAGACCCCCTGGGGAGGGCTAGGATATGTTTTAAGAAATGGTTCTGGATTACTTCTAGACTAGATAGGCTTCCCTCTCTCCATCCCCAAACTTCAACTCCATAGAGGAGGTAAGGAATGACCTTGCTCTGAAATAATTTCAAAACTGGTTCTATAAGATGTCTGCTCTTTGAGTAGTAGAAACACAGGATAGACCCCAACATTCTTAGCACTGAAGATTTTACTGTTTCCAAATGGGTGTTCCAATTTAACGTCTCTCTAAAAGTAACACCAAGGTATTTAAAGGAACTGCATTGACTGATAGGATTACCAAGTATGTTCCAGGAGGGCAGTTTTGCCCGTTTCCTAAAGACCATTAGTCTTTTCAAAGTTGATATTAAGAGCTTCCTCCTTGCAATAATGTCCAAGTTGACGCAATAACCTACGCAGACCAATTTGGTCTGGGAAGTTAAAACTGTATCGTCTGCATAAAGCAAAATAGACATTTTTTGTTGGCCCAAAAAAGGGGGAACAAAGTGGGGGCCGGATAAATTCTCAACTATGTTGTTAATGTATGGGTTAAATAGTAAAGGGGCCAGCACATATCCCTGCTTCATCCCTTTACCAATAACAATTATGTCTGTTAACAAGCAGGACATTCCTGCTCTAATTTGTGCAGAAGTGCCACTGTGTAACTCCTGTAATAAGAATAGTCTCTTGTCTTATGTTCAAACCTGCCACCTTTGCCCATACAGGCGCAATCTATCGATAGAGTCAAATGCTGCAGCCAAATCAACAAACACTACTTACAAAGCCTTCAAGTGACCATGAATACCCAAATATGCCAAATGATAGAGAATTTGGCACTGATCAATAGCCCCCAGGCCCCTTCTAAAACCTGCCTGGACTGGGTAAATAATTTACTTCTCATCCACCCAGTCCTCTAGTCTGGAAAGCAAGTGTTTGCTGTCTAGTTTGGCCACAATATCAAGCAAGCTTATGGGTCTGTAATTTTGTGGAACTGATCTGTCCCTTTTTAATGAATGCAGACAATAATATTTAGTTTCCAACCAGGGGGAGGGGGTGGGATTAAGCCAGCGTGTAAAGACTCTGGCCAACACTGGGGTCCAACAGTCTGGAAAAGACTTATATAAATCTAGTGGAATCACGTCTTCTCCAGGTGATTTGTCAGAGGGTAGCGAAACAATAAGGCCTTTAATCTCTGCTGCTGAAACGGGGTCCAGTTGCACAGTTGGGAACCACAAGGACTTGCAACTCTTATACTCTCACCCTTCCCTGCTTCCTTTGCTCCCCCCCCATGTTCAGCTAAATTATTTATTTTGTTTATACCCCTGCCCTTCTCCACAATGGGAACCAAAGTGGCTTACATCATTCTCCTTTCCTCCACTTTATCCTCACAACAACCCTATGAAATAGAATAGTCTGAGAGTATGAGACGGGCTCAACTGAGCTTGCACAGCACAGTGAAAATTCAAATACGAGTCTCTCAGATTCTAGTTTGAAATGCTAACCACTGTACCATACTGACTTTCATGAGGCGGCTGCTATTGAACAGCATCAAGCAGCTGGGCCTGGGTAAGTCATGCAAGTCAAATGGTAGCAAGTCACCTAGTGGTTGCTGGGGGTCAAAGCCTTAATGAGTCTTTCTTCAAAGGCTAAACAGCCCTAGAAAGGGCCCTGCCTCCCCCCCCCCCCACGCCTTTTACAGATAAAAACTAAGGCTTGAATACTGGCAATACTGTTATGGTTACCTAGCAATGGCCACTGAGAGCAATTGTTTCTTAAAGCCACAGGAGCTGCTTCTATCATTTTTGGAGCGTTAACCCCTCCCCACTCTTTATTTTTATTTGGAATTCAAATTCTAAATGAATTCAAATTCAACATCTCTTGGAAGCTAAGCAGGGTTGATCCTTGTTAGTAACTGGATGGGAGACCACCACGGAAGTCCAGGGTCACTGTGCAGAGGCAGGCAACCACCTCTGAACATCTCTGGCCTTGAAAACCCTAAAGAATCCCTGTAAGTCAGCTGCAACTTGACAGCACTTTCCACCACAGCATCCATGACAGGTCACCTGGACAACCAATTCCTTGTGATTTTACAAATTTTGTTTAAAAGAGATGTAAAGTATTGTAAAACATTAGTATTGGATTGAGGAGTATTAATACATAGCAGGAATTTCCCAGTCACTCCCCTCCCCATGGAGAAAACATGCACTGTAATAATACTTCCTGCTTTATTAATTTCAAACACTGTGTTTAAAATGCTAAGGAAGAAGACAGAGAACATGATCAAATTAAAAATTTCAAGCTCAGATTCTGCATTTTAAGTTTTGCTCCAGAATGTAAAATATGTATTCCAGCTCAAAATAAGCTTGAGCTACACGATAAAAGGGCTTCTGAAAACGAAAGGACCTGGTGGAAAGTATTAGAAGATGTTTACTCATGGTCAGGACATCCTAGTATAGTCCTACACTGCTTTTATGTCTCTGTTTAAAGAAAAAGAGGTCAGCATGAATGAAAGATGGCTCTCTCTTGTTATGCAAACTTAACACGGTCAGTATCAGTCCCATATTCATGGCTATGTAAGCAACAATATACTGCCCTGGAGACTGTTTTGAGCAGTAATAGTATCCAAACAAACAATCCAAAGTAACAGCATCCAAACAACCTGTTTTCTTTTTAAGTTATAGTGATGTTTTTAGGTTTCTAACTTGCAGAAAAATTGTATGAAGACACTATGTGGAGATGTTTATCAAGAGCAAATATAATGTACCCGGTTCTTGTACTGATTGAAAGTTTATATACTTGTAGAAAAGTTATACCATATCACTGACATCTAGATCCAATTACTGCTACCCCACTTCTACCCCACCAGACATCCAGAAAATGCACAGGATATGGAATCCACAGCTATCATAACCCATAACACATTCTCCCCTTAGAAATTAATTCTAAGCTGCTCCATATGCTGCTTCTCCTACACTATGCCCAATACCGAGCTCATATCTCCCCTCTTGTTGTCTGCCCCTTTTGACGTGAAAAATTCCCACTCTCCTTGGGCATCACCTTTGCTGTTGCATTCCTTTCAGCTTATGTGTGCATGCTCTTTAAATACAGTAAGACCAATAGAACTGGCTTTTCTGACTTCCTCCTACTTGTCAGTTTGTCAGGATTGGTTTATGGCAATGCACCGCCTAGCCCACTTTTAATCCACTACAGTTCACTAAGTATATTACAATGTTATCAAATGCCTCTCAAGCCACAAGTAAAATATTAGAACATGAAACTGCACTCCCGACAAGGCAATTTTATCTATATAAGCACACTTATGATAGTCACGATATGTGCATAGGCTACACAGATCACAGGGCAATGGGACCCTTTTACCAGTGACTATTAGCCAACTTCTTAATGTTAAGTTAGATTCCTGTTTGTTGAATACTACTTTTTAGGAATCTAGGGGTGAAATCTAGGATTGTATTCTAAGGACAAGCTGAACAAAATAAAACAATTCTCCTTTGCTTGCTATCAGAAGCCACTGAACTTTCACAGAAGCAACTGTTAAAAATCCCAAATACCCCGTAAGATTTGTAGAATTCTCCCTGGAGGACATATGACCTCTGTTAAAGAACCACTGGCATAAATGATCACTTTCTTCTTACCTGGGGATCTTGGGGAGAAGAAGTATTTTTGTCCCAGTCACAGAAAAAGAGGAAAAATCTAAATCAAGGATACACCCCCCCCTCTATTTCCACAATATCTCAGTGCCTTCACTTGTGAACATATGATTGCCTACTCGGTAAGATAAAAAAAACAGAAATGAATTTATTTCCTAGTGCATTGTGACTGGTGTTTCCCATACAGTTCTGCCCATTCACTAAGAACTTCAGAGGCCCTTCTCCATGTACCCCCAACAGAGTGAATGAAGGACATGACTGAAGACAAGATCTTTTCTTCTCAAGGGTGGTACAATGTCTAACAGTCTTTCTCAGGAGATTTATATGGCATCTTCCTTGATGGCTTATGGATCACAGGCAAATACATATTTTGTTTCGGTTGGATTCTGGTTAGATTGATAGTTTGCTTAATTCTGATGTTGTTCCCTGATCCTGATCTATCTCTAGTGTGGCCCTATGATCATGGCTGATTTTTAGGCTGCTGAACATATTATTTTATTTTTCTGGTAATTGTTGTAAGCCATCTTGAGGTGAATTAGAAAGGTGGGGCATACATACTTTAGCAATAAATATTCACAATCACAATTTCATATCTAGGAGTACTGCCTGGAACTGATAGCTTCCTACTTATTCAATGTTCAGTTAATGGGTTCCTATGTATGCTGAAGGCAGGCAATTAAAAAGTCAGAACAATGTGGTTTGTGTGAAGAGAAGCATGCCACATTAATCAGCTATATCCTAACATTTATCATTTGCATGCATTTGGCAAATCATCAAGAGCAACTTACTTCAGAGTACATTCAAAGTTGTGGCCTTTATTGCAATACAAGTTGTTCACTCTGATACCGAGCATCTCAAATAAAAAATATCTGGAATCTATCCACAAAAACCTCTTCTGCCTAAGCCCCATTAAAAGGGACATCCAATGAGCAATGTAATAAGATCAGGATGCAGAAATTAAAACCAAGTAAAAATCTTGAAAAAAAAATAAAACAAACCATAAGTATTAATCTGATATATTAGACAATGCAGAAATTACATAACAGAATAATACATACAGCAACAGGTAGTACATATTATAGACAGAAGTACAGTCCACAGTCTCTATCCCTTTATTAAAGCATTCTTTATTAATCATGTTATAATAAATTACTATTACCTTTGTACAGATGCCCTCCTGATAAATTCAGTTTTGCATAGTTAGTAAAATACCAGGAAAGAAGTAAATGCCTCATCAAGCAGGCCATTCCATGAGGTGGGAGCTACGACAGAGAACGCATGTGTACAGATAGTTGTTGATTTTGCCCAACTGCAGGATGGTACCCACAGAAGGCCCTGTTCAGATGAGCAAAGTTGTCACGGTGGAGCATTGTGGGAGAGTTGGTCCCACAGATATGAGGGTGCAGGGCCATGTAACAGCCAATACCTTCAATTGAACCCGGTAACTGATAAGCAGCCAATGGAGTGACTCCAGATAGGGCCTAATATGTATGCTCTGCCTAGCTCCAGATAGTAATCAAGCCACGCCATTCTGCACTGGAATCTCTCAGCTGACTTTGAGAAGAGACCTACATACAGTGTGTGACAGTAATTTACAGCACTGTCTTAAGCAGAGTTACTCCAGTCTAAGGACATTGAAATCAATGGGTTTTGACAGGAGAGACTTTGCTTAGGATTGCGCTAATAGTCTCAATGTTACTGCACCAGATAGGCCAAGTCAAGGTTGGGGGCTATCAACAAGAATAAACTAAGTTGGTTGAAAGTATTTTTACAGCTTCATCAACTTGCTTCTCAAGAAGTAATACAGAACTCAGTATATCCCCTACGCTCTTGACCCAGTCAGTGACGGTCAGCTGAACCCCACTGAAGGTGGGAAGCACAATGTCTTTCAAGATCTCTGTCTTAGCAACAAGCATTAACTCTGATTTGGCAGGATTTCATTTCAATTTGTTCACTCTTAGCCATCTAACTACAGCAGACAGGCAGTGATTCACAACCTCTACCACATCACCAGATGACCTGGATATACAGATGCAGAATTGATCTTCATCAGCATATTGATGACAGCCAATCCCAAAACTATGAGTGGTTTGTCATAAAGCCTTTACATAGAGGTTGAATAGAGCGGAGGATAGAACCATGCCCTATGGAATCCTACAGGACAGGTCCCACACTGACAATAACTGGTCTCCAACACCTTTGAGTGTGAACTACGAGGAACAATTTGAACCAGTCCAGAGCACATCTCCAACACCAACTTCTGTCTCTGAATGTCTCAACGAGATGGCATGGTCTACTGTATCAAAGGCTGCAGATAAGACCAGTAGGAAAAAAAATGCTAATAAGTGGATTAAATACCTAGGGATCTCTGGTGGCGCCAGTGAATCTCCGAGAGTAAATCTCAAACTAGTAACAGCTGCAATTAAATATAAAATGGTCAAATCTCAAATTACATTTTTTTGTGTGAAAGTGAATGCTATTAAAATAGTAATACTACCAAAAATTAACTTTTTGCTTTAAAATCTGGGCAGTTTATAGGAACAGTTACTATGATCAAAATAATTACATTAAGTTACTCCAACATACCTCATCTTTTGCTTCCATAGTAAGAGAATGGGCTAAAAACAGGAACTCAACATGATGTTACTGGGGAAAGGGGAATGATCTGGATTAGACAACTACACAAAGTTGGTATTTAGTAATATGGTAGTACCGTTTAACTCTGTAGGGTAGCAACAAATAATAGTAATCACAGCACCACCTTTTTATATTTATAAATAAGAGTAATTTAATTTCTAGATTATGAAAATATGAACACTTAAGAGAGACATCTAAATTTGAAAAACTGATGGCAGGTAAACAACCATTTTCAGCTGTATGTAGTATTTTGTTGGAGACAGAATGTCAGACAAAGGAAAAATTCCTCCTGAAATGACATAAAGGAGGCTATGAATTGGAAAATAAAACAGAGACATTTGTGTTGACATAGGGTTACTCTTCCTTGGTTAGTCTTCTGTTTCGAGAAAGCATAATGAAAGTGATCCACCAATGGCCTCTCTCACCCTGGAGATAAGCCAGAATTTACAACACCTTAGACAAAACATGTTCCGTTGGCAAAGCTGATACAGCTAAACTCTTTCACATGTGGCGGTTGCAAGAATATTCTGGAAAATGTGCCAGAACTTAGAACAAAAAGTTTGGGAGTCAAGGTGCCTTATACCCCTAAGCTTGTTATTCAATTATGTTACAATGAACCTGAGAGGATCATAGTTTATTATTACTCTCAACCTATTAACTGCAACTAGACTGTCATAATCTAAATTTCAGAAAGATTTATTACGAAGTAAGCAGGATTAATTATACGTATTCAAAGAATTATATATTTTAATTAAACTCACAGAGTTATGAAGAACAGATGATATGTAAAGACTCTGGCTCTCAGTTCTCTAGCAAACTGAAATAATTCTGGCAGAGTTGTGATATGTTATTAGTATCATTAGAAATTTTGTAATAAGAAGTACAAATAAGACGAATATTTGAACTATTTTGTTATGATTTTGGTACTACGGTAGTGTGATTATTTGGTCCTTTTTTCTTTTTTGATGTAACTGATGTAATGGATTAATAATTAATTTTTTTAAAAAGAAGTGCTACAATATTGATCTAATGAGCCCATTTTCATACATTTCATGAACAAGATGAACCTTGTATTTTCGTAGCCACTGAGATTCCATTTAAAATACCTGCAAGTCCAATCCATTGTTTGCTAAATATCAAAAGAGAGGTCAAATGAAAGAAGCAGTACAGTGAAAACTGGCTGCACTGCTCACACAGTTATCTAATTTGCCACCTGTTTCAGCTGGTACCGTAAGAAAAATGCAAGTAGGTTGCTCAGGTATTACAGTTTTTTTTAAAAAAACCAACTACTCACATCGAAAATGCTGAGAACCATTCTGATAGCAGACCGTTGTTTATAAGATCACAAACACTACTCATTTAAAAAGTATCACTAGTTTTCCTGTCAATATATATTTGTTAATAATTTGCATCCCAAGAGAAAGGAAAATAAACCACCCTTTGTAATTGTTCCTTGTCTACTCACTGAAGGCCATTTTTATTCATCATGAGCAAGTAGCTATTATTTACAAGTCCACTATAGAAAACATTCAGTTAGTTATACTTGTATCATCAGAGGAGTTTACATGGAATCCCAGTATCTTCCATCAAGGTACTTGGCAGATTTGCATCCATTAAGTTTCAAGAATGCAACAGCATCAGGTTCTCCCCAATCATTGTTCTGTGCCTTTTGAACACAGAGGCATAATTATTTACTCATCCATCTACTTGCAACCAAATGAAGACCTTCCTTTAAAGTAATCTTTCCAAGTATTGTACCATGAACTTGTTATAACAGAACATATTACAGGTATATGTACCTCTGAGGGGGGAAAAAAGCAAACATGCCCTTTAGGCAAAATCTGATGAAACTCAGGAGGAAAATAGCATCAATGCAAAGATGAACCAACACTCTGACCCCTAGTTGCAGGCAAGTTCCAATAACTATCAAGGAGTTCATTTCCACATAAGTAGGGATCACATTCCCCCAGTGGGAGGGGGGAAGATCCCCTGCTTCCATCTTTTGCTCCTGCCACCGTTTACCTGGCCAGCGGGGAGGGGGGAAGGTGGGGAACAGGCCTCCCGAGCACGCTCCTGAGACTGGCACAATGATGTCACTGACATCATTGCACTGTCCCAATAGCGCTCCCATGCTCTGCAGCAGGCCAATTTGGGCCTCAAACAGACCCAATCTCTCCTGTTTGGGCCCAAATCAGCCCACTGCAAAGTGTGTGCACCCAGAAGTTACAGCACTGCACTGGTGTTGGGCCCCTTGTGAGCACACAAGACCTATGCCAGGGCAGCAGGAAGATAAGTGCTGGGTCCCCCCTCCTACCAGGAGCTTAAGGAGACCTGCATACTTAAAATCACCACTTTACACCCAAATCCTATATATATTTACTTGGACACAAATTCCATTTCTTCTAAATAACAAGTTTTCTCTTGAATGAAATGTAAAATGTTGCTGGACATAAGGAGGAATACACAAGGGGGGGGACTGTTTCTCACACCTCAGAACTCCACAACAAACAGGTCTTCTGGCATCTGAATGACCAATACATTTGTATTCCAGCATAAACTTCTGAGTTCAACCATCTAATTCCGCAGATGTGTGGGTGTGCCGGTTTATGCTAAAATGTGTTAGTCTTTAAAATGCCACAAGACTGAGATTTATTTTCACTATAACAGACTAATATGGGCTAGCTTTCTGGAACTTAGATGTCTAATTCTCTTAGGCCTTGCTTCTGACAAGAGGTTCATTAACCTTACTGCAGTTCATTTGTTTAAAGGAACCTATTATACAATCCTAAATGTGCCTTTACTCATTGTAGATAAACAATTTCCAATTACATTTGTGTAATTACCAATTTGTTGACAATAGTCTTAATCTACCAAACACTATAGATGAGCAAGTCATTCATTTCAAAGCAGCTTGGATAGGGAGTCCAATGAATATATCACTGATACAAACACACAGGGTCCAACAGAAGTATCTGGTGGACTCTGTGATTGTTCATCTGGTTACTTAACCCTGAGAAAGAAGACATCTAGTCTTGGCCTAAGAATCTGGTAGCATACCAGTGTAGAAATGCCCTCCACCCAGAAATTCAGCCCTATACTGCATTCATTGTGTGACTACTCTGTCCATGTACAGGAGCCAGTTGCAAAGACATAGTGGGCAAGGAGCTGCCAAGCTTTCAGTACACAGCACACCAGCTCTTAGTTATGCTAAGGGCACTGACTGAAGCAGGACAATGGTCACACCCTGCTGCCAGGTTGCACTCAGTAAAAACAGAGACCGCTAACTGCCAAATGGCTAGAAAGTAAACTCTTCCTTTGAGGGCAGGAAGATCCAAAGGACAGACTCCTCCAGAATAGATTATAAATTCCCAGCACAGCAGGGCAACTTTTTGGATGGGCACAAGCCAAGATGGACGAAGCTTTTGCAGAGGAACTCCATCTTGTCCACGAGGAAGGCAATAATGGAGAGAAGCTCCAAGCAGGAGATCTAAGGTAATGATGAACTCTAACTTATTGCAACTTCAAATAAAGCTAGCTTGTCCTAAATCAAACATCATTTAGGAAGTGAGGAGGGAGGACTGCATGTTTTCACTTTTTCTTTGTTCTCTTGCTAATCTTGAAAGCTTGAACAGAACATATGTATTATTTTATTCATTTATTAAATGTTCTGAAACTTCTAAGTCTGACCATGCCTATTTGGCCTTGCTACCTAAAGTTTGGCAACAGGGAGGAGCAGTAGAAAAACTTGCCATCCTTAGAGCACGATAGCTCAAAATGCAAAGTTGCACTAGAACTCCCCACTGCTTTCTTGTAGAAGCATAGTGGAAGGAGCAGCAGCTAAGAGGGGCCTCTAAATGGCAACATAGGTACGAACTGTTAAACATCCCGTAGGAGATACTCCTAAGAGTTACTGGTGGCAGTTGGTGGTTACCCAGGTTATAACTAGCAGCCTTGGGGGACAAGGGAAAGGGGCACATTACCAAGCAGAGACTTGGGGTGACCACAGGGCTCTTCTGACCTCCTGAGGGGGTCAATTCAAAAGGAATTGGGAAGGACTTGTGAGTTCATTCCTTCACAACATCCAAGTAGGATAATTTCTCTTGTTTAAAAACATACAGACTTGCGACTGCACACCATATTTAAGTTTCACATCAAACCACATTACTAACCCACAGTTCAGTCTTTGAACCAGATCAAAGTAGGTTTATTTTCATCTGTTTTAAAGGGGAAAGCCCCAGGAAGCACACAAATCACTCAGAATGAGCATGGTGTCATGGGGGCATTCTCCTTTAACTGAGGGGCTTCCTGTGTTCAGTGCACGAAAAAATCCCAGTGTGGAAGCTGCCTAACACAGCACTACTACATGGAGAGCGTTGAACAAATAAAAATTACTTATTTCACAAAAGACGTCTTTATATATCCAACTGTTACTCATTATCTAATGCAAGATTGTAACAGATCTGACCCTGTTATCAGTCACACATGCATATGTATGAGTGAATCACTTCGCAAGTAAACGGAATAGTTTGTGTGTAGAAACTAAGGGAAGGTGCTAAGAGTCCAAATCTACACTTTCAGGGCGTTTAATTTCACGCCAATTTAAGCAGGGTAGAACCAAATGCAGCAATACTGCACATTGAAACACACAATATTGTACATTGTAATGCACAGTAGCAGAGTTGGAAACATCTTAATAGTCTAGCTCAATTGCCTTATAACAATGACCACATTCTAAATACTTATTTTCTGGCCCACGTCCCTTGAATAACCCAGCTACATCTAAAACAAAAGTCAAAGTTCTTTTTCTTGTCATTACCACAGTCTTCCACTCATCTTCTCATACCACCCATAGAAGAGAAAAGAATGGATACATATATTTTATACAATCACTAAATATGTTTGTAATTCTCCCTACAGTGGGAAACCTTCAGATTATTTTAAAGCAAGTTGTGCTGTAAACTGAATTACTACTTTTATTTGCAAAGCAAATAAGGGGGATAATAAACCAGTGAACCTTTCACATCCGGTAGTCAGCGTTGTTAACACCCGCAGGTTTCCTAGAAACATTTTTCAGGCCCTGTCATTTCTAGTCACAACCTTTGATTTAATCTATGTAGTACAGTACACTATTAGATGATGCTGACTTGATTCCCGTTTCCCTTTTCTCCAGCCCAGTCACAAACTATGATAATCTCTGCAGCCCAATATAAGCCTTGAACCTCCTCAATGCACACCTCTCTGGAAACAGAAGTGGTACAAAGCTTATTTTGCAGTCCAACAGCTCTTAGTTCCTTATTCTTTGCTGAGTTTTGGCCACCCCAATCTGAGGTGAGGGATCCTCAGTCTTTTGTCACTTAGGGCCAAGCTACACATGACGAATGACACTTGAACGGCAAGTGGATTGAGTGGAGGGCAAGTGAACAGGGAGAAATACACTTGCCATTCAAGTGTCATTCGTCATGTGTAGCTTGGCCCTCAGCAATGCTATCCAATAGGATTTCTGGAGTCATCCTGGTCTAGGGTTGCCAGCTCCAAGTTGGGAAATTCCTGGAGATCTGGGGGGTGAAACCTGGAGAAACCTGGAGAAAGTGGGGTTTGGGGAGGGAAAGTACCTTGGCATGGCATAATTCCATAGAGTCCACCCACCAAAGTAGCCATTTTCTCCAGGTGAACTGATCTCTGTGGCCTGGAGACCAGTTGTAATTCCAGGAGATATCCAGCCACTACCTGGAGGCTGGAAACCCTATCCTGGTCTGGAATGGTTTGCTTAAAAACCAGGCTTTGGAACAGCTACACTCTATGGCACCTTACAAGAGCACAGACTCCAGGTTCTAAGCATGTATGAGCTGGAATGGTCCAAAGCTTTTTGGGGGGGGATGAGCAGTTTCTTATTTTCCAATTGCTAACAATTCAACCCAGTCTAATGAGATTATTGGAGATATCCAGTAAAAAACAGAGCTTGGAATGAGTACTGCTATATGCCACTTTGCCAGGCACCATTTTCTGATTTCAGGAATGTATGAGTTGATATGGTCCCAAAATTGATTATATGGCAGAGCATCCTCAGATTTTTCAGTTATTTAACAATGCGACACTTATAGGATTTCTGGGGGATGTTCCACTCTGGAGCACATTACAATAAAACTAAGCATTGGACCGGGTACCGTTCTATGACCCTTGCAGGCCATTGTCTCCTGCCTCCAGGGATGTCTGAGTTGAGATTGTCCAAAGATTATTTTACCTGCCTATGTGCTTAAGTCTCATTGATATCTGTAACTGGAATGGAGAATTAGAAACCAGTAATTGCAAACAGGGAACTGAGAACCAACTTCAGTCACAAGAACCAGGGAGGATGTTACTGGAATTTGCCTAAACAGAATCAGATAAGATGGTAATGCCGTATTTCCATTTTTTTAAATTGCACAGCACACTCAGTGTTGGCAGGTGGGAGGAGGGAGAGCCTACAGCACAGAACATATAGAATCCTCTATTCTAGCACTGCCACAGAGTAGCTATTAGGCCACTGTGGTGTCTCCTATTGTTGTTATTCCTATCTGGCACCCCCTTAAAGAGAGCCGGGCACATTTCACATCCACTGAGAGGGTTCTAAAGGACCATCATCCTCAAGCACAGATTTGTCTTCAGGTGCCACTGGGTGCAAAGCTAAGCATTCTCTCTCTTGCATCTGAACACATGCCCAAAACAAAAGTCACACTTACAGAGCAAACACACATACCTTCCTGAGGTGTGCACCCCATACTGAGCAATGCAGACATTAAATTCTATCACCATCAATCCTAGAAGGCAACCCCCCTCCTTTTCCCTTCCCTTCCCTTCAACCTCACAGCTTTCCCACCTCAAAAACGCATTTGACATCCACCCTCCTCTGGATCTCTCTTTTCCCTCCCCTCCCTTTCGCCCACCCCCTTCCTCTCCATTTTCAGCAGGCGTCCACTCCACACGAAGCCACCCACAGGATCCAGAAACAGCCATTCGCCTCGCTACATGCATCTGTTTGCTCAGGCAGACACGCAATTGTACGCGATAGAAGGAGAGGGTATGATGATGGATATGGCAAAGGGTCCCAGCGAGCGCATCACTCCTTTCTGCATCTCCACTGTAGCGAAGATTATTATGGAGCTTTCAAAGCCCCACTGGAATGAGAAGGGAAGAAAGGAAGGAAGGAAGAAAAGGGGAGGGAACTCGAGTTTGAACCGTCCCCTCCCTGCCTTGCACACACCTTCACCACCACCATGATCTGATTCCCAACAGCAGCGGTTAGCTGGTGGATCACCCCAATGTGCATAACCGTATACAGCAAGAAAATCCCAATGCAGCCCGTACACGCTTCTTCCCATCACGCACGGGGAAGGCAGCCACATGCATAGAGAGGGGCCCTACACGCAGACGCCCCCGACCCTTGGGGTGTGCGGCGCGGCGAGCGGGGGGGGCGCGCGCTAAGAGCAGATGCCCGGGGCTGGGGCGGAGGGCGCTGCCGGCCGAGACTTACCCAAGAGCAGAAGCTTGAGCTCTCGGCGGGAGTCGCGCTTATCCCGGCGAAGCTGCCTCTCGATCTCATCGTTGATCCGTCTGGCTTCCTTCGCTTCCTCGCTCAGGCAGCACGCCATGATGGACTCCAGAGTCATTCTTCCTAACTGGTTCAGGCACAACCCCCGCCCCCACTCCGAAACAGACACACGCACCACACACACACTGAGCCACAAAGCCACGAATGCAAGAAAGCCTTTCTCTTCCTCCTCCTCCTCGGCCGGGAGCCCCCGCTGCTGGGGACAACAGGCTAACCCGGGAAGAGCCCTCCCGCTAACACGCAAGGAGACGCTGGGACGCCTCCGACCCCCACCCCCGCTAACGCAGCCCCCTCCCTCCCCAAGCCTGCCTCTGACACTCGCCGCTCCCGACCCCTCCTCTTCTTCCAGTCAGGCACCGAACAACATGGAAACAGCCACGGGAGGAGGCGGAGGCGGAGAAGCAGCGGCAGCCGCCACAGCGCTGCTCAGCAGAGCGCGAAGAGCTGGTGCGCACGCCCTCTGCCCCCTCCTCCGCGCCTGCAGACTGACACAGCCTTCCCTCGGGTTCGCTCCAGTGCCCCCTCCGGCTTCCTCAAGCCAGCCGCCGCCGCCGCCGCCTCAGGAAAGCTAATGCCGCTGGAGCCCTCCCCCGCTCCACACACGCATTTTCTTTGCTCCCCTCCCTGGGCTGAAGGCAGCCCGAGACTCCTCGCCACACGACAGGGCGGGGGGAGGCTTTTCCTGTTGCCTTTGGGAGAGCGCTCGCTTCGCTCTCAGGATCTCCACAGCAGTGGGGATGAAGAGAGAGAAGGGGTGGCCTTTCTCTTGCTTGCTTTTTTTTTTTTTGGTCTTCGAAGGCGGCTGCGCTTCCTTTCTCGGTTCCGTCTTGCCCTTACTGTAAGGAGGGTGGGTGGAGGAAGGCACAGCCTGTAGTGCATATACAATATGTAGCCAGCCTGATTTCAATGGCTCAGCTCGTCGGGCGTGGTAAAGGGAGAAATATGGCCGACCTTTTCTCTTTCCCTGGCTCTCCCATTCCCCCTCCCTGAAACGAAATACCAGGAAAATAAACCCTCAGACCCACTTTATACTGCAGCGCTGCCACGCACCAGCAATAACAGAGGATGGATCAGCCGCATTTTTTCCCGGGGATGTACTAAAACGAATGACAAGAATGCGCGTTGGAAACAATGGGAGATGCTTGAAGGCTCATTGGATGTAACGGAAGTCAGGGATCCCCATTGATTTGCATGGGCTCCATTGAAATATATTGCAGCGCACGACAGTTGCTAAGAAAATGCAAAGCGGGTTCAGAGAAATCCACTCTGGGCCTGGAATTACAGGCCCCAGAGTGGAAGGATGCTCCCTGCGGAACAAATGCATGTTTGGGGACAGGAGTGACAGACCCATCCCCAGAGTAGAATGACGGTCCCTGAGAGTCAAATTTGTGTTGTTGAATCTGGAACGTCAGTCCTGGGACTGGAATGAAAGTCTCCAGAGTAGAATCACAGCTCCAGGATTCTGGAACAAGAATGACAGCCCCAGAGTGGAATGATGGTTCTTGGGACTGGAATACCAGACTCCAGAGTGGAATGGTGGTCCCTGGGACCGGCTCTGACTCTCCGGGGCTGTTATCCCATTCTGGGATCTGTCATTACAGTCCCAGAACACTTATGCTGCTCCCAACGACCATCATTCCCTTGGACAGCCTGTCATTCCAGGCCCAAGCAAATTTCTCTAAACCCCTGCCACATTTTCATTGTAACTTTTCTGTACTGTAATGTATTTCATTGGGTCCCATGCAAGTCAATTGGCATTCCCATTATATTTAATGGGTCTTCAGACATCTCCCTTTGTTTCCAATGGGCATTCTTGTCATTCCTTTTAGTATCTCTCTTTTTTTTTCTTCACTTAATGCCTGCAAGGAACAGTGCCTTTTTTGGTGGAACCAGAACAACTCCTGTAGCCGGCAAGGGAGAATATCGATTAGAGGCAGACAGCTGCCTGTTGCCCTTTGCTGCCTTCCGAGGCTTGGTTGGAGGCGCCAGCTGTCCCGTCCGGACTAACATTGGGGTTACTCCCTTCCGGTGCGGAGCTATATAACCGGGGCAAGAGCTGCAGGCAACGCCGATGGCGAAGAGCGATACGATGTGGGTGGGGTCTTTACAGGACCTCTTGGCCGGAGACTGGGGGTTTCTGGACCATTTAAAGCATTTGGCTCCAACGGTAGTGAGTTTTATACCTCATCGCCTACTTTTAGTTAGCTGAGTCGCTGTCATGTGTAGATATTGTGAAGAGATTCCTCTTGATTTTTGTTCTGCCTTTTTGAGCTTCGAGATGGTGTGTACATATAGAAGCATTTCCTCCCCCCCCCCTTATACAAACTAACGGTAGTTGCTGAATTACATGCTTCTGATGCTTCTAGCGTTTATTAATTTATCTTTAGTCAAAAGTTCTGTTTCCCACGGGAACATGATTGAGAACTCTAGTGTGTGATGTGTTGTATGGAATCATCTTCTATGCAAACTGCTGGACATAGTGTTTTGGTCTGTGTGAAAATATATTTAAGAGACATTGGATGTTTTGGTGTGCTATGATTTAAGCAGCTGAAGAAAATGGAAGGTTTGGACTTCTATGAAC
Organism: Eublepharis macularius; assembly: GCF_028583425.1. NCBI lineage: Eukaryota > Metazoa > Chordata > Lepidosauria > Squamata > Eublepharidae > Eublepharis > Eublepharis macularius. The sequence goes on along the minus strand of NC_072797.1, from coordinate 95,974,280 downwards.
TGAGAGGATTCAGATTAAAAACTTTGATAAACTGCCCAAGGTATTTTAAATATAAAGCTGATAAATACGTTGCTTGTGTTTAAAAATTGAAGGATTAAATGCTATATACATTATTTTACTATATATTACTATGTATTCTTGTACATACTGAATTGAAACGCTTGATAAGCTAAATAAGCTATTCTCTATCCAAAGCTCCTGGCTCTATTCCTGGCAAATATGAATTGAGAAGAAAAAAACCTAAAAACTTTGATAAGCTGCACAAGTTGCTTAAATCTTAAAATGCTAAATACTTTGTGTCTGCTGTTTGACTATATATCTAAAGTATACAAGGGCTTTAATGACAAGCTGTTCTCTACATCAATCTTCTGTTTGTTATTCTTACTATATGTATTTATAGCCTGCCTTTCTCAGTGGGACTCAAGGTGGATTACAAAATATGAAAAACAATTCAGTCAGCCTACAAAGACCATCAATAAAGAATGCCTTGGATTATAAACTGGAAAATAATGCAAACAAAAAACTTGAGGCGTGATATACCATAATGAAGAAGAGGGGCTACATGGTAGAGGACATTGTAATAAAAAAGCAGATGAGACTTGAAATAAACATTGCAATAGACTACAGTACTATGTATTGTTGAAGGCTTTCACGGCCGGAGAACGATGGTTGTTGTGGGTTTTCCGGGCTGTATTGCCGTGGTCTTGGCATTGTAGTTCCTGACGTTTCGCCAGCAGCTGTGGCTGGCATCTTCAGAGGTGTAGCACCAAAAGACAGAGATCTCTCAGTGTCACAGTGTGGAAAAGATGTTGGCAGGTCATTTATATCTACTCAGGAGGGGTGGGGTTGTTGTCTTTTGGTGCTACACCTCTGAAGATGCCAGCCACAGCTGCTGGCGAAACGTCAGGAACTACAATGCCAAGACCATGGCAGTACAGCCCAGAAAACCCACAACAGCCATCAGACTACAGTACTATTCCCTTACAGAAGCAGGCTTTTGAGCTGTTACATTATACTGTGGTTCTAATCCCATTATAAAAATATCCTCCTGGGCATTTCTGTTTTGGCCATTCTGCAAAATTATAGAACTGTAGGAGCATTCTTGTTGCAGTGCATAGCAGAAGATATATATGGTCCTGCAGGTATGCAGGTCCAAGGCCATTAAGGGACCAGAACCATGAATCAGTAACTGATGGGCTACGAATGGAACATCTACAGAATGAGCATGACATGCACGTTCTGCTTTGCATGCAATAATAGCCGGTCTGCAGCATTCTGTACCAACTGGAGTGTCAAAGTTGCCTTTAAAGGCAGGTCCATGTAGAGTATTTCAGTAGTCTGCCTTTGAGGTAACCATAGCATGGATCCATGTGGCCATATCAGTTGAGTTAAGGTAGGTAGGGGGCCATCTTTTAAGTGAAGATGAAAGAATGCCTTTTTTACAGCTGCAGTAACTTCTTGTAATCTAGTATAACTGCTAGGCTCTTAACTGAAGCCAAGTCTGCATAGGTCAGTTCCTGTGGGTTCTGTTCCCACACTGCAGCATTTTATAACCATCTACATCAGATTTGCCGCCATGAGTAGTCACTCCAGCCACTGTGCAGCTTTTCCCCAGCTTTCCTGGGAGTGCTTATACCACGACTTTTTAAAAAAAAATCTGCTTTATGATAGGCTGCTTGGAGGCAACAAAGAGGGAGATGGGAATGGAGCTTTGCCAGCAATTCATCACTGCTCCAATGAAAGGTGCAAATGGTCACATACAAACTGATTCTATGTCGTTTGGCTTGACTTCAGGGAAAGTGAGGTGTTATGTTCTTTGTGCATAAGGGGCTTGAGTCTGTGTCACTTGGACTCCATGGAAAGTGGAAAATACAACATCCTTCAAGACTCAGCCTTTCCAAACAGTATTACTTCTTTGTTGTCAGGATTCAGCTTCAACTTGTTCAACTTTAGCCATTTTATCACAGAAGTCACCAGGACCTCTGTACTGTCACCAAGTGATCTGGATAAAGAGATATGGACCTGCGTGTGATCAGCATGTTCAACACAGCCTACTCTAAAATATAAGAGCTTTACATAGAGATTGGATTGCATGGGGGATAAGACCCGGGTCCTGTGGAACCCCGCAAGGGAAGTCCCACACCAATGATGAGATCTCCCAGCAGCAACACATTTGAGTCCTGCTCATATAAAGAACAATGTAAACCAATCCAAAGCACATCCTTTAATTCTTGCATCTACTTCCAAACATCTAGATCAGGAACAGCAACAGAGAGGCAAAGCTGTTCTCTATGTTCCAATGGAAATCATCAACTAAGACCACCAGCATCGTCTCTGTCCCATAGACTGGCCTGAAATCAGTCTGAAAGGAATGTAAGGCAGATGAATTCTCCAGGAAAACTTAGAGTTGCTCTGTTACTGCTCTGTCACCTTGCCCAGAAAAGGCAAATTAAGAAATTGGATAGTAATTGACTACATAATGCAGAGAGGCTATGGCTCAGAGCATCTGCTTTACATGCAGAAGATTCCAAGTTCAATCTGTGGCATCTCCAGCTTAAGAGGATCAGGCAGTAGGGAATATGAAAATCCTCTACCTCAGACCCTGGAGAGCTGCTGCCAGTGAGTAGACAGTACTGACCTTGAAGGATCAATGGTCTAATTCAGTATAAGGCAGCTTCATGTGTTCTTGTGTGTTTTCTTCTCTTACAATGTTTTTTTTTAAGTAGGAGCCCAAGGAAAGGTGCAGTGAGTGAGTTGGTGATTTATAATGGACAGTAGGGACTCACTGATGTGATCCTTACATGCTTTTAGTAATTAAGCACCAGTGGGGGCCTTCACAGATCCCAGGATCCTGTTGGCATCCATCATAGTATGGATTAGTATAGTGGGAAAAAGACCCATTCTTAATATCATCATCATGTAGCTATTTTAATAGCGGCTGTATTTGTCTAGTAAATTTACTAAAGGATGGATAAATTTAAATGTTTATCAATTAATGTGAACGGACTGAATAGTCCTTTTTAAAAACATAGAATTAAAATTACACTTCAGTTGGAGAAAATTGGTACTTTTCATGCAGGAGACCCTTGTCAAAATTGAGCATGAAACATCTTATCTACTATCTTTGGAAGGTCAGATCATACATGCAGCCTCAAGTAAAACACGAGTTCTAATTGCATTTAATAGCAAAGTATGGATGAGCATAGAATCAATAATGAAAAATTTGGAAGGAAGGTATTTCTTTATAAAAGGAAAATAGATCAAATTATTAGAGAGGGTAAGATTCATGCCTTAAGACTTGAACAGTATATCTAATGCACAGCTGGACACTTCAAATGGGAAAACGTATACTAATTTAGTTCATAGTAAGTCCAGATATGGCTAAAGAAAACTGATTATTTTGGATGTCTTCAACACTTTTTTTTCCATATCAGAAAGACTATATTTTCCCCTTATGCTTAAGATACCATTATAACATATAAATTATGTATTTTCCTTATTTAGATTAATAAAACAGGTTAAGAGAGTCCAAGATAGGGCCAATGATATTTGCAAACCACACACCTACCTTATTTGACTTGAAAAATAAGACCAATTTTAAACAAAAATAGAAGCTGAAAAGGCTAAAATAGTACCAATGCCAAAAATGAAAATACGTCTGTTCTTGGAGATCAGTGATACAATGAAATTCATTTTGCTGTGGTCTGAGAGGCTTCAAGTTACTTATATTTTGTTCCAGCAATGTGTTATCTCTGTATTCCTGTATTCAAATTTGCTTCTTTTAAAATTCTATAATGCATACATACTGTTATTTTATTACTGAATGTCCCAACTATTGATTGTATTGACTTAAATTGTGTGATTCACCTTGAGTCTATATACAGATTATAAATAACATAAGGCAGATTATAAACAGCATAAATAAATACACACAGTGGAGTCAGTTGATACTAAAAAAGATAAAAGGCCAAGTTAAGGCACCACAGGATGAACACTGACAAATCATGGGAAAACCTATTTAAATAGAAGAAGTTAATTAGGAATAAAAGTTTGAAAATGGGGTCAATTCCAGAAGTTGATAGTTTGGTGAATGAGTTCTGTTTCACTTTGAAGAAGTAGCCGTATATTGAAAACATATTAATCTGTCTTTTTAAATAATGAACCTGCAAAGACTTGGGTGGATGCCTGTATTATATTAGTATTAAAATCTAAGAAGGATCTGTGCAAACTCTCATCATGTAGACCGGGGTCCCCAACATGGCATCCGGGACACTATGGTGCCAGTGATGCCTTTCCTGATACCCATCAAGTGTTTTTAGAAAACGGAGACAGGAGGGACTTTTGACCTGCAGGACTTCTGACTGGTCATTGGAGATTTGATTGGCACTGTAGATTTTAGAAAAGTATAGCAGCAGCTGCTATGACAGCACAAAGATCTCTGTATGACTGAAGGTAAGCTATATGTATGCAAGAAAATATTTTCAAACAATAAGTTCATTTAAAAAGGTGTCCTGACAGAGTTTCTGCCTGAAATGTTGAAGAGTTACTATTAGTTATGCATATCATTCTCTGATATTTTGTAGTTGTCCCCACCTCCTTTGTTTGTGCCCACTACCCTGTGTCACAATTACCAAGATGCCTGCAGGTTGGAAAAGTTGGGGCCTCTCTGGTGCTGAAGGTAGAGATATTGTGACCAACTGTTGGAAAGTTCTGGGTATATTTTTTCTTTGTATTTTCTTCACTACTTCTTTAAAATTAGGCAGAACTTTTCTTTAAAGTATTGGGGTTGCTCTCAACATGCACATTTTATAGCATACTTTTGTTGTTCTTTAGAAAGATCAGAGATGATGTTAGAGGAAAGGAGAAATAATGCCCAGGTACCAATCAAGACTCCCCCCACCACACACACACACACACACACACACACTATACTTCATAAATGTTATGTCTAAGTGTAGAAGTTCATCCAGGAGAGCCCCGTGTGTACAGTTCAGTTACCTCAAGAGAAATAAGATACTTCCCTTGTTTGCCCGGTCTAATGCTAACCAAATAATACATTTTTAAAACGCGGTAGCTTTTCATAATATGTATTACACCACATTTACCAAGAGACAGATTTTGGCCAAGATAATCATTTTCATAGGTTGCAGCAGGGGGTTGTATCTGTCTAGATCAGAGACACTATAATAGTTTGCATGGAGTTAGGTGTGCTGACTACCTGGAAAAATCGAACTGCAATGTTGCTCTCCTTCCCAACCAGCTGCCTCAGGATTGCAAGAGTCACAGGTGTTAGAGGAGAGTGAGGGGATGATGTGTAAGTAGGATTGCAAACGAAGGAAGAAAACAGCCCTATCTGCTATTCTACTTTTAACAACAATTTGATCTGCAGAATTAGCAGGTAAAGCTCATTCATAATGTGGCAAATATAGCTATGAAGTGGCATTGCTACAGCTTAACAAATCTACGAGAGAAACCAATTTAGCCAACTTCAGACAGATCTCGTGCAGACTGATCCTATAAATGTTTTAGGTAAGCTCTATTGAGCTCAGAAAGGTCTAGTCCGCTGTACATAAACACATTTACATTCCTAAAGTAAACAGTTGTCAATTGCATTTTTATGTATTGGCAGGAATCCCCTTTGATCATTAAGAAACTAATAACCATGGACAGGGCTGCATTTATTTATTTATTTACTTATTTATTTTGATTTATATCCCACCTTCCCCGCAAGCAGGCTCATGTCATGTGCTTGTCATAGTGCAAACTTTGTAAAAGGATTAGCTCTTGCTTTGGAAATGAGATACCAGGAACTAGACATTTAAACAATCTCAACAGCATTTTTTCTGATATTTCTGATCCTTTTAGTCACAGTTCCCCAACCATGGCACCTGCCAAAACTTGCAGTGATGTCTGAGGCAGATGGTGTGGCACCCCGGTTAACTATGCAGTGGGGAGTAGGGTGCCCTTAAGAAGAAGCCACACCCCAGTCAGTTGAACAGTATGAGAGGAAGGATCCAGGGTACATCCTAATTAGATGTGCTGCAGGGAGAGCAGGGAGCCAGTATAGGCAGAGCACCCCAATCCGCTGCTCACTGGGAGTAGTGTTTTACTCCCTGCCCAGCATCTCTCTCTCCCCAGCCCGACAGCAGCCAAGGTTCAGGAGCAGGAAGCCAAACACTTTTCAAAGCCAGGGCAAGGAATAAAGCAGAAAAGTACTTGATTGACTTGTGCTAAACACCATTGACTGTTGGAGAGAGGAAGAGATGCTGGGGTAGGAAGTAAAACACTTTTCTTCCTGTCCCATCTCCTGTCTCCTCCAGCAGCCACCCTCCAGCAATTATCTCCTGCCCTACCTTTGAGGAAAAGTGCTTGGCTGTGCTGCTGCAGTGGGAGGGGAGAGGGCAAGCAGGCAAGGCCAAAAGAAAATGAATGGTGGGCAGGGAGTAAAACTGCAAACTCACCTACAGCGGTCTCTGTGCTCATATGTATTTTATTCCTCTCTTTCCACCCTTGGGCTTCTCTGCTGAGAGAGAGAGCACACTCTCATCATTCTAAAGTTCCTCAGTTCTACTGGACGGTTCATTCCACAATCTGGGGCTACAACTGTAAAGGCCTTGCTTCTAACAACCAAATTTTTGTTATTGTTAGATAAATTATGGGGGGAATCTGTTGGTACTGAGAAGTTATAGTGTGAATGAGACCTGCAAGAAGGCAGATTGTGATGGCTGTAAAATAGGAAACAGCTTGTCGTAATGGTTATGAAAAGTGAGGGAATTGCTTACATGGGTCCCAGGAGTGCTGTTCTCTTTATGTAAGAGCAAGCTCACACTAGTTTTACAGGCTTTCAATTCAGTGCTGTGAAGCTGAAACAGAAAGTTAACAGGAAATCTCAGAAAAGGTTATTTTTTTAAAAAACTGGGAGTCGATCACTGGCACTGCACAGTTGATCTTCTGTGGAGTGCAGAGCTGGCAACAGAAGGAGAACTAACAATACCAGCAGCTCCATGTACACACATCAAAGGGTTTTGAAGTTCTTTCTGAAATTAGAAATCCTTGTATTGATGTATTCTCAGGCAGCAATCTGCTGCAGAATTAGACATGCCCAAATCCATAGATTACTCTGGTTTCGGCACACTGAACTTTGCATAGAACCAGGCTATAGCATCAGTTGTGTTTCTGTAACCCTTTTTCATGGACTACGTATAGTTTTGCTTGGCTGGTAAAAATCCAGATATATTGGTAACTAATTGCGGGTTCAGTTGACATATATCATTTACTTTTTGTTGTTACCTACCCTGGGCCCTAACTGTGTGAAAGGTAAAGCAGAGTATATAAACGTTCTAAGTAAGACGGACAATCACTATGAGAGCATATGGGGCAGCCTGCCACTTCAGGCTCCATTTTTTGCTCTACAGGGTGGAGAATCTAGAGAGGACTCATGTCACTTCTAGCTTTCCCCTGAAAGGGACATCATACCATTGGCCCAACAGCTATTTTTTTGCTTATTTTTCTCTAACCGCCAGTCTGAATTAGTGAAACAGGAGCTGGTGGCTGGTAACCCTAATTGCTTCGCTGTTCCAAATCACTTCTTCCCAACACATGTGAATGCTAACCATTTAGATAGGAACTGTACAACTATATGCGAAATCTTCCTGATGTTAAATAATACATTGATAGCACTAGTCCTTAGAATTATCCTAAATTGTTCTTCCTGAAGAATGCCTCAGTTCACCTGATGTTTTCTCCTGCTGGTGTCTTCTGTTGTAAGACCTGACCAAGAGTTGCTGAGTCTGTACAAGAGAGAATGAAGACAATTTGGTCTCATTAACTAAGAACGAATCCTCGCAAACAATAGATGGGATGGAAAACTTGTATGAGGACTGTACCGTGCAGGTGAAGGCTTCTGAGGCTGGATGCTCCTCCGTAGAAGAAACCTGCCACATGTGCTCTAGGCGAACCTTCTCACTTGACATGTCAGTTTTCTGTGTTTGAATATAGTTTTATGGGGGAACATAAAACTGGAAAATGGCCAACACTTTATGGTTACCTTCTGGAGAGTCGTGTGTTACAGACCATAAGGGGTGGGGATTTATGGATATTCTTTTAGCCCTTGAAAAAGTGGAAATTACGAAACAGGTTGAGTGAGCTGGCTTCCCTGTTGGGCTTGTTGGGGGGCTTGACCCCGGGATGCAGTATCCAACCTGTAAAACAACAACAATAGTCCACTTTCTTACTGAAGTTGGTGTACTTACCAGATGATTTCCATATTATGGTGCTTGTCATTTAAAGACTTTACGTCAGCAGCTCTGCAAACAAAAGAGAGAGAAAAGCTTTACATTCATTGAACTGTTTTGTGGAAAACTGGCCATATGTACATATATATGCATATGAATTTATATTTGTAAGAGAGCTATTTTTGATACTGAATGAATTAAAATTATTGGTAGATCTTGTGCTATGTATAGATGGTCATGGTTGTTATTTGTATAGAAATGTAGAAAGATTGTATGAGATTGTGCATAACTTATTTATTCACATACTGCACTAGTCACTTTAAATACATTTATATGTATAATAAATACACCGATTCATTGTATTCTCCTCCAGTTCAAGGAGGATCCTGTTCATTTGCTGCTTCTGTATTTTGAAGGAGCCTTTTTTGCGGTTATCTATTTCTAATGGGGCTAAATTAACTTTAAGACTATGTTTTATCAAACTGCATGATACTTAGATTCAGTATATATTCTCTGCATGTAATATTAACGTCAATACACTGATGTAATGTCATATTACAGTACTTCCTACCCCAAAGCCCTTGCTTCTGTTTGAAATGTGAATGGAATGCCTGCAGGAGGCAGTGTGGGTGATCCCTTCCTTCCGTAACCTCTTAAACTTGACGTTAACAATAAAATTGTAACTTAATGCTGCTGAGGCTGTAATTCTTCCTCTTTTTTCATTCTTCTTTCATTTTCACTTGGTCTTTTCCCTTTACTAATGGAATGCATTCATATATATATATATATATTCTGGTATTTCCACTGATTATTGGTTTGGGTGAAATGGAACTCAGGTACGCAAAAAACATTTTTTCTTCAGACTTGCTCAGTTAGATTTTGCATATATCTATCACTGGGTTGCAGATAATGTGCTGGAGTTATTTTATTTTAGTTTTACTATCCAGATTTGATCTTCATTATGAGAGAGAAAATGACAGCTTAAGTTTGACAAAGTGCTGGGTTTCTTTGTTGGTATGTTATTGCATGGAATTTATTTCTGAGAAATAATTCTCTAGTTGCTTTTCAGCAAATAACTCCTGGTTAGGCCTGCTGCCCTAATTCACTCACTAAGTAAATACCATATTAGCCATTGGAACTTCTGGAAATAAACAGGATTGGACTGTGTAAGTATTTTATGGGCCTTTAATAGTGATGTGTCCCACTTTTCTAAAGCTAAGAGATGACAGATTATCTAGTACTTCACCTATGGCATACCACGCCTTTGAATACTTTAGCCCATGGGACTTCTTTTCTACAGCTCCTCTAACATTTAGAATGCTCTGAGTAGAACCAGAGAATCTTCATAATATCAGTGATTCTCTCTGCTAGCACAGTTGTGCTACTAAAACATCTTTTATGCATAATCCATCCTCTGCTAGGTGTTAAATCTATTATATTTTAAATATTAGAGAGGTGGCTGCATTATTCTTTTCTTTTCTCCCTGTACATGTTTGGGATCTGCATAAAAATATCACAGACCTACAGCTAACTCTTGCATTTCATGGTCTTACAGCTGTTTACAGCCCCCCCTTCATTTCACATTATCTGATGAAGTAGACTATAGCACAGTCTTATGCCACAATAAAGTTTAATATTTAAAATATCCTGAGATTCTTCGTTATGTTAAGTTTATGCATTTATACATGGGCACTGGCATTTTACTTTTTTTTAGAGTGTTGTTCAATATGTCACTCTGCTGTCTCTTATTTGAGTAATCTTGCATACATTTTCTATCTGACAGACACTTGCAAGTGTGAGTAATTCAATTAAGTCTAGTTCTATTGCAGTAAACAAGACACCTCATGATAGTGAGGACTGTATTTATCCATAAATATTAGCAATATTAGCAAAATATTCATCCTTGGGATGAATTTTAATACAACATTTTCATATTTTAAATTCAAAAATAAAGATGGACTTTGAATGTATAATAGGAATACTGGGCCTCATTATGATCTCATATCTATTTTAAATTTTCTAACTCAGTTGATTTCAGTAAAGTTTACTATATCATGCTATGCTCTTAATCTCAAACCTGTGGTGTTCATATCAAAATGAAACTCATACATCATTGTAGAATTCTAGCTGAAGATCTGTTTATGGTTAGGTCAGAGTGTTTGGTACAGATAGGTCAGAACTCTCAGATTCACACTGGCTCTGATTCCACATAAACCTACTTGGAATTAAGTTCCACTAAAACAAATGGGACTTAATTCTAAAGAAATTTGTTTAGGCGTCAACATGCCATGTTTTAAGATGATTAGCAAAGCCCTGATAAAGCTTTCATTAGATTTTCAGCTGTCATGATGCCACGGTCAAGTGGCTATAAGGGAGCAGGTTGAAATGGAATCCAAATACAACTGAGATGATGCTGACTGATAATGCTGAGATCTCAGAAGGAATTGTTTTGCCTGCTTTAGATAAATCCTTTCTTTCTAGAAGTTGTGTTAAAAGTTTGGGAGCCCTCTTGGATTTGGCCTTCTGGGAAAACAGGTGCTGTTTGTCATCTAGACTTAGCTCCTAGATTGGCTTCCTTCTGGACTCAACTCATCTTGCCACTCTGATCCATATATCTTAGAGGACAGATGTCTGCTATGCACTCAGCAAAGGGCTGACCACACAACTTGGGAAACTAAAATTAGTACAGGACAAGCCACAAGGGCCCACAAGGACTTCTGCGGGGGATCTTATTTTCCCTCTTTTCCTTTCCTGAAAGTCCACATAGCCTCTCTCCTTTTCCTGCTTGCTTCTGTCCACCCACCAGCTGACGTAACTTTATCTGCCCCGTCTTCAGCTTTCCCTCCTTTCCTCAACTTGGCAGCTGCTACCTGAGAAAACTATGGCCTAGTTGCATGGTGCCAGCTGCTGGTCTGGGCACGGTTGTTTTGGAGGGGGGAATGCACAAGTACTTACAGAAGCATCTCATTTCCCCCAGTATCCCCTTTTCCACATTATTTTCTCTTTCCCTCATCCTGGCAACCCCTATATCCTCACCTTTCCCCACGTTTTTTCCCTTCTCACTCACCAATCAACCTACCTTTTATTTGCCCACTCTTTTCAGCTATATTTATTTCCTTTTTATCCTGCCTTTCTTTTACAAAAGAGGATGCAAAGCAGTTTACATTATTCTCCCCTCCATTTTATCCTCACAACAATCCTGTGAAGTAAATGTAAGCTGAGAATGTGTAACTGGCCCAAGGTCACCTTGTGGGGATTCGAACCTGAGTCTCCCAGATCCTAGTTTGAAACTCTAACCACCACTCTTGTGGAGTGGCTATTTTTGAATGGTACTACACAATAGAGAAGCTGCCATGGATATAAATAGACTTAATGCAAGGGTGTCAACACACCTCCACACATGGTACACAATAAATCTCAGTCAGCAGTATAACAATACAATGTATTACAGACTTCCGGTTTGGGATTCATGGAGGTCTAACGCAGCTCCACTTGCGGAGCTGACCGGACTGCCGTTTTAACCGGCCGGCGGGGTGAAAATAGCCCGCGGCCGACTGCTCTCAGGCGGAGAGCAGGCAAAGAACGCTCAAGACCCTAGGGTGAGTTAGATCTCGGACGAGGGGGGGCTCTACACAACGGGTCCCCTCTCGATCCTTGAGGTCCCACCTTGCGACGGGTCGGCTACAATCTCTGCGGCAGTTTTGGGGCCAATTCGGCTGGCATAAGACCTACATACCCAAGCTTCGATTGGGGGAAGAAGCTGAGAGGAGAACTTAAAATCGAAACAGCGATTACAACCCGAGAAAAGTGAAGAGAAGGTACAGATCATTATCTTCTGATACGGGACAGATTAACAAAAACAGAGAGGAAAAAAAGTAGATTTTTAAACTGCAACAGACTAGTGAAAAGGAGGGGAAGACTCGGCAGGAGTTGCATTTGAAAAGAGACTAAGTTTAAAGAAGTTATTAAAGAAAACGGACTATTGTTTTGAATACCTGTGGCTTTGGAGCTGTGAGAAAAAGACACCATCGCGAGATCTGCTGTGGGAAGACGGGAGACAGGAAGTGCGTAATAACAATAGAGTGGCTGGAGAGAAGCAGCCCTTGCAGGAGGGCAGGAAGAAGGGAATCACCATCTTTGAAAGGGGAAGGGTCACGGCCTCAGCGGAAAAGGAAGTAGGCCATATTGGATTACAAAATTATAGAGAAACCATAGAGAAAAGACGCCCGACATTTTGGACTCTTTAAAATTTAATTTTTGCAAGAAGACCGGGACATTTAAAATAAAAAGACTTTAAATTTTACGCCACGGAGTTAAGGAAGAGAGCGGACTCGTGGGAGCGAGCTAAAGCAAGCCCCACGATGTCAAAAAAAGAGTGGCAATCGGCAATAGAAAACCTGGACAAAAAACTTTTAGATGTGATTAAAGAACTTAAGGACACGAAACTGGAACTGATTAAAGAGGTTAAAGAGGTTACACAGACAGTAAAATCGGAGCTGTCAGAAGTGAAAAAAGGTATGGAAACAATACAAAGTGAACTACAAGGAACGCAGCAGAGAGTTAAAACAGTAGAAGACGCGATGGAGAATCTAGCAGACACGCAACAAACAAAGATGAGACTGGTGAACGGGAGAATGTCAGTTGCAGAAACTAAACATATGGAGAAGCAGCTACGTTTTCGTGGCTTGCCAGAAGTGGAAGGAAAGTCAGCGCAAGAACAGATGACTGAGGTGTTAGCTGAATACCTGGGGAAGGAGGAGGAGGAAGTTGTGGCTATCCTAGATGTGGCATATCGTGTGAATTCGAGAATTGCAACCCAGAGGAAACTACCAAGAGATGTGATTGTGCAGTTTACGACACGAAATATGAAAGAGAAGATTGTGACAAAACAGTTTCAAGATCCATTGGAGATTGATGGCAAGACGATCATTATAATGAAGGAACTACCTAGGTCAGTGTTATTGGACCGGAAAAAATATAAAGTGCTAATTCAGATCTTGAAGGACATGAAAATCAGGTACAGATGGGAGTTACCAGAAGGAGTGTCCTTTGAGTTTGGAGGGGTCAAAAAACGTATTAGATCTGAGCGAGAGATGGAGCGTTTTATTAAGGACAATGAAAAAGACTTACCAACAAGACTATGAGCATGGAATGTAAAGTAATATCTTGGAATGTAAATGGACTAAACTCACCGAATAAGAGGAAAAATATTTTTCACTGGCTACTAAAACAAAAATGTGATATTGTTTGTTTGCAAGAGACCCATATTAGAAAGCAGGATGTAAAATATTTAAAATCTGGAAAATTGGGCAAAGAATTTGTAGCGGCCTCCAACAAGAAAAAAAGAGGAGTGGTGTTGTACATAAAAGAGGAGCTACAGCCAAAATTTGTTATGAGAGATGTGGAAGCCAGATTTGTAGCAGTGGAATGTATTTGGAATTTAAAGAGAGTGTTGGTAGTCGGACTTTATGCACCTAACGGTGCAAAAGAAAGCTTCTTTGAGGATTTGAGGAAGCATTTAGACGACATTTCATATGACCAGATAATTCTTGCTGGAGACTTCAATGGAGTGACAGACTTGGAACTAGATAAAAAGACTACAACGGCACAAAAGAAAAGAGGACTATTGCCAAAGCTCTTTTTTGAGTTGATTCAACAAGAGACTCTCGAAGATGTATGGAGGAGAGAATATCCTAAAAGTAGACAGTTTACTTTTTATTCTGCAAGGCACTCTACATTATCAAGAATTGACATGATCTGGGCCTCAAAAGACTTAGCATTATGGACTAAGGAGGTAGAAATAATGCCGATGGTAGGCTCAGATCACAATCCAATTATGTGGAAACTAGGAAAAAGGAGAAAGAGGAAAGCATGGAGAATAAATGAGGACTTGTTACAGGAAAGAGAGAACATGGAAATATTGAGAAGAGAGACAAAGTTTTTTATACAATATAATGTGAATAAAGAAGTACCAACCAATAACGTTTGGGATGCTTATAAGGCGGTTATAAGGGGCATACTAATGGACTTAAATGGTAGAGCAAGAAAGAAGAAAGAGGAGAAAAGACAAGAGATTGAGGAGAAAATAAAAGCCAAAGAAATACAACTAAAAAAGAGACCAGGGAAAAAGAAATTATACCAGGAAATTAAAATACTTCAAGAGCAGTTAATAGCAATGAGTAATAAAGAATTGGAGTGGAATCTTAAAAGACTGAATCAAAAAGTGTTTGAGGGTGCCAATAAACCTGGGAAGTACCTGGCATGGCAATTGAAGAAGAGAAGGGAAAAGAAAATAATAAACAAAATTTGTGAAGACAACAAAACGTATCTGGAGCAGACTACCATTAGTAGAGCCTTTTATAAATTTTACGCTAAGTTGTACAATAAGAAAGAAGTAAATAAAGAATCAATAGCGACATATCTGGAGAAAACCAAACTTCCAGAAATCTCGGAAGCTTGGAGAAATAAATTGAACAGTGAAGTAACTGACGAGGAAATAAGCAAGGCAATACAATCCGCAAATCTAGGAAAGGCGCCAGGGCCAGATGGACTTACGGCTAAATTTTATAAGACAATGGCCAATGAACTGGCACCATTCCTAAAAGAGGTGATGAATGGAGTTTTTAGGGATCAAAGGATTCCAGATACTTGGAGTGAAGCGAACATATCATTGATCCCAAAAGAGGGCCAAGACTTGACCAACGTGAAAAATTATAGACCTATATCGCTACTTAACAATGACTATAAAATTTTTGCGAAGATATTGGCGGAGAGACTGAAGGGATGGCTCTCGGAAGTTATAGAAGAGGAAGAAGCAGGCTTTTTGCCAGACAGACAAATAAGAGATAACTTAAGGACAGTAATCAATGCTATTGAATATTATGACAAGCGTTGTGATAAAGAGGTTGGTTTCTTCTTTGTTGACGCTGAAAAGGCGTTTGACAATTTAAACTGGGACTTTATGTTTGCCACTATGGAAAAGCTACAATTGGGAGAAAGATTCATCAGAGCAATCAAGGAAATTTACAGAGACCAGGCTGCAGCAATTGTGGTGAATGATGAAGTGACTAAGAAACTGACGATTAGTAAAGGAACAAGACAAGGTTGCCCATTGTCTCCACTGTTGTTTATTTTAGTATTGGAGATTCTGATGATACAAATACGACAAGATGAGGAAATTCGTGGAATAAAAATAAAGGACTATTCATATAAGGTCAGAGCATTTGCGGACGGCATAATGTTAATTGTAGAGGACCCATTGGAGAACATGCCAAAAGTGATAGATAAGATCAAGGAGTTTGGAGACTTGGCAGGTTTTTATATCAACAAAAAGAAGTCAAAGATATTATGTAAAAATATGACTAAGCAGAAACAACAATTGTTAACGGAAACAACGGATTGTGAAGTAACAAGCAAAGTGAAATATTTGGGAGTTGAACTGACTGCACAGAATATAAATTTATTCAAAAACAACTATGAAAAACTATGGACTCAGATAGAGAGAGACTTGATCAAATGGAATAGACTGAATTTGTCATGGTTGGGCAGGATTGCAGCAGTTAAGATGAATGTGTTACCAAGAGTAATGTTTTTGCTACAGACAATACCAATCATCAGAGACTCTAAACAATTTGAAAAATGGCAGAGGAAAATATCAGATTTTGTTTGGGCAGGCAAGAAGCCTCGAGTGAAAGTAAAAGTTTTACAAGATGCAAAGGAAAGAGGCGGAATGCAACTGCCCAATCTGAGACTTTACCATGATGCAATCTGCCTAGTTTGGTTGAAAGAGTGGATGACATTAAAGAATAAGAAACTATTAGCCCTAGAGGGATATAAAAATTTTTTTGGATGGCACGCATACCTATGGCATGACAAAGTAAAGGTCAACTCGATGTTCCTGCACCATTTTGTACGGAGAAGTCTATATATAATCTGGAAGAAGTACAGAATTTACTTACAAGAAGGAACTCCCTTGTGGGTGGTTCCATATGAGGTGATAGATCCGAGAGCTGTTGATAATGAACAACAATGTTTAACGTACAAAGAAATAACTAAAACTGAAGCATCTAAACTTAGAATAAAGACGCAAGAGGAACTATCACCTAATTACGACTGGTTCCAGTATAGACAGATCAGAGACTTATATAACTCGGACTCTGTAAAGGGGGGTATACGAACAGAGAACTCGGAACTAGAGCAGACCCTTCTTAAAGAAGACAAGAAAAGAATATCCAAGGTATACCAAGTACTGTTGAAATGGTATACCGAGGACGAGACAGTTAAAACACAGATGGTGAAATGGGCTATAAATTTTAATAAAGAAATAACAATGGAGGCATGGGAATACTTGTGGAAAACTACAATGAAGACAACGACATGTACTAATATTAAAGAGAACATTTACAAAATGATCTATCGTTGGTACATGACACCAAAGAAGATTGCGCTAGGGAATTTGAACACTTCTAATAAATGCTGGAAATGTAAGAAGCATGAGGGCTCCCTCTATCATATGTGGTGGTCATGTGAGGTAGCCAGGCAGTACTGGGGGGAAATAATAAGAGAAATGAGTGAAATTTTACAGTTTCAAATAAATAAGAACCCAGAACTCCTGCTACTAAACTTGGGAATGGAGGGAATTCCAGCCCATCATAGGACGTTAATATTTTATATGACAGCAGCAGCTAGACTTTTGTATGCGCAAAAATGGAAAGTACGAGAAGTGCCAACTATTGAAGATTGGATCTACAAATTGCTGTATATGGCAGAGATGGACAAGATGACAAGAAAACTGAGAAATCTGGACTCAGGGCAGTTTAACACAGATTGGGAGAAGCTGAAACAATATTTGGAGAAGAAATGGGAGGTGGGAGGAAAACTGTGGCAGTTTGAGAACTACTGAAGTATAATAAAAGTATAATAGAGGGGGGTGACTTTACCGAGGGAGGAAGAGATAAATGTGAATTTATAAGCAGTTAGATTAACAGATTGATATATATATATAGATATATATAGGTTAATAGATAGAACATTGATAGAAAATAATTAATGATAAGGTTTAAATATAAGGATTGAGTAACCAACAGTATTTTCTTTCTTTGATAAGATCTATATAATGCACCAAACTGAATATACAGAAGAGTCAAATTGATTGACTATGTGATGAGCTATATAGAATTACCATAAAAAGATAGAATGAGTAATATATAGAGAATAAGTCAAATTGTTTGATTTAAATGTAAGATTTTTATGGTTTATCATATATAGGTTTATGATATATAGAAATATTTAAAAATGGAAAATGGGATAAATTGTTTATCCAAGATGGAAACAAAGACTTACAGTTTGGGTATATAACAAGAAAAGTAGTTAAGGATGTACTGCTTAATATAATGGAGAATGTATATTTGTTTTAGATAGAGGAAATTAATAGAAGTAAGGGAAAAGGGACAAAGGGTGGGAAAGCTGTTGGAAGTCAACAAAAGGGGGGGAAAGGGAGGGGGTTAGAAATGAAAAATTTGGGAAAAATTGAATGTAAATGTAAAAATAACGGATTCTAACCCAATAAAAAATTTTTTCAAAAAAAAAAAACAATGTATTACAAACAGTGCAAAAGAAAAGTGCAAACGTGCTAAAGTGCTACTCATACAATAAATGTTCTATCTAAACACTACTTTAATAATATAGTCAATGAACAATAAATATGATACACAAATCATGACATTCAAGATGCAATACATAAAACATTTCAAGTCTCGTCAGCCACAACAACAACTGGTTCTAACAGTGTTGAGAATGAATGTTGTTTCTTCTCTTTTTCTGCACTTCAAGAGCGTTCTGCGAGCTACAGAGTCCTTTGAGCTAGCAGCCTGTTGGGTGGGGCAAAATATAACAGCGTATCCAGTCCTTGGATACTTGAAAAACATAAGGAAATTCTACTGTTACTTTTGAAGACAAAGAGACTTATTACAGGAGGACTCTGTAGTTCGCAGAATGCTCTTGACCTGCAGAAGAGACAACACACAAACCCTTTCTTCTACCATGCTGAAGCCATTTGCCCATTCCTTCCCTCAGCTGGAATGGCTCTGACAAATAGAATCCCTGAGCTGATTGCAGGAAGGTGGAGCTGTGCAAACACCAATCAGGGATAGCAGGGCTTTTTTTCTGGGAAAAGAGGCAGTTGAACTCTCAAGCGGCAAGCCGCTTTGGGATTCGTGTATTTAAACTCTTCAGTACGCTCCTTAATGATTCGGGAATCTTTATGGAGCACACCAAAACTCAAAGCAGCACTCTTCCTTCTGCTTTGCAAAGAGCAACAAACATGTTGCTTTCAAAAGCCACCCACTTTTCAGCTGATGGGAGGGGAATCCCCCTCCTGTTAGTGGAGGAAAAACTGTCAGCTTCGAAAGCAGCAACACTTTTCTTGCAAGAAAAGTATTGCTGCTTTCAAATGCCCTGCTGCTTTTTTCAGCTGAAAAAGCTTCTGACATTTTAAAACAGTTTTCAGCTGATGGGAGGGGAATCCCCCTCCTGTCAGTGGGGAAAAAACTGCTGGCTTTGAAACAGCAACACTTGGGCTCATCAAGGAGGAAAGGGGTGGGGCCACTGGATATGTGATTACTTTCAAGAGGTACCAGAATGCCATTCCAGTGCGTTCCGGTTGAAAAAAAGCCCTGCATAGTTCAGTACAAACATGGGTTAAATATTTTGGTGGGTAAGGTCCTTGTCAGCTGCACATCTGTCAAATGCATCTTTCTCCACACTACCCTTCCTTTTCACCTCATCACTGAAGGAAAACATTCTGATGTTCAGATAGTGCGGGGAAATTTAAACTGTAAGCAAAGTGAAACAGCAGACATTGAGGCACCATCACAGAAATATGTAGCACTAGCCTAGTTGGTTCATATCTGAAAGTTGCAGGAAATTTCGTTCAAATTGTTTACCCTTCCAAGGTTAACAAATAGGGTGTGGTGGCTTGGGTCTTGATTACTTGCATTTGATTCCCTGCCAATAGTACTACAATAGAATTCAAATGGATTCTTCTTGATTTCTGCATTGACAGCTGTAGCAAATGGCAGAAATTACATCCCCAACTAGATTTCAGAACTTTCTGGGGGAAATTCACTTTGTCATTAAACAGTATAATCAGTGTTATTTAGGATAAAATATGGTCTTAATCATTTCCATTTCTAAAGAGAACAAACAAGAAGAGAAACTAACAGTCTATTACTGATGTATTTCAATAAGATAATATTCAAAACGGAATGCATTTTAGAAATAATAGGACATATAATATTTTGCATGTTGATTCTTTCAATGAAAAGTTTCTTGGTGCTTGCCAAACGTACATTAAATGGAAGGCTGGTAAGCAAGATTGACAGTTATGTTGATGCATGTTTTGCAGAAGCTTACGTCTAGATCAATTGCTTTCATTTAAGCAATAAATTGTCTCCTGTAATTGTTCTCTGATTGTAAGACTTGCCTATTGACATTTGATAATAAATGCTTTTGTCTTTATTTTTTTATGGTAGACAACATATATTAAAACTAGAACATTGTCCATCTTCAGGAATTTATTGTAGTAAAAAAATACTATTTTTTGATAGCCTTCAAAATCATTTTGATGTTTTTCCTGAAAAAAAAATGGGAGGAATTTATAAATGCCAAGTACAATGCCCAGAGCTTCAAGGTCTACATCTTGGAAATTATATTTCAAGTGCATGAAAAAAGTAATGGAGGAAGAGTACAGTATGCACAGAAGCAGGGCTCATTTCGAGGGGGAATGCACAGGAATGCAGTTCCGGCAGTTCCCCAGAGAGGTCACATGTCAGGTGGCCCCGCCCACCTGACTCTCGGCCATTTTGGGCCTGTTTTGGCCTGGATTGGGGCCGAAATGGCCCGGATCGGGCCTCTGATGGGTGGTGGATCACTCTCCTGCTCATCAGTGGCCAGTTCCTGACCATTTGGGGCCCCTTTTCAGCCATTTTCAGCCCCCTTTTGCCATTTTGGGCCCAATGTTGGCCCTGAATGGCCAGGATTGGGTCCAAAACAGCCAGAAAAGGTGATGTCAGGGGGTGTAGCATATGCAAATCACTCATAGTAATGACACCCTTCTGGTGATGGCAAGAGGTGTGGCATATGCTAATGAGTCATGCTAATGAGTTCCTCCAGCTCTTTTTCTACAAAATGACCCCTTCACAGAAGCATTCTTTTTTTCTGATTTCACATTATCCAAGAACTTATATAAGGGTCTCCAACATGTTACTCTTTAGTCCAGTTGAGCTCTGGCTTCAGAGAGCAACATTTATATTTACCATTAACCCAAAGAGTCACATGACTACTGTGTTCCCTGTGCATTACCACCCCACCATACATATAACATTTATATAACTATATTTAATGTATAATTATACCCTTTCAAATTACTAGAGTACAACTATGCGTATAGGGTTGTCTCTCCCCACACTGTTGAACCTTAGCCAGCTTTTGTGGACTTGGAGTGCCTTCAGCATGAGGCACAACAGCTCAGGTGAGAGTGAAGTTGCCAAGGTACCTGGAGAAGAGCAAGAGAAGTTGAATCACCACCTCCTGTCTTTAGGTGCTGGAGCAATTTGTTTTACATGAAGCTCAATAGTTGTTAAATTCTGTGTTTCCTAGAGATCAATGAGCACACACATTAGGTCTTCATTAGGTGCTTTTTAACAAATTTACAAAGTCATATTTTTCTATATAACTGGAAAATCCATAAGCAACTTTGCCAGTGGTAAAGAGTCTGGGTGTGCTCCTCGATGCCTCCCTATCGATGGAGGCCCACGTCACGGCGGTTGCCAAGTCTGCATTTTTCCATCTTCGTCAGATCAGGCAACTTGCCCCCTACCTGACGCCCCAGGACCTGGCTACAGTGATCCATGCAACGGTCACCTCCAGGCTAGATTACTGTAACTCACTCTACGCTGGGCTACCCCTGGGCCTGATCCGGAAACTACAACTGGTCCAGAATACAGCGGCACGGGTCCTGACTGGTATACCTTACCAGTCACACATCACACCTGTCCTGCGCCAGCTGCACTGGCTTCCGGTTGAATTCCGAATCAGGTTCAAAGTGTTGGTTCTTACCTTTAAAGCCCTGAGTGGGTTGGGACCGGCATATCTTCGGGACCGCCTCTCCCTGTACGTTCCCCAGAGATCGCTCCGATCAGCAAATAAATATTTACTTGTGGTCCCTGGCCCTAAGGAAGCCCGCCTCGCTTCAACCAGGGCCAGGGCCTTTTCAGTCCTGGCCCCAGCCTGGTGGAACGCTCTGTCAATGGAAACCCGGGCCCAGCGGGACATATTATCGTTCTGCCGGGCCTGTAAGACAGAGCTGTTCCGCCAGGCGTTTGGTGATTGAAGGGGGCGGTGCCATGTCGGCCTCCCACCTTTGGGGTGGAGAAGGTTCTCCCCACCACTGCAGCTTGTTAATTTGTTTTATTATTTGTATATTGATTTTAGTTTTTGTTTTTATCGATTTTAACTGTTCACCGCCCAGAGCCCCTGGGGATGGGCGGTATATAAATTGAATAAATAAAATAAAAAAAATAAATAAGTATGCAGAAATCCATACTATGTCTGTGACTGAGCCCATTTCACTGCTTTATTGATAGGCAGTAGATTATGAATTCTCATACTACATGGAATGATTTCAATATTGGGCAGGGAGTTGGTGACAAAGGAGAACCATTTGGAAATTTCCCTCAACCTATTCAAATCTCCCCCTCTAGGATTTTACATACTGTGAGCGGTTTGTTGCCATCTTTTTCTACTTTTACAGACTTTTTACCTACTTTCAGTATTTTATCCCACATAAAACAGGTCCTCGGGTTATTGGGCTGTTGCATGGTGTGTGTGGGGAAAGACTTTTGCTTTAGGATCGTTTACAAAGTAATTCTTGCCTGTGAAGGTCCGTGTTTTGCTGTTTCCTGATATGAGCCACCAGCTTGACTATTAGATACAGTAATGATAGTAATGATAAATAAAACATGTGGAGCAATGCAAACATGTTTGGAAATGAGGAGTTTGGGGGCAGAAGAGATGGAGTAGTATGTCACTGTTGAATCAGAATGAATGTTCATATACTGTGTGTTCATTTTGCTATAACTCAAATTGGAAATCCTTCATATGATCAAAGGACTATAATCTTTTCTTGGATCTGAATATTGCTCTAATCCTTTCTCCTGTGGTCTGGAGTGGGGCTGTCATCACTAGTGGGTAGCTCCTCCTCCGTCTCTTTCGCAGGGGCTGGACAAAACTTGTGATCCTCAGGGGAGGGGCTCCCAGGATTCCTCAGTTTTTTCCGGCCCTGCTCAGCAGGTGGACACGGACTTCTGAGCTCTGAAAAGCTGCGATCCTAACAAAACAGAAGACATCGTGACAGGTGCGGGCTCGCTGGGGAAAGGAAGGCTCAGTCCTCCACCACCCCCCTTGCTGGAATCGTCCAACAGCGGTGCGGGAGCCGCAAAAGCGAGCGCAGGCCCGACGATTCTAGATAGCTAGGACCCGGCTCCTGCTGAGGCTTGGAGAGAGCGGGAGGGACCGATGCTGCGGACGCGCGTCCTTCAGGAAGCCAAAAGAGTTCCGAGACGGCAGAGGCCTCGAAAACGCGCCAAAGACAGGGACTGTGAGTAAAACCCCGTGGAGAGGTTTTTCGAGCCTCTGAAAAGCAGGGGGGAGAGAGTCGTTTTAACCATGCGGGCCTCAGACAGAGCCGAGGTGGTCTTTGAGTGAGATGGGGGAAAACAGAGCCACTCCAAAGCAGCAGGGTTCCCTTTACGTTTGGAATGGGTAGACCTGCTGCTGGCTTGGCAAAGCTGGGTGATAGCAAGAGGCCCCTGAGTAGTACAGGGGGGTATGGAGGGGAGAAATTGGAGGGAAACAGGGCCATTTCTAATTCCCGCCCACGCTTACTTTCACTTTAGGAGGAAGGTTTTTTTGGCGGGAATGGCGTTCCAGGCCAGCAACAATGAAAAGCAAATGGAGTCAGACCTTAGTGCCATGGACTCCCCAGAAAGATTAAGACAGCTCCACACTACCCAAGGGGGACCTACAGGCAGTAGTGACCCTGATCTTTCAGGCCCTGAGGCTAAAGCAAATATCTTGGCCTGACTGCAAGCAGAAATTTAAAAAGGAATTGATAATGCTGTTAAGGACCTAAAAGGACACACAGCTACCCAGAAAAGAGACAGACAAGAACCTAGCACCTCTAAAGGGAAAAGGAAATTACAGTCTTCCACCAAAATTAAGCCAAAAAAGAGAAAGTCCAGAGAGGGGTTAGATGAAGTATCCAGTGAGTCAGAGGAATCCCAGGGGAGTTCAGAATTATCACCACACTCATCAGGGAGCGAGGAAGGGGAGTTGTCAGAAGAAGAAGAGGTGAATATGGATAAAATGCAACCCAGACTTTTCCCACCTGATATGTATTCCAGATTACTGGCTAAGGTACTAAGGACCCTAGAAATATCAACACCAGCTACAGGAAAGACACAGACAGAAACTCCCTACCCACAAGGCCTGGAGAGGGCGCTTCCCAAGCTGGGACCCAAATTGTCAGGAGTGCCTCTACCTGCAATTTTCCATGATGTTCTGAGGATGGAATGGGATAACCCCGCAAAGCCAAAACTCTTATCAATCTATTTTTCACAAGTTTTACTCCCTAGGTCCAGAAGATGCAAGGAAAATCAAGCTTCCTATTGTAGATGATCCAGTAACCAGCCTGGCAACCACCTCGGTACTTCCCATGGACGCAGAAGGTATGCCAAAGGATCCTTCTGATAAGAAAATCTAGCAGGCCCTGCATAGGAACTTTGAGGCATCAGCAGCATCTCTGAGATCCTCGGCTACTGGGTCCCTGTTCGCGAGAGCAGCCTACACCTGGGCCTCAGACTTGGCAGCAGCCGGCAGAGAGGTACCTAAAGAGATAAAGAATGAGGTGAAGAAGATAGCCCTGGCGGCAGCCTTCGCAGCAGACGCCACCCTGGACTCATTCCAAATGTCTTCCAGGGCTATGGGCTTCAACGTCGCGGCAAGACGGAACACGTGGTTGAGGAATTGGGACGTGGACCCTCCAGCACGCAGCAAGGTGGCAGCGATACCATATTCGAGAGAAAAACTTTTTGGTGATGCCCTAGACAAGTACCTGGTAGAGAATGCAGAAAAGAAGAAGGTTCTGCCTTCAAAGAGAAAAGATCCCAAGTATAAATTGAAGCTGTCCTTTCGGGATCTCAAAAGACCTACCAGACAGCAGTCAGACAGACCGTTCAAAAGCTGCTGGCAACTGAGACACAGATCAGACAACAGATCCTTTATCTTCAGGAAGTCTTCCTTCCAGCCTAAGGGTCAGAAGAAAAATAACCAGGCATGACTACCCGCACCCCAGGAAGGCGGAACAAGTCGGGGGACGCCTTCAGGCCTTCGCGTCACAATGGGAAAGGACTGTGTCAGATCAATGGGTACTGGAAACAGTATCTATGGGCTACTCCTTGGAATTAGAGAAAACGCCTCGCAGACGCTTCATCCAAGTGTTTCGAAACCGGTCACAGACGAAGCACAGGGAAATAAAAGGTGCCATCAGTCACCTTCTACAAATCAAGGCGATAGAACCAGTGCCAAAACGGTACAGGAAGCAGGGTGTATACTCAATCTTCTTGTCATGGCCCAGTCTGAGAGTGAGGTCTCCTCTGGAGGAGAGGAGACTCGTGTAGCCAGCCAGGACTCCTCAGGAGAAGAGGAGCCCTGTGTAGCCAGCCCTAGCCCTGATTCAGCAGAAGCCAGCAGTCAGGAGCAACAGCTGCTGGCTGATCAGAGCTTACAGCCAGCAGCTGAGGCACCAGCACCCTCTAGCTCCAATACCACAGAGGAAGCTCAGCCAGGGACTTCTACAGGTGCAGTGCAGCCAAGAGCCTCCACCCCCCCCCCAGGTTCACCCACGCCCAAGGAACGCCGCAGGCAGCGCCAGAGACTGGAACAGCAGGAGAGACGGCGCAGTGCTCGCCTCTTGAGCCAACGCCAGCTGCTGGAGAGTGACGATGAGTAGTGTCAGGATAGAGCCCCAGCAGCTGGCTGAAAACCATGCCTGGCTATAAGAGCTAGTCTGGAGGAACTGCTGGGCGTGGAAGCAATGTGTCTACTGCCTGCAACCACTCCGTGTTCCGTGAACCCTGCCCGTGCCTGCTTTCGGATCTGACACTATCGGTGACTGACCTCGGACTGTGCCTGACCTTGCTCTTGGACTCTGGACTCACTCCTGGCTTTATCTCGTGCTCTGACCACCAGTTGACTTGGCTTTTGTTCTTGGAACTCCCCTTTGACTTTGGCCTTAAGGTTTGGACTTGAACCACCCTGCTTGGGCTGGCCCAGCCCGTGACACTTCTTCATCGTACCGAAGAAGAATGGAAAGATCAGGGCCATCTTAGATCTCAAATGGCTGAACCTTCACATAAGATCCAGGAAATTCAAAATGGAAACGATGAAGTCTACCACGGTGGCCATCCAACACGGGGACTTCCTTGCGTCAATAGATCTCTCAGAGGCCTATTTACACATCCCTATTCGGCAAGATCACAGAAAATACCTGCGTTTTGCCTACGACGGGAGGCACTACCAATACAGAGCTCTTCCCTTCGGCCTGAAATCATCACCGAGGGTGTTTACCAAAGTGCTGATCACCTTGGTGGCTTTCCTCAGAGTCCAAGGAGTAGCCCTGTCCCCCTACCTCAACGACATCCTGATAAAGGCACCATCCCTTCAGTCAGCAGAGGCAGCTGTAGCAACAACGATCAGCTGTCTAGAGAGTCATGGCTTCATCATAAACCATCAGAAAAGCATCCTTATGCCATCACAGAGAATTGTTCACCTAGGGATGGTAGTGGACACAGTCGTGGGCATGACCTACGTCTCCCCAGAGAGACGGATGAAAATTCTCTCCCTAATAAGAGAGATACAATCAAAAAAACGGGTGGAGGTTACGCAACTGGCAAAGTTTCAAGGCTTGATGGTGTCTTGCCAGGATGCTCTACAGTGGGCCAGGTTTCAT
Organism: Eublepharis macularius; assembly: GCF_028583425.1. Classification (NCBI taxonomy): domain Eukaryota; kingdom Metazoa; phylum Chordata; class Lepidosauria; order Squamata; family Eublepharidae; genus Eublepharis; species Eublepharis macularius. The sequence goes on along the minus strand of NC_072797.1, from coordinate 95,947,979 downwards.
ACCAGACCCCGACAGAGGTTCCTGCGCCCACATCAGAAGGCCATAGCTCAAAGGTGGCACAGGATAGTGGAGGTTCCCCAATCATTATCCAGGGAACTGGACTGGTGGCTGGTTCCGGCCAGGTTCACGGAGGGCTCTCCGCTCAGGGAACTGAACAGAGTAACTATGACGATGGATGCCAGCCTGAAGGGATGGGGAGCGCACACCAAGGACAGGATGGCACAGGGACTGTGGCTCTGCGAAGAAAGAGAAGCCAGCATAAACCTACTGGAACTCAAGGCTGTGAGAAATGGGTTACTGGAGTTCACAAATGACCTAAAGGACAAACATGTCCTGGTGAACACCGACAACATGACGGCAAAGGCCTACATAAACAGGCAAGGAGGCATGAGGTCCAAGCTCCTGACGGCAGTGGCGGACGAGATATTCATCTGGGCAGAAAGAAACATCAGATCAATAAAGGCAAGCCACATAGCGGGTCAGCAAAATTCGGTGGCGGATTGGCTGAGCTGAAACATAGTAGACCAGGCGGAATGGACACTGAACAAACAGGTGTTCTCCCTGATATGCCACAGGTTCGGCGCCCCGAGGACAGATCTCTTTGCTACGCTAACCAACAGGAGGGTACCACAATTCTTCTCGAGGTTCAGAGAACAGGAAGCGAAGGGAACAGATGCGCTAAGCCAGGAGTGGCCACGAATGCTCCTATACGCATTCCCTCCGACAAAACTCATACCCAAGGTGCTGCAGAAAATCCTGGAGCAGAGGGTGAATGTTATTCTAGTCGCACCATTCTGGCCAAGGAGGCCACTCGGAGAGGACCTGTTGTCCCAAGGAGAAATCCGGCACCTGAATCCGGCATCGTTGAGACTGACAGTCTGGCGGTTGAACATGGACAGCTAAAGGAGTTAGGTTACCCCGAGAAGGTGATCGCCACTATGTTGGCCTCATGGAAGGGTTCCACTAATAGAAGTTACAACAAGACATGGAAATCGTTCGCAAACTAGTGTGACCGCAGAGGCCAGGACCCCACCTCGGCGCACGTGGAACAGATCCTCATATTTCTACAGGATGGACTGGAAAAGGGACTGAGTACTAGTACCCTCAAGCGGCAGGTAGCGGCGATCTCGGCCATTAGGGGTTCCAAGTCTGGTACCTCCCTCACCTCACATCCTCATGTGAAGAGATTCCTGAGGGGGACCATGCTGCTAAATCCACCTCAAGTTCACCGTTTTCCGACGTGGATCCTTAACGTGGTACTAAAGGCACTCACCAAGGAACCTTTCGAACCAATGGCTACCTGCTCTCTGAAGATCCTGACCCTCAAGACTATCTTCCTAGTAGGACTGACTTCAGCTAGGAGAGTATCTGAGACAGGGGCACTCTCAGTAAGCAGGGAACTGTGTGTTTTTCTTAAGGACAGATCCGGCCTTTATACCGAAAGTTAACTCATCCTTTCATAGGGGGGAAGACATCGTCCTACCCTCCTTCTGTGCCAACCCAAAACATCATAAGGAAAAGGAATGGCAAAAGTTAAATGTCAAAAGGGCACTGAGTTTTTATTTAGACAGAACTAGCTCTTTTCGTAAGGTGGAGAGCATGTTTGTCTCCTTCAAAAGTAGCTCTATGGGCAAGAAGGTCTCCCTCTCGACATTGAGCAGATGGATTAGGGAATGCATTGAGCTAGCATACAAATCCAGGGACCTTTCACCACCAGAAGGAATCAAGGCCCACTTCCTTAGAGGGGCGGCTACTTCGGCAGCTTATAGGTCCTTCCCCTCTTTAGAAAAAATATGCAGAGCGGCAACCTGGAAATATGTACATATGTTCACCAAACACTATAGAATAGATCAGTTGGCTTCTGCAGAAGTAGCTTTTGGCAGGAGGGTGTTGCAGCATGTTTCGGACTAATAGACTACCCACCCTGAGGGAACACTGCTAAGCATATGTCCCACTAGTGATGACTGCCCCACTCCGGACCACAGGAGAATGGAAGATTTTTACCTACTGTGAAGCTTCCTTTCTCGGTGGTCCAGGAGTGGGGAAGTCAGTAACCCACCCTAAGTAAAAAAAAAAAAAGGAAAGGAAAGGAAAGGTAGAGAGGATTTGGGTACATAACTCAGATGTTAGGCTAATGTTAAGAAACGGGGGATTACCATAGTTTGAACCAATTTCTGCCTCGGAGCGGTTCTTTCCGTTGGATTGGTCATGTTGATCAGCTGTTACTCTAGTTCTATATAGCAGGAAAAGAAAGACTGAGGAAGAATCCTGGTGAAATGGACGAGGGCTTGAAAAGGAACTGAGGAATCCTGGGAGCCCTTCCCCCGAGGATCGCAAGTTTTGTCCAGCCCCTGCGAAAGAGACGGAGGAGGAACTACCCACTAGTGATGACTGCCCCACTGCTGGACCACCGAGAAAGGAAGCTTCACGGTAGGTAAAAATCTTCCATTCCTTGACCTTCTGTTGAATTCAAAGAAAGGCCAAAAAAAAAGGACATTAATATTATTAACTTCATCTAGGCTAGTAATTTTGCTATTCTGAGTAATTTCATTGCTTAAGTATTACATAAATGTGCATTGCTAATGGGAGCTTCAAAGAGTTTGGGCACAGATTTTCCCCCAGGGAATGGGAAAATTCCATCTTCAAAAAATATTCTTCCCTTGAAAAGGACAGGTCTTTGTTTTCCTTATGAATGCTTCTATTTGGTAACCATCAGAAGGAGATGAGGTTGCTTTTGCTTTCTAGCTGTACCTTTCCCCTTATATCTCCAGAAGGAAAAGGGCTAGAGACTTCTAAAAAAAGAAAACTGGGAATTCAGAAGAGCTAGTATGGAATAGTAATAAATTGTTACAACATTATTGCATTTTAGTGATCTATCTATTAGCAACTTTTTAAAAAATGCCCCAAAAAGTCCTCTAGTGGCACGGGTGAAAATGGTGGCCATGGAGCATCAGTGTGGACAGGACTTTAAAAATTGTGCATCTTGCCATTCACACTGCATGCAAAAGCACTTGGCAGCAATTGTTTAAAAATATATCAAACTAGATTCAGGAAAGTGGGTAAAAACACAGTAAGTGGACAATTAGGGACAAATTTCATATGGATACTTGGTGAGGGGAGGGGAACACAACAGCTAGTTTGAATGCCAAACTGGAGCAAAACCTTTGTGTGGAAGCAACTATTGTGACTGGGATGGAAGGTAGGGTATGTCAACAGGGGAGTTCAGTTTTTCCCAATACTGATTTACATAGGTAGAAGGCCTATGAGGGTGCAGCCCCAGAACACAATTTTAGTCTCACGGTTCAGTTCTGGATTACATGAGACAACAATAAAGGACAATGTGTCTAATATGTGCAAACTTCCCCTCCTTCACTACTAAGTAATCAGTAGCCTTATGTGTCCACAATTAAGACTCAGAGCTTCCTAGTTAATATTTTACAGGACTGAACACTTAAAAAATAAATTAACCGCTGCCCCTCTCTCCTAGCACAATACATTTCTGGGCTGGTATGACATATTACTGCTCTCCCTTCCTTCTGCTTTCCCCTCCAGCCTTTCTCCCACACATATTGAATTTGTTAGATTTTGCCATTTCATTTTTTTTTCATGCTGTAAGACTAATGCAAGCACAGTTTTTGGAGGCAGTGAAGTGTTCTCAAGGCTGCATATTTGCATGTTTGCACATGACCCCTTGTGCATCGGCAGATTTCTCAGCTCTATGTTAGTAGGGTTTTGTTTTTGTGAGCCAATGTGTTTCTCCTTTGACCCTTTGAGGGGTCTGCTATTAATTTTTGCAATCTTTGCCTCTGTTCAGTGTTGAAGGGGACAACTGTAGAGGCAGACATTGGTCATTGTGGAACAGTAGCCAAGAAGACTGGTGTGCCAAGGCTGTACTGATGGTTCCTTAACTGCATCCTAACAGGCGGTAGATAGACAGAAGTTGTTGTCAGCCATGCTGGTCCAAATGAAAAATTCACACAAAGAGAATAATCCATGTAATACTTTTTTCTTAGGACCAACAAATTACACATAACAGTGTACAAGCTTTCAAGTTCTCCAGAATTCTTCTTCATGCTAGACAGCTCTGGGTTGGGAAATTCCTGGAGTTTGGGGGAGTGGGGCTTGGGGAGGGAGAGGTTTGGAGAGGGTAGGAAACAAAATCTACCCTCCAAAGCAGCCATTGTCTCCAGGGAAACTGATCTCCAGGCTCCACCTGGAGATAGGCAACCATAGACAGAACTATCACAAGCCATCTGGTTATTTATTTTACAATAAAGTGCCTCAGAAAGGCCACCAAAGTGGCTACCAAATTAAAACATACACAATAACATCACATATTAAAACTGACTAAAAAGAACAATACATCATTAAAACAAAGCCAGAACTAAAATACATAAAAAGACAAAAAAAGACAAAACAATGCCAGGAACAAGAGATCACTGAGGAAATGCCCCCCCCCCCAAAAAAACAGGGGACAGACAATTCTCCCTAGAAAGGAATTCCAGAATTTTGGTGCCATAACCTAGAAGGCCTTTTCCCTGGTTGCCATCAGCCTAATCTCAAGTCCTCCAAAGTAGGCCTTTGAAGATGACTGCAGTGGTCAGTTAAGTTTGTAAGGGAGTAAGCAGTCTTCAGGTATATTGGTCTCAAACCTTATAGGTATTTAAAGGTTAACACCAGCACCTTGAATTGTGCCCAGAAACAGATTGGTAGCCAGTGTAGATTGGCCAAAATATGGATCCTATGACCCACTCCAGTCAGCATCCTGGGGGCAGCATTTTGCACCAGTTGAACTTTCCAAATAATTCTTAAGAATTCCAAAAGTGCCTGCAGGCTTAAGAAGAGTGGGGACCCGTACACAATCCAGAATGTAGAGTAGACTAAGGTGGTAGAATTCTAGACTCTTATCAGTTCAGACTGGAGGTGGAAGGGAGATGTTATGTTTTTCACATGGATCACCATATATAAAGCATGTAATAAACCTGCACACCAAGGAAAAGTTTAAATTAGACTTCTCTTTCTGATGTGCTACCTGAATATATGAAAAGATTTTACTGAATGAACAGGAACATTGAAAAATGCATCTGCTATCTGCAGTAGTAGAGTCTGAAAAATTCTGGCACTTCACTTTGTATAATGGCCCTGTGAGTGGGTAACTGTGTGGTAGTGTGGTGTGCTGCTGTTTCTGACACTGAGAAACTTTAGCTGGTCAGAATCCACCCAGTATCTCCTCTTCCTCAGTCAATCATCAACTCTCTAGAGGGGATGTTTCCTGCCTGTCTGCTTTTCCATTCATAGAGGGAATGGATGGGAAAATAGTGCAGGGTGGGCAATTTTGATCAAAAAACCGTCCATGGGAAAAGTTAAGCATCTATCCTTGGCCACTGTTCAGAATTTCAGCATTGTATGGTTGCTCACAATGGTTCATTCCCAGGTTCCTTCCCTGGCATCCCAAATTAAACAGATTATGTAGTATATAATGTGAAAAGACAGCCTGAGACCCTGGAAAGTCACTGTCTGTCTGACTAGACAGTACTGATTTTAATAAACCAATGGTCTAATTCAGTTTGGAGAGCCAGTTTGGTGTAGTGGTTAAGAGTGTGGGACTTTAATCTGGAGAACCGGGTTTGATTCCCCACTCCTCCACTTGAAGCCAGCTGGGTGACCTTGGGTCAGTCACAGCTTCTAGGAGCTCTCTCAGCCCCCCCCCCCTCAGGGTGATTGTTGTTGTGGGGATAATAATGACAAACTTTGTAAACTGCTCTGCATGGATGTTAAGTCATCCTGAAGGGCGATATATAAATCAAATGTTGTTGTTATATTAGTATAAGGCAGCTTCATGTCCTGTGTAATTTTTGGTCCTGGTAAGATAAATACATGGTTACTCAGCAAGGAGCTAGAATTGGCTCCCAGCTCTCTGCTTAAATATACACTTTATTACAAAACCAGTTTTATTGCTGTATAATGTGTAGAATGACCCCAAGTTTATGGAATCTTTAATCCAACATTTACTGACTGCCACTTGGATTGATTGAGAGAGAAAAAATAAGCTGTTAAACAAGATTCTTTGTTTACAAAAAGCGCAGCCAATCTGTTAATGGAGCTTCAGGAAAAGCTGAAAAACAATATTTTTCTTTTGTTGCTAAATGACAGTGCTTTCCCTGAGTTATGCTCCCCTTCTCATTGTGGTATATGGAACTGTTCTGTCAATAGTGTTACTTTACCTTTAAGCTTTACTGTCTGTTTATCTGCTCTGGACTAGGAGTTCTAGCTTGGTGGCTGCAGTTAGCAGTTCACTTTAGGCCAGGTTGTCTGTAAGTAGTTTTCTAGTTATACATTACAATCACTTATTTTGGTCTCCAGTAAAGTTATCTTTTTGTGAACACAATATTTAACATTATTCCATTGTTTGTAGCTCCACATGCAACTGATCGGTCTGGTCAATTTTGTGAAAGATTATCCTGAACGACTAAGAGATTTAAGGGCATTAGGAAATTAGGTTAAAACTTCTTTTTTAATTATCTCTGTGTGTTCCAGATTCTAATATATAAATATCATAATTACAATCATAATAATAACAAAAGAAATAACTACAGATATGAATATGTAGAGCTAATAGATGACAATGATGTGAGGAACGTGTCAGTAATAGTTGAAAAACGCTTCCTACTTCAGAAATTGATTTAAAAATCTGTTTTAGAGCTTGAACTATAAAAGCAGTTTTCAGTCCTTTTTTGTTTGCTTTTATTTTATTGTTAGATAAATTTTATTGTTGGTTATAAAATTTAAATTAAAAATAAAAATAATTAAAAATTACATTTGCTTTTAAAATTTTAAATATTTTATTGTTGGATATTGGATAACATTTAATTCTACGTTTTAAATTTCAGGCTACCCAAGGAGCCCTTCATAAGGGAGAAAAATGGTAGATAATTTTATGAATAAACAATATATTCAAGTTATAAGGAGGCACTAGATTAACAGTCTTCAACGTGGTGCCCCTAGGTGCCGTGGTGTCCACAGGCGTATTTCCTGGTACCTGTCAAGTGTTTTTTGAAAAGTGGGTGGAGCTGAGGGTTGCCAACCTTCAGCTGGGGCTTTGAGTTTTCACAGAACTATAATTGATCTCCAGGATTTTTGTCCAGTGGCATGTTTGAGATGAACAAGATTTTCAGAGTGTAAGCTGTCGACAGTCAGAGCCCCTTTTCTCAGACATGAGTAGGAATGGAGATCTTTGAGCCTTTATATCCCAGCCAAAGGGGGGTGGGGAGTTACAAGGGAAGGCATCGGGATGTAAAGGTACAATTTGTGAATAAACTCCATTTCAGCAATCTCAAATTGTAATCTCTCTTTGAAATTTCACTGTTTGAGGACAGCCACTTTTAGGTCAGCAATGGAATGTCCTGGAAGATTAAAATGTTCTCCCGTTGGCTTTTGAGCATTGCTAATGTCAGATTTAGGTTCATTTATTCTTTTGCGTAGGGACTGACCTTTTTGTCCAATGTAGAGAGTACTAGGGCATTGCTGACACTTGATAGCATATATAACATTGGAAGATGAACAAGTGAATGATCCTGAGATGATATGACTGGTATTGTTAGGTTCTGTGATCATGCTGTCTGAGAGCGGAACTACAAGTGACAAAAGGCACAGGTTGGACACTTGTCAGCTTCCTTCAAGTTTTGATGGGAAATGTAGGCATCCTAGTCTTGCAGCTTGGCTCTCTGACTGCTGTCCAATGGACTTTTCAACTGTCACTTGTCCAACATTCCGCCAAGCTGCCTACATTTCCCATCAAAACTTGTGGGAAGCTGACAAGTGTCCAATGTCAGGGCTTATCGCTGCTGCCGCTGGGCGGGGCACCGGCTGGGCCGGCCCTGATGTCAGAGGGGTGCCAGGGATGCTGCAGGACCCTGCTCTGTGGAAGGAGGGGTGGTATACATCACCCAGACTCCCTCTCAGTCCACTCGTTGGCCTGCTCAACCTGGCATGCTCACCCCCTGCATCCTCCATCATCTCCTCCTCCCAGAACTCTCATCCAAGCCTACACTCTCTCACTGCTCTGCTCCCTCTCCACACCATCACTCCTTACTCACACCCACCACCCCAGAGCTCTCCCCAGCCAGCCTTTATAGGGCCTTCTCTCACTGCCCCACCCTCCTTGCAGGTCCTGCCTGCCAGGCCACACCCCGCCCTGGCCTTCCAGCATTGGCCTGGGCTGTCTCAAGCTGCTGCAGTTGGGGTAGCTGGCTGTTCTGCCTGGAAGGGACATGACACACAGCTGTGTCATGTAGGCTGGCTGCCAGGCCTCTCTGGCTGAGCTGATTACTGAAGGTAGGCCCAGCTGTGGCCCCTTGGCTGGCTGCCCAGCTCTTCCCACAGAATGCCTTCAGCAGCTTTACCTGGAGGGGCTTGGTTCTGAGCATCTCCTGAGCCAGGTTGCTGTCTTCAGGCTGAGGTGGAGGCTGGGGTGTGGCTCTGAGCTGCTGTGGCTGCTTCTCCTCTCTGCCAGGTAAGAGCTCTGGGCAGCTGCTGGGTCCCTATTCCCCCTGCTTTTGCCTTCTCCCTCTACTCTGCTGAGCCCCCTATCACCCCCCTGGAGGGTGGGTCTAGCTGGTGCACGAGTGGAGTATCACGCCCCTGATGAAGCAAGACAAAGGGACGAAATCTAAGCTTTTCAGCCAGCCCTTAGATTGGGTGCTTATACTCCTTTAAACTTCACTGCATTCTGATCTCTCACAGACATCAAGGAGGAGTCTGTGAAGAGGAGGAGAACGGATTTGGATACTGTTTTTTCATCCAGGAAATTTACTTTAGAAATTTACAGGAAAGATACATTTGTTACTTCACTCTGAAGAAAGACACTTTGCTTTTGGAAACTTACAAGGAAGATACACGGATATTGTACTGTCTGGACTCTGAAACTTTTGTATTATACTTGGATCATTCTGCAGACCTATATAATATATCTTGTTTCAAATTGTGATATAATGTATGAAACTTATTGTAGCATATTGCACTAGATCAGGGATGGGCAAATTGCGGCCCGCGGGCCACATGCGGCCCGCTACAGAGTTTTTTGTGGCCCGCCAAGACAGTAGAAAAGTGTGATAGGGTACATTTGTCTCATTAAACTGATTCTAAAATTAAATGTGCTTGCAGCTATAGATGATATGAAATTAGCACAATAAATACATTGAATAAAACTACCACTATTTTATTTAATTTATATTTATTGATTTTTATGATACAATTTATACCTTTTCTGAAATGCAAAGTTAACTAATGAATGCAATCATTTTAAAAGGTGCGGCCCTCCGCTAACCTCCGCTCCCACAAAGTGGCCCCCGAGCCAAAACAATTGCCCACCCCTGCACTAGATTATTAAGCTTTATACAGTCTTTAACTTGATATATATTGCCTCATTACTCCTGTGAATTTTTTCTCTTTTTACCTACCAGCTTAGTACAGGAGCAGCCTCTATTTTTTTTTACATACTTTATCATGGCTGGGGTGGCAGGGCTGCTGTCTCCCAGTTGCCTCCCTCCCAGCAAGTCCGGGGGCTGGGGCCCAGACTCCGGACATCCAACCTGTGCCTTTTGTCACTTGTAGTTCCGCTCTGAGTAAATAAGGGGACAGAGTTGGCATCTTGGTTTACTGCAGGCTCTGGTCCCAGAGTCCGTGTCAGTGTTGGAAAGTACGTTATTATGAGTGAGCAGTTGTTTAAGGTTAGGGGGCTGTCTGTAGGCAAGAAAAGGTTTGTCTTCCAATGCTTGTGGGAGCAGAGTATCATTGTCCAGCATAGGTTGCAAGTCACTGGTGATGTATTGAACTGGTTTGAACTGAGAGCTATATGTGACCACTAGTGATGTTCTATTGTTTCATTTGGGCCTTTCTTGTAGTAGGTTATCCATAGGCATCATTCTGGCTTTGTCAATTTGTTTCCTTACTACATTAAGTGGGCACTGTAGTTCCAAAAATGTCTGTTTAGATGCTGCAAGTGAGAGGCTTTGTCAGAGGGATTGGAACAGATGTGGTTGTAATGTAGAGCTTGGCTATGGATGATGGGTTGTTTGGTATGTTTGAGATGGTGACTGGAAGCATGTAGATATGTTTATCGATTGGAGGTTTCTGGTATTAGATGGATGTTATATGTGGGTAATTCCTTCAAAATCCTGTTCAGTTCTCTTTGGTATTCCTGAGCAGGGTCTGAGATTAGTTATTTGTAGAATGCAGTGTTGGATAGTTGTCTTTCAGCCTCTTGGATGTAGTCAGATTTGTCCATAATGACAACTGCTCCTCCTTTCTCAGCTTCTTTAATCATGATAGCTGGATTATTTCTGAGGCTGCTTATAGTATTTCTTTCAGCATGGGTGAGGTTGTGTTGTGGGAGGTGATGTTTCTTGATCACATCAGGGCTTGAGCAGCTAAAAAATTCTATGTAGCATATGACCATTGGGGGGGAGGGGTCCAAGTAGAGTATTTTTTCTTATAGCGTTAAGTGAGTGGCAATTGGTGGTGACTGTGTTGTCCTTTAGGAAGCTGGAGAGGTGGGAGTTGTTCAGCAATAGATTGTGAGTTGTGTTGAGCAGTTGCTCTCTGTCTATCCATGTTCTCTTCTGAGGCTTGATGGAAGTACTCCTTCAGACTCAGCCAACCTCTTGGAGAACTTTTTATACCATCAAAATCTGGCCAGAATCCATCTCTTAATACTCACATGTAAAAGAGCTGGCAGCAGCCATTAGCCCCCACTGTCACTATTGTAAGTCATAGTGCAGGTTAAAAGTGGCTGGGCTCACAAGAAAAGGGCTCACGTAGAGGAATAGTCAGGAGAAGCAGCATTTTTCTCCTTTTCCTTTTGCTCAAAAGTGAAAGATGTCTGCAAAATGAAGACATAGTGTCATACGGGGTTTTCTTTGCTAGCTCAGTTTGTATACTTATTTTATGTGTATGCAAAAAAATTATTGAATAATATGTCAATTCTGAAAAATAAATCATATGTAGGCCCTAGAAACCTAATTAAAGGATTCCATTTTTGAGCTGTTAGCAGAGTATCGTTTGGGATGGGAAGCATGATTATAGGTGGTTACAGGGCTTTTTTCGAACTGGAACATCCTGGAATGGCATTCCAGCACCTCTTCAAAATAAGTGACTTGGGTATTTTAAAAATGGCCTGTTTTGGCTATTTTGGGCTCATTTGGGACCGGATTTGGCCACTGCTGGGTGGGAAAGGGTTCCCCCACCCAGCAGTGGCCCATACCAGGCCATTTAGGCTCTGATGTGGGCCATTTTGTGGCCGTTTTGGCCATTTTGGGCCCATTTAGGTTCCAAAACAGCTAGGATCGGGCTGGTGACAGGCAGAGGAGGGTTCCCCTGCCTGGCAGCAGCCCATTCCAGGCCATTTCAGCCCTGATCTGGGCCATTTCCGCCATTTTGGGCCCATTTAGGGCCCAGAATGGCTGACAGTTTTGGGCCCATTTTAGGCCCAAAATGGCCAGGATCGGGTCCGATACGGTGAGGATCGGGCCACTGCCAGGTGGGGGAAACTCTCCCGCCCGCCAGCATCCCAATCCTGGTCTTTTGGGCCCCTTTTGGCCATTTTGAGCCCAATTCTGGTCCAAAATGGCCAGGCTCAAGCCCAAAATGGCCAGGCTCAGGCCAAAATGGCCAAGATCCAGTCTCTGCCAGGTGAAGTAACACTCCCCCGCATGAAATCAGCACGATCCTGGCCACTTTGGGGCCCTTTCTGCCATTTTGGACCCAATTCAGGCCCAAAATGGCCAGGATCAGGCCCAAAATGGCTGGGACTGGCCCGCTGCTCGGCAGGGGAGTGCTCTCCTATGTGGCAACAGACCATTCCCCTGCCCAGCAGTGTCCCAATCCTGGCCATTTTGGGCCCCTTTCAGTCATTTTGGGGGCAATGCAAGCATGTTCTTGCTTGCCGCAACACTTAGTAGTGTTCTCACTGTGGTGTGTCCCACAACAGATACAAAAATTTCATCAAAATCCTCTCCATATTTCTGAGAGTAGACTTTAGCAACTAGTCTTGCTTTGTATCTTTGGACTGAGCCGTATTCCTTTTTTTTTTTTTTTGAAAAATTTTTTATTGGGTTAGAATCCGTTATTTTTACATTTACATTCAATTTTCCCCAAATTTTTCATTTCTAACCCCCTCCCTTTCCCCCCCTTTTGTTGACTTCCAACAGTTTTCCAACCCTTTGTCCCTTTTCCCTTACTTCTATTAAATTTCTCTATCTAAAACAAATACATATTCTCCATTATACTAAGCAGTACATCCTTAACTACTTTTCTTATTATATACCCAAACTGTAAGTCTTTGTTTCCATCTTGGATAAACAATTTATCCCATTTTCCAATTTTGAATATTTCTATATATCATAAACCTATATATCATAAACCATAAAGATCTTACACATTTAAATCAAACAATTTGACTTATTCTCTATGTATTACTCATTCTATCTTTTCATGGTAATTCTATATGACTCTCGTCACAGTCAATCAATTTGACTCGTCTATACATTCAGTTTGGTGCATTATACAAATCTTATCAAAGAAAGAAAATATTGTTGGTTACTCAATCCGTATATTTAATCCTTATCCTTAATTATTTTCTATCAATATTCTATTTATTAACCAATATATATCTATATATATATATCAATCTGTTAATCTAACTGCTTATAAATTCACATTTATCTCTTCCCCCCCCGGTAAAGTCACCCCCCTCTACATTTTATTATACTTCAGTAGTTCTCAAACTGCCACAGTTTTCCTCCCACCTCCCATTTCTTCTCCAGATATTGTTTCAGCTTCTCCCAATCTGTGTTAAACTGCCCTGAGTCCAGATTTCTCAGTTTTCTTGTCATCTTGTCCATTTCTGCCATGTACAGCAATTTGTAGGTCCAATCTTCAATAGTTGGCACTTCTTGTACTTTCCATTTTTGCGCATACAAAAGTCTAGCTGCTGCTGTCATATAAAATATCAACGTCCTATGATGGGCTGGAATTCCCTCCATTCCCAAGTTTAGTAGCAGGAGTTCTGGGTTCTTATTTATTTGAAATTGTAAAATTTCACTCATTTCTCTTATTATTTCCCCCCAGTACTGCCTAGCTACCTCACACGACCACCACATATGATAGAGGGAGCCCTCATGCTTCCTACATTTCCAGCATCTATTAGAAGTGTTCAAATTCCCTAGCGCAATCTTCTTTGGTGTCATGTACCAACGATAAATCATTTTGTAGATATTCTCTTTAATATTTGTACATGTCGTTGTCTTCATTGTAGTCTTCCACAAGTATTCCCATGCCTCCATTGTTATCTCTTTGTTAAAATTTATAGCCCATTTCACCATTTGTGTTTTAACTGTCTCATCCTCAGTATACCATTTCAACAGTACTTGGTATACCTTGGATATTCTTTTCTTGTCCTCTTTAAGAAGGGTCTGCTCTAGTTCCGAATTCTCTATTCGTATACCTCCCTTTACAGAGTCCGAGTTATACAAATCTCTGATCTGTCTATACTGGAACCAGTCGTAGTTCGGTGATAGTTCCTCTTGCGTCTTTATTCTAAGTTTAGATGCTTCTATTTTAGTTATTTCTTTATAAGTCAAACATTGTCTTTCGTTATCAACAGCTCTCGGGTCTATCACCTCATATGGAACCACCCACCAAGGAGTTCCTTCTTGTAGATAAATTCTGTACTTCTTCCAGATTGTGTATAGACTTCTCCGTACAAAATGGTGCAGGAACATCGAGTTGACCTTTACTTTGTCATGCCATAGGTATGCATGCCATCCAAATATTTTTTTATATCCCTCTAGGGCTAATAGTTTCTTGTTCTTTAATGTCATCCACTCTTTCAACCAAACTAGGCAGATTGCATCGTGGTAAAGTCTCAGGTTGGGCAGTTGCATTCCGCCTCTTTCCTTTGCATCTTGTAAAACTTTCATTTTCACTCGAGGCTTCTTGCCTGCCCATACAAAATCTGATATTTTCCTCTGCCATTTTTCAAATTGTTTAGAGTCTCTGATGATTGGTATTGTCTGTAGCAAAAACATCACTCTTGGTAACACATTCATTTTAACCGCTGCAATCCTACCCAACCATGACAGATTGAGCCTATTCCATTTAATCAAGTCTCTCTCAATCTGAATCCACAATTTTTCATAATTATTCTTGAACAAATCTATATTCTTTGCAGTCAGTTCAATTCCCAAATATTTCACCTTACTTGTTACTTCACAATCCGTTGTTTCCATTAACAATTGTTGTTTCTGCTTAGTCATGTTTTTGCATAGTATCTTTGACTTCTTTTTGTTAATGAAGAAACCTGCCAAGTCTCCAAACTCCTTGATCTTATCTATCACTTTTGGCATGTTCTCCAGTGGGTCCTCTACAATTAACATTATGTCATCCGCAAATGCTCTGACCTTGTATGAATAGTCCTTTATTTTTATTCCTCGAATTTCCTCGTCTTGTCGTATTTGTATCATCAGAATCTCCAATACTAAAATGAACAACAGTGGAGACAACGGGCAACCTTGTCTTGTTCCTTTGCTTATAGTCAATTTCTTGGTCAATTCATCATTCACCACAATTGCTGCAGTCTGGTCTCTGTAAATTTCCTTAATTGCTCTGATGAATCTTTCTCCTAATTGTAGCTTTTCCATAGTGGCAAACATAAAGTCCCAGTTTAAGTTGTCAAATGCCTTTTCAGCGTCAACAAAGAAGAAACCAACCTCTTTATCACAACGCTTATCATAATATTCAATAGCATCAATCACTGTCCTTAAATTGTCTCTTATTTGTCTGTCTGGCAGAAAGCCTGCTTGCTCCTCCTCTATAACTTCCGAAAGCCACCCCTTCAGTCTCTCCGCCAGTATCTTCGCAAAGATTTTATAGTCATTGTTGAGTAACGATATAGGTCTGTAATTTTTCACACTAGTCAAGTCTTGGCCCTCTTTTGGGATCAATGATATGTTCGCTTCAGACCAAGTGTCTGGAATCCTTTGATCCCTTAAAACTCCATTGATCACCTCCTTTAGGAATGGTGCCAGCTCATTGGCCATAGTCTTATAAAATTTAGCTGTAAGTCCGTCTGGCCCTGGCGCCTTTCCTAGATTTGCAGATTGTATTGCCTTACTTATTTCCTCATCCGTTACTTCACTGTTCAGTTTATTTCTCCAAGCGTCCGAGATTTCTGGAAGTGTCATTTTCTCCAAATATGACGCTATTGAATCTTTATTTACTTCTTTCTTATTATACAGTTTAGCGTAGAATTTATAAAAGGCTCTACTAATGGTATTCTGTTCCAAATACGTTTTGTCATCTTCACAAATTTTATTTATTGTTTTCTTTTCCCTTCTCTTCTTCAGTTGCCATGCCAGGTACTTCCCAGGTTTATTTGCACCCTCAAACACTTTCTGATTCAGCCTTTTGAGATTCCACTCCAATTCTTTATTACTCATTGCTGTTAGCTGTTCTTGTAATATTTTAATTTCCTGATATAATTTCTTTTTCCCTGGTCTCTTTTTTAACTGTATTTCCTTAGCTTTTATTTTCTCCTCAATCTCTTGTCCCTTCTCCTCTTTCTTCTTTCTTGCTCTACCATTTAAGTCCATTAGTATGCCCCTTATAACCGCCTTATAAGCATCCCAAACTTTATCAGTTGGTACTTCTTTATTCACGTTGTATTGTATGAAAAACTTTGTCTCTCTTCTCAATATTTCCATATTCTCTTTTTCCTGTAAAAAATCCTCATTTATTCTCCATGCTTTCCTTTTCCTCCTTTTCCCCAGCTTCCACATAATTGGGTTGTGATCTGAGCCTACCATCGGCATTATTTCTACATCTTTAGTCCATAACGCCAAATCTTTTGAGGCCCAGATCATGTCAATTCTTGATAATGTGGAGTGCCTTGCAGAATAAAAAGTAAACTGTCTGCTTTTAGGATATTCTCTCCTCCATACATCTTCAAGAGTCTCTTGTTGAATCAACTCAAAAAAGAGCTTTGGTAATAGTCCTCTTTTCTTTTGTGCCATTGTAGTCTTTTTATCCAGTTCCAAATCTGTCACTCCATTGAAGTCTCCAGCAAGAATTATCTGGTCATATGAAAGATCATCTAAATGCTTCCTCAAATCCTCAAAGAAGCTCTCTTTTGCACTGTTGGGTGCATAGATTCCGACTACCAACACTCTCTTTAAATTCCAAGTACATTCCACTGCTACAAATCTGGCTTCCACATCTTTCATTATGAATTTTGGTTGTAGCTCCTCTTTTACATATAACACCACTCCTCTTTTTTTCTTACTTGAGGCCGCTACAAATTCTTTGCCCAATTTTCCCAGTTTTAGATATTTTACATCCTGTTTTCGAATATGAGTCTCTTGCAAACAAACAATATCACATTTTTGTTTTAGTAGCCAGTGAAAAATATTTTTTCTCTTATTCGGTGAATTTAGTCCATTTACATTCCAAGATAATACTTTACACTCCATATTCATAATCTTGTTGGTAAGTCTTTTTCATTGTCCCTTATAAATCGCTCCATCTCCCGCTCAGATCTCATACGCTTTTTGGCGCCTCCAAATTCGGAGCACAAACCCTCTGGGAGCTCCCATCTGTACCTGATTTTCATGTCCTTCAGCATCTGGATTAGCGCTTTATATTTTTTCCGATCTAGTAACACTGATCTGGGTAGTTCCTTCATTATAATGATTGTCTTGCCATCGATCTCCAATGGATCTTGAAACTGTTTAGTCACAATCTTCTCTTTCATGTTTCTTGTTGTAAATTGTACAATCACGTCTCTTGGTACTTTTCTCTGGGTTGCAATTCTCGAGTTCACACGATATGCCACATCTAGGATAGCCACAACATCCTCCTCCTCCTTCCCCAGGTATTCAGCTAACACCTCCGTCATCTGCTCTTGCGCTGTCTTTCCTTCCATTTCCGGCAGGCCGCGAAATCTGAGCTGCTTCTCCATATGTCTACTTTCCGCAACCGCCATCCTTCCCCTCATCAACCTCATCTCTGTTTGTTGCGTATCTGCTAAGTTCTCCATCGCTCCTTCTACTGTTTTAACTCTCTGCTGCGTCCCTTGTAATTCACTTTGTATTGTTTCCATACCTTTCTTCACTTCTGACAGCTCCGATTTTACTTCTGACAGCTCCGATTTTACTGTCTGTTTAACCTCTTTGATCAGCTCCAATTTCATGTCTTTAAATTCTTTAATCACCTCCAAAAGTTTTTTATCCAGGTTTTCTATTGCCGATTGCCACTCTTTCTTCGACATCGTGGGGCTTGCTTTGGCTCGCTCCCACGAATCCGCTCTCTTCCTTAGCTCCGTGGCATTAAATTTAGTACCTTTTTTATTTCAAATGTCCCGGTCTTCTTGCATAAATTAATTTTAAAGGGTCCAAAATGTCGGGCGTCTTTTCTCTATGGTCTCTCTATGATTTTATAATCCAATATGGCCTACTTCCTTTTCCGCTGAAGCCGCGACCCTTCCCCTCTCAAAGATGGCGATTCCCTTCTTCCTGCCCTCCAGCAAGGGCCGCTTCTCTCCAGCCGCTCTATTGTTGTTACGCACTTCCTGTCTCCCGTCTTCCCACAGCAGGTCTCGCGATGGTGTCTTTTTCTCACAGCTCCAAAGCCACAGGTATTCAAAACAATAATCCGATTTCTTTAATAACTTCTTTAAACTTAGTCTCTTTTCTAATACAACTCCTGCCGAAGCTTCCCCTCCTTTTCGCTAGTCTGTTGCAGTTTAAAAGTCTACTTTTTTTCCTCTCTGTTTTTATCAATCTGTCCCGTATCGGAAGATAGTGATCTTTACCTTCCCTTCACTTTCCTCGGGTTGTAATGGCTGTTTCGATTTCAAGTTCTCCTTTCCACTTCTTCCCCCAATCGAAGCTTGGGTATGTAGGTCTTATGCCAGCCGAATTGGCCCCAAAACTGCCGCAGAGATTGTAGCCGACCCGTCGCAAGGTGGGACCTCAAGGATCGGGAGGAGACCCGTTATGTAGAGCCCCCCCCTCGTCCGAGATCTAACTCACCCTAGGGTCTTGAGCGTTCTTTGCCTGCTCTCCGCCTGAGAGCAGTCGGCCGCGGGCTATTTTCACCCCACCGGCCGCTTAAAACGGCAGTCCGGTCAGCTCCGCAAATGGAGCTGCGTTAGACCTCCATGAATCCCAAACCGGAAGTCCGACTGAGCCGTATTCCTCATGCTTTACCTTAAAAACCTATTTGCACCCCATTGCTTTCCCCATCCAAGGTAACAGTGCAAGTTTCCATGCCTTGTTCTTGTGTAGGGCTTCAAGTTCTTCTTGTGTGGCTCTTCTCCATTTCTCAGCTTCCTCTGGTGCAGGGCTAGAATACATTTGGTTGAACCTGTTGATCATCTTGGTTCCACCTCTGCATTCTGTGCCTCTGGTTGGTCATATGTCTCTGGACACTGTTCCTCTTCTGGGACAGGTGTCTCTGGACTTTGGACCTCTAGTGGGCCAGGTGTCTCCAGTGGTGAACCATCTGGTACTATAGCTGCACTTGGTGTGTCAGTGATGTGTATCATAGAGTCTCCTGGTTCTTCATCAGAATCAGGATATGTGATTTGGCTGTTCACTTCAGTGGTAGCCGCCTCTCCAGGTGTAGCCTTCTCACTTTCATTGAACTATACAGCTCTGATCACAGTGGTTCTTCTGGTTGGTGGATCAAAAATCCTGTATCCTTTGCTTTGTGCAGAATATCCAACAAGAATTCCTAGTAAAGCTCTATTATCTAGTTTGCCTCTCTTCTCCTTTGCAATGTAGTAGGCCTTGCTTCCAAAGACTCTCAAGTGCTTTACACTTTGTACATAGCCATGCCAAAGTTCAAATGGAGTAGCTTCAGTAGCTTTTGTTGGCAGTCTGTTCTGTGTATATGTAGCAGTCACAACTGCTTCTCCCCAAAATTGGTTTGGTAGTTGAGCATCATGCAACATAAATCTCACCATGTCTAGCAGTGTCCTATTCTTCCTCTCTGCAACTCCGTTTTGCTCAGGAGTGTAGGGCACTGTGGTCTGGTGTTCTATGCCTTCCTGCCTCAGGAATTGATGTATGGCATTAGACATGTATTCTGCACCATTATCTTAGTGCAGGATCTGTGGTTTCCTTCCAAATTTATTCTGGATCATAGCTACAAAGTCTTTAAGGCAGTCCAACACCTGGGATTTCTCGCTGAGGATATATACTACTGTTTATCTTGAAAAGTCATCAAGGAATGTAACCAGGGCTTTTTTTCAGCCGGAATGTGATGGAATGGCATTCCGGCACCTCTCCAAAGTCATTACGTGCACGCTGCAGGGAAAGGGGCCCTTTGCAACCCAGCTTCAGCTGGCCTGTAATAATAATAATAACAAAATTTGATTTATATACTGCCCTTCAGGATGATTTAACACCCACTCAGAGCAGTTTACAAAGTATGTTATTATTATCCTTGTGACAATCACCCTGTGAGGTGGGTGGGGCTGAGAGAGCTCTGAGAAGCTGTGACTGATCTAAGGTCACCCAGCTGGCTTCAAGTGAAGGAGTGGGGAATTAAATCTGGTTCTCCAGATTAGAGTACCGCACTCTTAACCACTACATCAAACTGACTCAAACTTGTTGTGGGGAAGTCCCCATGGGCCAACTGAAGCTACAGGTTTAAAAGTTAAAGAGCCCCTTTCCCCATGGCTTGCACGCCATGGAGAAAGGAGCCCTTTGCAAACCAGCTTTAGCTAGCTGGCGGGGAAGTCCCTGCCACCCAGCTGAAGCTGTGGGTTTAAAATTTAAAGGGCCCCTTGCTTGCATAACAAGACTCCTCCCCTGCCCTCTGTTTTACATAGCTCCTGAGGGCAGCTGCACCCTGTGCGATGACATCACTTCCCAGAAGTGATGTCATCGCATGGCCCTGGAAGCACACTCGCTTTGTGCACGCGCAGGTGGTGGCAGGGTAGCCACCTCCTGCTGGGAGTTACCCCAGGTGCTGGCAAACACTACCCTGTTTCCACTACCTGTTTCCCCCCCAAAAAGCCCTGAATGTAACAAAATATTTATTCTTTCCCAAAGTTTGTACAGGTAAAGGGCCACGGATATCTGAATGAATTTAATCAAATGGCTTCTTTGTTTTATGCTCATTTTGCTTTGGAAAAGGCAGTTTAACAGATTTAGAAATTATGCAGCATTTACATTTCTGGTTAGGTACATGACTATTTTCTAGATCAAGTCCATTTGCTAGGCCTGCCTTTTGCATTTGCAAAATGCATTCATAATTTGCATGTGAAAATCTTTTATGCCATTGATGCAGACAAAGTTTTCCTTCACAGGGCTAAATAAGATTAGCTTGCTCCTTAGCAGGCCTTGAGTTACTGCTGTCTCTTTCTTGCACATTATATAGATCTCTTTGTAATGTAGCCATTGCATAAATTTCTTCATCTAGTGAGATTGTACATATTCCATCTTTGTATTTAAATTCATAGCCTTCCAAATCAAGCTTTGATTGGGATATTAAATTCGATTGGAGATCAGGTACATAAAGTAGATCCTTCAGGAGTAGTTCACATGTTCCCCCTTCTGGGAGTTTACAGTTCAAAACAACACTCTCTGTTTTAGAGGCTAGGCAAGTTTTCCCTTCAGTAATTTCAGCAGGAATTGCAGCAATATTTTTCCATTCATCAAAAAGGCGTGCATCTTTTATAAAATGATCCCGAATCCAGAAGAAACTTTTATTTCTTTTAAATTCATCACTTATTACAACATTGTAGAAATAGTGGGATTTCCCTTTAAATCTGTTTTCCTCAGCAACATACTGCTTTTTCACAAAATTCTCTATCTGCCTCTGAGTCTTGCCTCTGACAGGCTGGTGATTAGCATAACATTCAATGGCTCTGTGACCAATTCGCATGCAAATTGAACAGTGACTACATCCTTCCCTTTGCCTTTCTGGCCATGGAGGGCTGAACTCACTTGAAATCTGATCCATTCTCTTTGTCTCTCTAAAACGTGCTGCATGTATCATATCCCCTCTCATTTCATTCTCCCTCTTGATTCTAAAATTGAGCTTATTTGCAAATTCCACAGACATGCTTCTGTCAATATCACATATCAAATATCTGTGCTCACATTCCTGGTGCACAAAATTTGTACCCTGGGCAAATAAAGTTATATTCCAATCCAATCCTAGCCATTTCATCGTGTCCGATCCTTGGCTACTCTGTAGATCGTATCCCTCCAGGCCTTTCTGTCTCTGACTGCTTCTTTCAATTCCTTCATGTTCAGTCCAGTGTCTTTCATGATGGTATCCAGCCAGCAGGTTTTTGGTCTTCCTCTCTTCCTCATTCCACTCACCATTCCTAGCATCATTGATGTTTCTAGTGAGTTGGCCCGCATTACGTGCCCGAAATAGCTGAGCTTCTGCTTTGTAATCTTCCCCTCCAGAGACATGTCAGGTTTTATGCATTCCAAGACAGCTTGGTTTGTTACTTTTGCTGTCCAAGGGATCCTCAGGAGTTGTCTCCAACACCACAGTTCGAATGAGTCAATTTTTCTCCTGTCCATTAAGGTCCATGTCTCACATCCATAGGTTGTTATAGGAAACACAGTGGCTGTGACCAGTCGGCACTTGGTGCTTATTGTGACATCTTTGCATTTCCAGATTGAATCCATGCTGACCATTGCTGAGCGTCCAAGTGTGATTCGCCACTTTACTTCAGGTGTCCAGTCACCCGTTATTGATTTGCGAACCCAGGAAGACAAAGTTGTCAACCACGTCGATCTCACCATTGTTTATCTTGATATGGACTCATTTGTTAGTGTTGGTCATGATCTTTGTTTTTTTGATGTTCAGCTGAAGCCCCATTACTTCACTTGTTGTCTTTAGTTTCATGATCAGAGTCTTCAGATCTTTAGCCTTCTCTGCTAGCAGTGTAATGTCATCTGCATATCGCAGGTTGCTGATTGTTCTGCCACCGACCTTTATATTACTCATTTCCAAATGACTGATCACATTAGCAAATCTGTCTGGTAAAGAAATATACAGTGCAGAGAGCTACTCTTCCTCTGAGAGGGGCTTTCCAGCATCACTTAACTGGTTGAAGACATGTATTAACTTGGCCAGATGGTCATCAAATGATTCTGCCAGTTCTCTTTTCAATTGACTCACAAAAGACTATCTATATCTCTTATGCAGAGAAGTTAATGAATCAAATTTCTCTTTAGCAGTTTTGGCACCACAGATTAATGCCTTTTCTTGCTCGTTAAGGGTGCCATTTATTAAAAAGATTGCCTTCTGATTTTTAAATTCCCACTGGGGATTTGTAGGAGTAGGGGGTTCATCAGTAATTATCTCCAATGTGCCGTGACATTTGAGGGAGAGTTCCAAGGCTTCCTTCCAAGACTCGAATTTCCCACTCCTTAGATGTTCCTGTGGATGCCAGGCTCCAGGCAGGAGATCCTTCCAGCTCAACCTCTCACCTGAGGAAGCGGAATTGGAGTTTGGCTGGGGGCTGCTGGAAGATGCAGGCCCAGCTCCTTTGTTTCCTGAGCTCATCTTTTCCCATTGTTTTCTGAGCTTCTGTAAATTGCAGTTTCTCTGCTCAATTAGTAAAACACACAGCACAGCTTTAGTTTTTCTCTTTTCCACCTTTAAATTAGTCAATGGGCAAATAACTTGAAGTGGGACCCATAACCTGATAAATAAATTGTATGTAGGCCCCAGAAACCTAATTAAAGGATTCCATGTTTGGGCCATTAGCAGAGTCTATTGTTTGGCATAGGAAGTGTGATTGTAGATGGCTGTGGGCTGGTTCTGCTTGCTGGTGTGTGTGCAGGAGTGAAAATAACAAATCATACACTTGCTTTATATTTAGAAAAGAAA
Source organism: Eublepharis macularius (assembly GCF_028583425.1). NCBI lineage: Eukaryota > Metazoa > Chordata > Lepidosauria > Squamata > Eublepharidae > Eublepharis > Eublepharis macularius. The sequence goes on along the minus strand of NC_072797.1, from coordinate 95,925,062 downwards.
TAAGAGGTCTTTATTGTAGGAACTCCATACTCTGATAGGAAAAGAGGGGAGACAGATCCTAACTACCTATCCAGTCTAAGGACAAGTCCTGCATCCATGCTTCCAAGGTGGAGGGAGGAGAGGAGAGAGATGTTGCCTGGAACAAAGCCAGGAAGAGAAGAAGTGAGACAGAGGAAGTCAGGAGCAGGAAATCCTGAGAACAGCAATCTACATATCAAACGACAGTCAGAGCAGTAAACAGTAACAGAGTGCACTGACCTCTCTATCTTTCTAACTCTTTGGTTTGTCCCTCTCTGAAACCTGAGGAAAGGGACAACGCTGAATCTTCCTCTTCCAACAATTTTAAAGTCATCACATTAAACAGAGCTTCTGCCTGAAATGTTGAAATCCTACTGACAGAATTATGCATAACCTCACTCCCTGCCATTTTGTGGTTGGCTCCACTCCTGTGGAAGGCATTTTGTGGTTCCTCCCACCGCTACACCATGTCAGAATTTGAAAGGTGCCCGTAGACTGAAAAAAGTTGGGGAATACTACACTAGATAGTTAAATACTGCAAGTTATGCCAACCTGTGCACTTTCAGTAGGGAAAACAGTTACTCGCAATAGCCTGATGTTAGCCCACAGTTTTATGTAACTAGACAAAACAGTTATGGAATATCTGTTTTTAAAAGGTAATAGGATTCCTTAGATTGCTGTGATTTTAAGTTGTCATCCCCCCACCCCCATGTTCATTTTCTTTCTTGGGTTGCTATTATGACACTGTATAAGAGACAAACAGCATCATACAATAGTGTGATCAATGGGAGGTTAACATCCGAACAAGGATGTTAATGTAATCAAATAATTATTTTGGCAGGCGCTACAAATAAAGATTTGCAGGCACTGTGCGGATCTCTTAATATGAGGAATATTATCCTCTAGCAAGAGCCCCAAGTATTCTTTTAAGTTTCTGAGTAAAGAGCTGTAAAGAACAGCTTCAACAGCTCCTAGAACAGTTCCAAATACTTTTGGAAATTGTGTCTTTGTTCCCTTGCCCACTTAGCATTCAATGCCAGCTGGCTTTCTGAAGAACACTGGGGAGAAATAGCAAACAAAATTCTCTCTGTAAGCAGACTTAAAAAGGAAAGGTGCAGCAAAAGAGCCTGAAGGAAAACCAGACACTAAGAGTTGTATCCAGCACAGCTCAGAAGAGAGGGGTTTACGCAGAAGACCCCGAGGGTATTGTGCCTTGTTTCTCACTGCTGGAATTGTTGGTGCCACTGAATGTTTTTGTAGGGTACTGAGTTCTCACAGTTGTTGTTGGCATTAAGCTCTCTCCCTGCTGTAGGTCTTCATGGTCTGAAATCTATCCTGTGCCATTAACTGAGTACTTCTGAAGGAGAAAAAAGTGAATAAAAAATTAGGATGGCGGCACTGATCAAATAAAGAGGTTCGTCAAAACCACTTGCCACTGCAACCCTGTACTGATCTGAATAAAGCTAGGGTCCTCCCCCAAACAAACAGGGCAGGCCTGAGGCACATGTGCAGAGTGTGCATGCGCCCACCTGAAGTGCCAGAAAATGACATCATTTCCAGCATGATGCAGAAGCAATGTGTCACACCAGGAGCTGATTTTCTAAAAATTGGCTCCAGACACTAAGTTGTGGGTAGATTTTTAGAGAATTGGCTCACACTGCGACCCAGTTCTTCTATGTCACACCAGAAATGACATAATTTTCCAGCACCCTGGATGTGTGTGCTTTGTATGTGAAGGCAGATATGTCTCAGCTGCTCCCAGAAGCCCAACACCATGGTTTGGCCCCAGGAGACCGGGCAAAACTGAGGGCTTTAAAGGTAAGAGCTAGAACTTTGAACTAGAACTTTGAATTGTGCCTGAAAACAGATGGAATAGATGAAACAGATGAATTTTTAATTACATTTTTAATATGTTGTTATCCGCCCTGAGCCTGCTCGTGGAGAGGGTGGAATACAAATTTGAAATAAATAAATTAAATAAATAAATGGGCAATATATACATGTGCGCATATGCATGCATACCGGAGAATATTTCAAAGTATCAGACTAGGTTTGTAATCAGCTGTCTTCCTGCTACTTTCTCCTCAGCAGCTCCCAAGAGCCTCATTTTCCCTCCAATGGACACTCACTGTGATGGCCCAACATTCTGCCCATTTCCATTGGCTGCCTGAGGAGAGGTGGAACTGGAGCCAGACCTGTCCAACATATGCCCCTCCTAGACATTGTCTAGGAGCTGCTAAGGAGAAGGTAGCAGTGAGACGGCTGATTACAAACCTGTTCTAATACTTTTAAATATTCTCTGTTTGGAATTTAATTTAAAATCCATTCACTTCGGTATTTCTTCTTGTAAATAAAGCCTGGTTATGTTAAATGGGGCTAGTAGTTTAAATGGTGACAGCATATACATAAGGATGGCACCTTTGAGGGGTTTTTTCTCCAGTAGTCCTGGGATGTAGCTGGGTGAGGGGAGGCAAACACAGGGAACTGGCTGCCTGTCTGATGGAGCCTCTGAAGAGGAGAGAGGGTATCCTGGATTTAGGTCAGGGCTCTTTGCCTGCTGTACTGGAGGCTAGACAGGTAGTGCATGGTGGCAGACTCCCAGCATTTACCTGCCTGGGCAACTTGTGAAGAGAGAGGTTTGGGTTAGGTGGCAAAGGTGTGTGAAATGCTTGTATGTGTAAGAGAGGGGATCAGAGACACAAAATAAAACTCAGAGATGCAGAGTATCTTCATAATGCAAAACAGTTTAAATGAGGCAAAACAATTCACAATAAATAAATCAAAGAAGCAGGACAGTGTATAATAACCAGGTAATACTTGCTTATGCTGATTTCTAGGTTGCTGAGGCTTGTTGTTACAGCAACCACCATACTCTTGGCTTCATTCTCATGAAGACCAACTAGCTACCTCTTTTGCTCCTTTTTAATACTTCATTCAGCCTGTTAGATCTTGCTTCCCAGGACTAGGAACACCTGGTTGCCTGCTCAATCATGCTGGCTGAGAGTTAATGCTCTCACCTGGAGCTCTTAATACTTTACTAGGAAGTTGAATCACTGGCGGGAAGTGATCTTTTGGCTACTTGTAGTTACTAAACCTAGGTGCCAATATGCTTGAAGACTGAATAGGATCACTTGACTACACTATTCCCTACTTTGCCATGGGCCAAATCCACACTTCCTTTTTGTTTCTGTGCCTTTTTCGCAAGCAGTGCACTGTTCATGCAGATACTCACACGCTTTCCTATTCTGTGTGTTCCCCGCCATCATTGCGCCACAATTGCGCCTTCCTTCCAAACCACGTGATAGTGGCAGAAATCCGTTTTCTCCCCGCTATTTTTTTTTTTGCACAGTGCAGAAAGGTCGGTATACCAGTAAACCAACTGTAGTAAGCAGTGGTTTGCGCGGGAAAAGAAAACCACTCTGAGCAGCAGAATTTCCGGACAATGCCTTTAATGTGACAATCTAATTTCAAATTTGCCAGCCATACCAACCAGCCAATTGTTAGAAAGTGGTCTGTGACGAGAAAAAAATGAGCCAATCAAAGATGAGGGGGAGGGTACATTGCTATTTCTTAAAAGTTTGAATATCAGCATACCGGAAAATTGACCTTTTTTAAAAAAAAAAGGGAAGTGACGTGCACCGTCAATTCTGACGGCGGAGGATGGAACCGCCCACTGTAACACTTAACTCAGTGGCGTGTGGAGAAATGATTGCGCCATGAAGATGCACTGGAAGGGTGAATGTGATGATGCACAGCATGGTAGCGGAATGAACCCGATTGCCACAACTGCACAAGATAAGCGGATGGTGAGTGAGTGTGGATTCGGCCATGGAGTTTTCTGTGATGGCAATACACTGCAAGAGACCTGTCTTCTTCTTAAGCATGCAAAGTAAACCTGATGGTACCTAACTTGCATCTTTAAACATGGTTCAAAAGGACATTTGCCTGTTAGTCCAAACTGCACCCTCACTTAACTGGAGCAGATCAGAGTCTTACATTGGAGAGTCTGCCATCACCATAAGTAATTTGGATTATAAAGCTTGCTTGTGTTCTCCCAGTATTGTTCTCCCTGGGACATTTTCAGGCTACCACATATTCACTACTTCTTCTGGAGGAGATTGTGACTTAGGACAAAGTTATCAGATTTCAGATTTATTACAGTCAAATGACCAGCAAGAAAAAGATTACATATACAAACCCCAGTTCCTATCTACATAAAAAGAGAGAAAAGATTTAGTTAAAACTTTTATCATACTCTGCAGATAATAAATCCTAAAAAATAAAACTATCTTCAATCTCTCCTTTTGTTAAAAACTTGCGCTTGTTTATGACCAAAAAACCAGTATTTTGCTACTGTTGAGGATACAGTATTCTTAGTATCTTCCAACAAATATTTCAGCAGCACAGAATCTACAAATTTCAAATGATTATCCAAAGATTTAAACTTGGAGAGTAATGGATATACTAACTGCTGTCTCTCTTCGGAATACAACTTACAATGGAAGAGAATATGAGCAACAGTTTCAACTTTCTTCTCTGGGCATATGCAACATCTTTGATGGATAGGCCTGTGAAGAAACCTTCCCTGCAACATATTAGAAGGGAAGGCATCGAAACGTGCTCTAGAAAAGGCCCATCTGTACTTTTGGTGCATAATGTTAGAGAGAGATGGGGCTGCTGCAAATCCAGACCACGATTTAAGACTACTATACATACCAGGTTAAGAGTGCTCCATCAGTTTGGACCTCTATGTCAACCAAACATTGTTGAACCATAGATTTGGCTTTACTTAGACCCATTTCCAAAAGATTTTCCAGGGATAGCCCAATTGTTGTCAATTTATCCATTATTCTAATAGACCAATCAGGATATGGAGAGGAAGTTAAGAATAAAGGGATCAATCCCGTAGGCTTCAGGTGGATTCTCAACTAATATAGTGCAGCTGTCCAGATAATCAATTCTACTCTTGGTATCCCTGCCTCTTGTCTTAGGACCACATTAGGTGTACATTTTGGTGCAGTAAACAGTGCCCTGAGAAATTTGGATTGTACCCTCTCTAGCTCCGTATAGTTATTATTGCTGCTTAAAATTACTTGCATCCCATAAGTAAGTTGGGTCAGTACTTTAGCAGAGAAGAGCTTTAAAGCTGTCGGGACTAAACCTGCACCTTCATTTCCGAAGAATCTGAGGATAGCATTGGCTCTTCTCTCTGCTGTGTTGGTTATAAATGTTATATGGGCTGATGGACTGCCATTATATGTAATGGCTATCCCCAAATATTTATAAGCTTTTACTTGTTCGATGTTCTGGCTGTTGAATTTCCAATTGTATTTCTTATATGTTCTATTGAAATGTATAATCTTCGTTTTTGAAAAATTTACATTTAGTAATTCATCATCACATTGTTTTATAAATGTCTTCAAAGCACATTTTAACCCAATTCTAGTTTTTGAGATGAGAATGGCATCATCTGCATACATATGTATTGGTACAGTCTCTCTCCCGCAAGGTTAGGGGCATGAACATCTATCCCTTGTAGACACTGTATCAGTGAGTCTACATAAATATTAAGTAAAAAGGGGGCCAGAAGACAGCCTTGTCTAACTCCTTTTTGTGAAGGGATGCGTCTAGTTAGCTTACCTTCACAGTTATATCTACTCTGCAATTGAGTATTCTCATGTAATTTAATTATCAGAAGTAGGAACCTTTTATCTATGGTTGAACTTCCTAATTTTGCCCAGAACTGTCTTGTGACACCGTATCAAAGGCCGCCTTAAGGTCAACAAATGCGACAAAAAGAGACTTCTTAGCTGATCTTACATACTTTTGGATGAAATAGTCTAAAATCAAGTAGTGGTCTAAAGTTGAGCGCCCTTGCATGAACCCTGCTTGTTCCATTTCTAAATACTCCTCTTGATCTAACCAACTACATAATTTCGTACAGAGATGTTTCGTATACAGATTACAAATAATATTTAGGAGACTGATTGGTCTGTAATTATTTGGATCAGCTGTGCTATTTTTCTTATAAATGGATACAATGATTGCCAAACCCCAGTCTTTCGGAATTTGGGCAGTTTGATCAATACAAGAAAAGCGGTTAGCCAGGATCAGTGCCCACCAATCTATGTTTGCTTGTAACAATTCAGCTGGAATAAAATCACTCCCTGGGGCCTTGCCATTTTTTAATTGGTTGATCAGGAGAGTGACCTCTCCAGCTGTGACAGGAGGCCATAAGGGAACTCTTTCCGGTGGGATCTCTATAGGTGATATAGGTCGCGGGTCGTTATATAATGCTGCAAAATGTTTCTCCCAAATCTCTGTGGAAATAGTGGATGCCATTGTTTTAGTTTTATTTCCATACTTTCCAGATACCAGTTTCCAAAACCCCACGTTATCATTGTTCTTTGTAATCTCAGTGAGGGTCTGCCACTTAGAAAGCATAAATGCTCTCTTTTTTAACTTTAATAGTGCTTTATAAGCTTTTTTCTTATCCTGCATTTCAACTAATGTTTTACTATTTGAATTTTTTTGGAATGTTTTAAAGCTCTCAGTAAGTTTTCACTTAGCCTGGACGCATTCGCCATCAAACCATCTTTGACTGGGTACTTTCCCACTTGGTTGAACTTTACCAGATCTTGTTAACAGTGGTTTGAGTTGTGAGATAAGATGATTTTAAGAATTTAGGGGGGCATCCTCTTCCTCTAGCGAATTTGTTATCTTATAATAGAGAACTTTACCCTCTTTTGATTGTGTCCACATGCTGAATTTCTTATTGAGAGAGCTGCCCCACTTGATTTTTAGTCCTCCCCCTGCTGCCTCTCCCTCATAATTTGGATCTTTATTATAGCTTGGGAGTTTTATCTCAACGTCCCAACTGAGATTCAGGGGGAAATTATCACTTTCCGGTCTTATATCAACTGTAAGTTTTAAGTTGCTGCTTAGCAGATCTCGAGACGCCAAGATATAGTCTATTGCAGATTGTTTCGTTCCAGATTGGTAAGTAAATTGGCCTGGCTGATCCCCTATAACTGATCCGTTTAATATAATTAAGTTTAATTTATATACCATTTGGGTCAAATATAGGCCGGCAACATTTGCCACTGGATCTAGAGATATACGGCTAGAGAGGGGCTGCTCATTTTCCAACTCATTAAGTCCAAATTTTCCTAACAGTTGTGGACAAAGTTATCAGTGTTCCTTGTCTTGAATGGAAAGTTCAGGTATTCAACTCTTGCGGCCAGAAACAGGATCATATAGAACAGAAACTTGGTAGTAGAAGGGGACTTCTCTGGGCTTGGAGTATTAATAGACCTGAAAGTGGATCTCAGTACCTCGTTATCCTTCACTGGAGGAAGGCAATACAAGACCTGATTTATGACATTTCTGATTCTGCAGGACAAGTAAGTTGGCTTTTGGAATTCTTGCTGTGTTTTTTAATGACTTGGCCCCACACCCTTGGACTGAGATGATCTACAGGGCTATTCTAAGGACATTTTCCTGAGAGTAAGACCTATTAAGTAGATGTGAGTAGACCTGCTTAGGATCACTGTCCAAGACATTCAAATAAATATAGCAAATAGCTATTGAAAATGCAATTCTGAAATATTTGTATCTGCTAATAGCTGTATTTGAGGATACATAAATAATGGCTAGATTAGTAACACTGAATAATAATAATAATATAGTGAATCATTTTGAAAATAATTTTGTACTTGTCTGATTCCTAAAGCAGCATATCAATTCAGAAATTAATGGAAAAGACTTTACACACAATGTTTGAGCATTATTGCCTCGCATATTTTCATTCTGATCATTCTGTATTTTTATCACAAGCCTGACCCTTCAATTTGTTATTCAGAAAGTGACAAGACTAATATAAAATACAGTAAATATAAGAGCTTTTCTATTTCTTTGCATGTCAATAGCAACGCTTCATAAGTCATCTGTCACATATCCCAGTTTGCTGCAGTTGATGGGAGCCTGACAACAAAATGTCTGCCAGTAGAATACTAAGATCTAATGTTTGTAATTATACAGAATTGGTCTTCTGCCATACAAAACAGTCCCATAGTTTAGAGTTTTATACATAAAATCAGTGGGGCTTCTTAGGCTACGTTGGTTCCAATGGGTAAATAGAAGTGAAATAAATAGGTTGTCTTTAACAAATGTTTAGCAGTCACTCAAGCAAAATCAGGATGCATGGTGATGATGATGCTTTTGTTTTAAGCATGTTTGCAGGGATAATTTTACAGATAAAGCAAGACCCAGATAGCTTATTTCACCTTCTTTCCCAATGCAATTCAAGTACCAACCCAGTTGTGATGAGGCCCATCCTAATCCCTGTGATTTTCCTGTTTCTAATTGTACTCCAAAGACAATTTCTTTGGGCAGTCTATCATGAGTGAAAAAGAGAAGAGCAAATCCCAGTGAAAGGGTTTCTTCTCCAAAGTGAATAAGTTGATTGGCTCAGCACCAGCTAGAGCAGGAACAGAGCACCTCTCTGAGCAAGGGGTTATGATTATAACAAAATTGATAAGACTCTGAAGAGAAAATTCTTTCTGCCTTTCTCAGGAGTGACCAAGGGAAGAGGAGTCCCTGCCAGGCTGATATGGCTCAGGATTCATGAGAAGCTGTAAGCCATTAAGTTAGGGAATCAGTTAAGTTCAGAGCTTTTTTTCTGGGAAAAGAGGTGGTGGAACTCAGTGGTAGAATTCAGGACCGCACAATGACATCACTTTGGGTCAGCTGGAAGAAGGGGGGAGTTTTTTAAAGTTTAAATCGCCTTCGGTGAAAATGGTCACATGGCCAGTGGCCCCGCCCTCTGATCTCCAGACAGAGGGAAGTTTAGATTGCCCTCCACGCAGCGGCGTGGAGGGCAATCTAAACTCCCCTCTGTCTGGAGATCGGGGCGGGGCCACCAGCTATGTGACCATTTTCAAGAGGTGCCGGAACTCCGTTCCACCATGTTCCAGCTGAAAAAAAGCCCTGGTTAAGTTAGCTTGCATTAGCTTACTATGTTATTTTAATCCTGTTTTGCATCCTCCCATGCATCTGAAATCCTTCCCTCCTTTCCTTTTCCTATGCAACTAGTTATATGCATCTTCCCTCTTACAAAGTCTTTTCAATTATAAAGCCTGTCACCCCTAAATGGCTCAGGTAAAAAAGAACTGTGTTCTGGATATGCCAGCTTTGTCCTTCCTGGAGTAACTGGGATACCAACCCCGAATGTTTAAGAGATTTATTGTCGAAGGCTTTCATGGCCGGAGAACGATGGTTGTTGTGGATTTTCCGAGCTGTATAGCCGTGGTCTTGGCATTGTAGTTCCTGACATTTCGCCAGCAGCTGTGGCTGGCATCTTCAGAAGTGTAGCACCAAAAGACAGAGATCTCTCAGTGTCACAGTGTGGAAAAGAAGTTGGCAGGTAATTTATATCTACTCAGGAAGGTGGGTTTAGGCTGAGTCATAAAGGTTAAAGAACAAAGTAGATGTGCTTTCTTGTTCCGAAGTGTTTCCAATCTCCGGGTCTGTTGAAGTGTTTCCTCCCCTTGGAGGTGTTCAATGTATTGTCGAAGGCTTCTTTAACTTCTTTAATGAAATGGATGTACTACTGGTGGGTACTCATGAGAAAAAAACTTTAAAGAAATAACTTGTCTGTACTCTTTGAGAAAGATGCTTTGAAACGGGCCTTACCAGGATCTAGACAACCCATTAGAGGAATTATTAAAGAAGAAATAATATTAAGGAACTACCTGTGTAGTGGTTACAGTCATCTGGAGTGAAAAGAAAAAAACCTCTGGCAACGTTTCTTCCCTGCAAGTTGGACACACGGTGCTCAGGACCTCACAAACGGTTGGAAGGACTAGTGTTTGTATGGTGCTTTACTTGCATTTGCACTTTACATTGTTGTGTAATATTCATATTGTTAGCACTTAGAGCACTTAGGCACTTTATCAATTGTTGAGGCAATTCCTAGTGGTTAGCACCGGTGCAAATGGTTTTCTAACTGTGAACAGGGTTGATGTCAAGTAGTTATACGGTTCAATAATCAATTTCAATATACTGTTACGTGCCTATACATTATTGTTAATAAAATTTTGAATATGTTAGTAAGTTTACGCGGGTGACATTTTGTTTGTAGCTTTTAGATTTAGAAAAAATAACTAACAATCTACATAACTTAAACAAATCTTCCAATAGCTCGCAATTTTATGAAAAATGGCTACCCTTCTATGAATATATCACAGAAAAAGAATTGCAAGCCCCTACCCAATTGTATTAATCTATTTTTGATACTTAACCTGATTCTCTTTTAAGAACAGGAGAGAACGCAAAGTTATACTTTTACCGTCATTTATATATATGTCACTACTGATTTATAAATTACTGAGAAAGTAAACCTAACTGAATTTGCTATTATTCTATTTGTTTATATTCATATACAATCATGTATATAGTTTTAGGCATTTCACCATGTTACAATCTAGTTGTATCTCAATTTAATGTTCTTGTTTTTATGGTTATTGTTCTTCTTTCCTTGTACTATTGTTATTTATGTAATAAAATTTATTCCAAAAAGAAGAACTTACTAAGCAAGCAGGAACAAGATCTATTTTTCGTGAAACATGGCAAGATACTTTTAGTGCATTTATTTCCAAAATTATTATCTCATACTTGCTTCTCTTCTTGATGAAACCAATGGTAGTCTATAGTGAGATGAAAGTCCCAGTAGGCCAAATGGCCTAGGATGGCCTCTTGGGTCTCAAGAAGAGGAGGAGGAGAGGAGATTGGCCCAGATGAAAATGAGCATAGATGGGAGGCTACAGTGCCTGGCTTAGCCATGGCATGGCCTCTGGGTTGGTTAGATGAGGCGTGCAAGGTAGCCTCCACCACCACTGGAACAGAAGGAAACTCACTGCCCAGGTGAGTTGTGTGGTTGCTGCTGCTAAGCCAGACTTGGTCCAACCTAGGCGAGTCTCATAGTAGCAAATCATGCAGGAGCTACCACTATGTTCAGCTTGGTCAACTTGTGTGGTAAACATCACCTGGCCCTGATGATCACTCTGATGAGCTGGCCCATCCTAGGTGAGTTGCATGATCACTGCTGCTAGGCCCAGACTAAGGTCACCCCAGGGTTCCCAGTCCTCTGGCTGCTACCCCCCCCACTGCCTCTTACCTGGCTGGTGGGGGGGAAGAAGGTGCAGGGAAATGGGCTAGGGATCTCTGGAGTGTGCTCCTGCACCCTTCATTGTTGTGCCAGGGTCCAGAGCATGCACACGCACTTGGGTGAGTGCCCTCCTCCAAGTGCACCCCCAAGACACCCCCATCTTCCAGTTTGGAGCCTGAGGGACCTGGCAACTCTAGGTCACTAACTACCAGGTGGGGCCTGGAAACCTCCTGGAATTACAACTGCTCTCCACTCTCCAGACTAGAGAAATCAGTTCCCTTGGAGGAAATGGCAGCTTTGGAAGTTGAACTCAATAGCATTATATCCCACTGAGGTCCCTCCTCAAACCCCACCTGCCTCAGGATCCACCCCCAAATCTCCAGGAATTTCACAACCCGGGATTGGCAACCCTACTGCAGTAATCTAATAAACCTGGGGATAGAGTTGCCATCTTCAAGTGGAGCCTGGAATTTCCACAGAATTTCAGCTGATCGATCTCCGGACTACAAAGATCAGTTCCCCTGGGGAAGATGACGTTTTTAAAGGATGCTCTCCATGGTATCGCATCCCTGCCGAGTTCCCACCCTTCCACAAACATTGCCCTTCGCGGGCCTGTCATTCCAGTCCCAGAACAGTCTATCTGTGCCCAGACACTTTCCTTTAAAATCCATTCCACGTTTTCGTTGCACCTCTTTTTTTTTTTTTTTGCTCGAATGTGTTTCAATGGAGCCCATGCAAGTCAATGGGCATTCCAGTTTCCCATTATTTCCAATGGCATTCAAGCCTCTCCCATTATTTCCAATGGGCAATCCTGTCATTCGTTTTAGTACATCACCTTCTTAAGCGCTGTCTCCAAATCTCCCAACCGGGAGTTGGCAACCCTATGCTAGAAATAGACTTGTGATGGGGGTGGAGGAAGTGCATACGATTTTGGAATGAGCAGTAAGAATTCAGATTTGACCGAGGAGCTGGGGACGGGCGAAAATAACTCCCACAGTGGCCCAAAGCCACAGCTTTTCGGCGCCAGCATCCATTGTTTTTATGTGGGGCCTGCGCCCAAAGCTGAGCGAAGGGGGCATGGCGTGCTTCAGTGAAAATGTGAGCGTGCTTCATCCGCGAGACGATTCGCAAGGCGGTGCGTTTACCTTTCTCATTCGCTGCCTTGCACCGACCGCAGCCATCTGAGGGATTCCCCCCTCCCCCCCCCCCCACTATTGTGAGAAACGGGTAAAACCATTTTGTTTGTGGCGGCGGAAGGCGAAGAAGGGACGCGGCGTTGGAGCCAACCGCTATGTCAGGGGAACCAATCAGAAAGCTCGCTTCGTGGGTCACGTGGGAGAAGTGGTTGGTGTGCGCGGGGAAGTGGTCGGGAAACCAAGGGAACAGCGGCACGCGCGGCTCCTGCAGGCGGGGCGTTTGTGCGCGAGGGTCGTCCTGATTGGCACCCGCTGGTCTTCCCCTCTTTGCAGGTCCGTTCTTTCCTAGGCTGGGGTTGCAGGAACCTTTTGTGGGTTGATAGGGAAGGGCCAGGTTGGCCTGAGTGCTGCATTTCCCTTAACTTGATTTTTCTAGACATACTTGGTGCTGTTCTGTACCGTGTTGCTTTTTCCTGTGAATACGTAGCGGGGAGGGGGAACTGCATTCCAGGTAGGGTAAGTGGTAGCCTTAAGCGTGGGTCTGTAGGGAGGTCTTTTTCTGCCCAGAGAGACCTACATTTAAGCACAGGATTTATACAAGCGTCTGGGGAGCGTCTTGTTTAAGCACGTGTTGTGGGTGGTGGTGAAGTATTCCCATATGTGTGGCTGACCCCAATATGCTGTTTTTAAGGGGATGGCCTGGGAATAGGTTTTGGCTACACTTGGGCTGGCTGGCTGTACCTGTTTGTGTCTAGGCTCAAAATTGGGTATTCTGTATAATGGAAATTTTTTTGCATTGCTTTATGATCAAGATTACGTTGTTGTTACTGCATTTATTTTGAGATAAGTTTGTAAGCCAGTGTGTCTGTGTTTTTATTTAGTGCAAAAGTATTTGGCATTCTTACTTAGTCTAATTGAGGAGCATTAATTCTATTTACTTGCCTTGTACAGAATATTCTTTAATTAATGACCTGCAAGTTCTACAGGATCCAACCAGACCAAAATATGCTCATGGTGAAATTTGAATGCTGTAGCTTAAGTGAAGAAAAAACTCCACCATTTTTATGTTGTTGTTTTTTTAGATAGTATGTTGAACCTATAATTGAAGAATAATCAGTTGGTATGTATAAAAGGGCCTCAAAACTTTTCCATTGTTTTCAGAATTAGAAATAATATTTTAATGTAATATTTTCACAGCTATCACAATTAATTGCTTTCATGCTCTGACATTCCTTGAAATTTAGCTTTCTGTCCCTGAGAGGAATTTGGTCGATTGCAAATTTGGTCGATACTTCAAATGAATGCTGCTTTCTAGCTGGAACATATGTGGTGATGTGATGTCAAAATCTTGGACTAGTATCTAGGAGACAGGTTCAGATCACTGCTCTGCTATGGAAGCATGTGACCATGGGCCAGTCACACACTCTCAGCCTAGCCTACTTCACAAAACTGTTGTGAGGAGGAAATGGATAAAAGAAGAAGAATGCAAGCTGCTTTGGGCCCCCATTGGGGAGAAAGAGGGTCTGAATGAAGTCAATAAATAAAATATTGTAAAATCTTATTTGTGTATAGGTACAGCAGTTAAAGCATAACAGCCATGTCTAGATACTTCATTTCTGATGGAATTTTGAGGAGAGAGTAGACTAAGACCACCTAAAACCAGGCAATTTTGCATCTATTTGAAGAGTTTTACCCTTTGGGGATAAAACCAAGCTCCACACACAGGTAAATGTAGTGTGTCTTTGATCTTCTGCCTAAGAGAGAAACGGGAAGGGAGAATAGCAGCCTGAAGCCTTCTCCAAGCTTCTCTTAGGGTTCTGTCTTGGAGAGAAATCCTGATCAGGGTTCTGGTTCTCATGAATCAGTATAGCATGTGAAAAATGTTGTGTGCTGACTGTAAGATAACATGACATTTAATTGTTTTTGTTTTTCTTCTAGTTTGGATGCCTGCTCTAGAAATGATAGATTCGGTGAAAATAAGGAGACAGTGCAGTTTGGATTTTTACTCTTATTATGAACATCTCTGTGCACTTCATGGGTGTGTGCCTGTATCAGCTGTGAAAGCTAAAAAGCTTCATGGTGTTCTTGATATAAATGCAGATCGTATCAAAGCTACTGATTGGGCACCCCTTCTGAATGCTATCAGACACAACAAGACTTTGACTTCTATTGCCATAAGAAGCTTGCACCATCAGGGGCATGGAGACTCAGGTAGAAACCCTTATGCTCTTAATTATACTTTGGCTAGCTGTTATAGTGTGCTGTTGCTTTGTAGCATCTTTTTAAAAAGTATTTATAACCACTGTACAGAATTTATGTAGCTTGGAGGTAGTCACACTGGGACCTTAGGTAAACGCCAACATTTGAGTATCTCAGATCTGTGTTAAATAAAATGTCAATTTTTTGGAACTGCAATTTTAAAAGTAAATAAGAGCAGTAATTCCTTCTCTCTTGAATTTTCGATTTGTTTTTCCTGTTTTTTCCTCTCCTGTTTTTCAGAATTCCTTGTTCTTTAATATTAATAAGTCTTAACAGTGAATGCAATTGGGAGGGAATATGCATGTGCTTTGATCCCTGCTTAGGACCGTTTGGGATGCCTTTTGCCATTGTGTAGTTGGTACAAATGAAAAATCATTTCACTTAAAATAAAAGAATATGTGATAGGCAAAATAAATATCCCATGTTAACAACATTGGCTTCAGTTTACTGAAATATTTGGTGTTGTATGCTACATAAATTGCATAATTTATATTTTTAATGTTGAAAGTAGTCTGGTTTGATGTTGTCTAATAGGTGCTGAAAGACAGGGAACTTATTTTAAAAGAAGAATTCCAGTGATTCGCTCCAAAGACTTGTCTGGCCAATTATGTAAATCAATCAAAGGTTGTCTGATGATATCAAATGTCCTGAGAAATTTGGAACTTCAGGGGCTGCTTTTGAGGGAAAGAGACTTAATATTACTGGCAAAAGTAAGATTATTTAAATGTAATTAATGTGTGTTTTCAGGCAATACTGATGTTCTGAATCAATGTTAAAAATACATTCTTTATTTTGAAGGGATTGGCGAATACGTCATCTTTAGAGAGCCTGTCTTTAGCACACTCGCCAGTTGGTGACGGAGGCTTGGAATGTAAGTCTTGGATTTTCTTAAGAAAAATAGACTGAACTATGAAATAATGTGCTTATGTACAGCTCCTGTTCTTTTTATATATATATATATATATATATATATATATATATATATATATATATATATATATATATATATATATATATAAAACTTGAAAAATAACTATATATCAAAACTATATATCAAAAAATAACTATATATCAAACTTGAAAAATAACTATACTGTGTCAAAGGAAATATATCTACGTGTGTGTACATATGTATGTGTGTATGTATGTATGTATACACACATGTCCTTTGACACAGTATAGTTATTTTCCAAGTTTGAAATAGAATGACAATATTCTGTTAATATCTTGAGTTTCTTCTGGTGTAACATTTTTGCAGTGTCAGAATTAGTCCTCAGACCGCACCATTGATCTATACAGAGTCCTTCTGATACTGGCCATTTTATTTTCAATTCCTTTGTTAGTAATCCTGGGCAGAGTTTACCTTTTTCATCACTGCTGCACACTGAGTTGACATTGTCATCAAGCAGTCTGCTACAACCCCAAGATCTTTCTCTCTCAGCCAGTTCGAACCCATCTGCATATATTTGAAAGTTGTTTATTCCATTGTGCTGCTTATATTTAATGAACTTCATTTTCCATGATTTCCACTTACTTTGCAGACAGTGAATCAGGTGCTGTCTTTGGAATTGTAGCTGGAAGTGTTGAAATTAGTAATAGTGTATTTCTGCAATAAGATGAACAGTAGAACAGCAGGATTTGAGGCCAATGGCATCTTAGAGACCAGCAAGATGTTCAGGGTCAAGCAAGATGTTGAGAGTCAAAGCTCTGAAGGAGTTTTGACTCTTGAAAGCTCTTGAAACCATGATAATCTTGCTGGTCTCTAAGGTGGCGCTGGACTCAAATTTTACAGGTAAAGTGATACTAGATGGCTTTGCTTAGGTATGTATTCCAGTTGAAAAAGTGACTGGTAGTGCTCATATTTATTAACTCCCCCTTACAGGAGTTGTTATGTGTATATCAACTTCCAGTTAGAGTATATTTAGATCTAGATCTACTTTACCTAGTAGTAAAAGCATTCTGTTCTGGAACTTAGTTGTTTGGATGCACACTTCTTTCAAACAGCCCTGAGGTGAACTCCTTCCACTCTTGTGCTAGGACAGAGAGAGATTATTTTATTTACTTCATTTGCACCTCACTTTTCTACCCAATGAGGACCCAAAGAGGCTTACATTCTCTGTTCTATCCTCAAAACAACCAAGATAGCTTAGGCTGAGAGTGTATGATTGCCACAAGATCACCCAACAAGTTTCCATGGGGTAGTGGGGATTCAAACCTGATTATTCCAGATCCTAGTCTGACACTTTAACTACTATACCATGCTGGCTCTTAGATTATTTTGCTGTACTTGATCTTCTGATTTTTTTTCTTGTCTGTGACATCACTCCTTATCGTATCATGAGTTATGTTCCCCACACCCCAAGTATGGCTATGCTGCAAGGAACAATATGGATTTTTCTTGCATTCTTTTTTTTATCCAGCAGATGAAAAGGAGCAAGAAAGAGCTGCTGCAGTATTGCAGGGGCCTGTGAACTGAGTGAAAGGGGTACCTTGAGGAGGTGGCAGTGTATGATTCTTTTGTGCTCTGCTCCCT
The DNA here is from genome assembly GCF_028583425.1 of Eublepharis macularius. NCBI lineage: Eukaryota > Metazoa > Chordata > Lepidosauria > Squamata > Eublepharidae > Eublepharis > Eublepharis macularius. Next base: position 95,907,949 of record NC_072797.1, on the reverse strand, counting down.
CCAGTGTTTCCAGAAGGTTTCCCCATTGATTAATGGGAGATAGCTCTAGCTTCTGCAGTTGAGGAGAGAGGGTGTTCTCCCAGGCTGTGGGCCTCAGCAGGGGCCTGAACATATTGGCCCTGATTATAAACTAGCAGTGTTAGAGCTCCTCTTCAATTAAATTAAAATAACATACTGCATATAAAACTAGATACTTCTGGTTTCCTGGCATAATAGTCATTTATATGCATGAATGCATTTCTATGCAATTCATATAAATTGGATCCTCCTGTAGCGGAGGGTCCGTCCGCCAACGTTATATGAGGTGGCATAGGAACAAAAGGGTAAGATCTAAAATTGTGGAACAGTGTATGTAGAATTTTTAAACGCAATGTTTAATTTTAAACTATTTAAGATGCAGTCTTAGCTAGCTATTTAAATACTGACAGTAGTTTTTATTTCCAGTAATCTGTCAAAGTATAAAGAATTCAGCTTGTGTCAGATCAGTAGATTTTACGGGATGCAGTTTGACCTGGCGGGGAGTGGAACACATCGCCAGTATCTTAAAGGTAAAACCTTCTTTGGTGGAAGTGCTTCTGAAAACCAATTTGTAATATGCACAATGCTAAGGTGATTTCTGTATACGAACGATAACAGTATTTGAATATGAAATTTAAACGCTTTGTGCAATGTGTCATCTATTTTATTGCGTCCGGATATTAGCTTACCTATTATAAGAATTTTTCATCTTTGAAGATGATTTGTAGCTATTTTTTTTAAAAGCAACTTTAAAATATGCCAGTTATATAGTAGTCTGTTTACAGGTTCATTTCTGAAATAAGAGGTTAATTTCTACAATAAGTTTACTAAGATGTAATCTTACTGAGTTCAGAATGACTTGCTCACTAGTTGGCATGTATAATATTGCAGTCCTTAAGATAATCTGCTATCTTTAAGCATGTATTTCTTTTTCTGGTGATAATAAAATACGTGTTCTCCTTACTGAGCTTTATATTTTTGAGTTAACTTGGTGTTTGATTTGCCTGAGATTCCAGCAAGAAAAGTTATTCAGAAGTTTGAACAGTAGTTCTGTCTTCATACAGTAAAATGAATTAGAAATACATGTTAAATACCACTATAGTTCAACCATAAAATAATTCGATTTTTATTTCTTCTAACCAAAACCTTTTCAGCATCTGATTTTGGGGAGGGGGGTCTTTGTGGTCCTGTCTTTCAAAGCACCAGGCAATTAAAAGACATGGTGAAGCTTGGGCAGAGAGCTTGCGCTATAGGAGACCTGATTTAGACTGCATGGCTGGTTTGAGACGCATCACTCTCAACTGCAACATGCTTATTGGTGACCGAGGAGCTACTGTCCTAGCAGAATGCCTTGCAGAAGACCTGTGGCTTAAAGGTAGGGATGTGTGTAGAGGAATACATTATTGTAAGAGCTTTGAACAATAGCTTTTCTGGTTTATTCTCTTCATTCTGTGTACCTGAATTTCTGTTTACTCCTCAAGACCAAATGTCTAATATAGGATAAGGATTTCAGGTTCCTTTTCTGTGAGGTCTCTTTGGGCCTGATCCTTTAATGCATTTTTTTCCTGTGAGTAATAACCCAGTCTGTGTTCTCAGATACTGGTAGACCACTATTTTACAAAACCAGTTTGGTGCAGTGGTTAAGAGCGCAGGACTCTAGTCAGAGCCGGGTTTGATTCCCCACTCCTCCACTTGAAGCTAGCTGAGTGACCTTGGGTCAGTCACAGCTTCTAGGAGCTCTTTCAGCCCCGCCCACTTCACAGGGCATTTTGTTGTGGGGATAATAATAACATACTTTGTAAACCACTCTGAGTGGGTATTAAGTTGTCCTGGGCTGTATATAAATCAAATGCTGTTATTAACCATATAACCAATCACAAATTGCTCTCCTTACTTCCCTGCCTCAAAAGTCCGAATGGCATCTCAGTCAGCTTTTTCTAGAGAAGGCTTGAATTAAGTAGTCCTTCAGTAGCACGGAGACTGTTCATTCTCTCCATTCCACCAACAGGAGCAATTTGTTCCTTGGGCCAACACTAAATAAAGTAGTTGCTGTCAAACAACAAGATTTGATTTATATACCACCTTCAGGACAACTTAATGTCCACTCAGAGTGGTTTACAGAGTATGCTATTATTATCTTCACAACAATCATCCTGTGAGGTGAGTGGGGCTGAGAGAGCTCCTAGAAGCTGTGACTGATCCAAGGTCATCCAGCTGGCTTCAAGTGGAGGAGTGGGATATATGCAAATGATGCCTATACATTTGACAGTTCAGAAGTGCAATGAGCATGAATGGCAAGGTGACTGACAAATGGTTTTAGTGGACAAAGGACATATAAAGTTCACAGTATCTGGTGCTAAAAAATTTCCATGTTTTAATGATCACAAGTTGAATATAGAGCGAATAGCAACATATTCTCTGAAATGTGGATAGTTTAAGTAGCTATTATGACTACTTAAATAGATTACAGCATTTAGTGATGTTTACTCTCTTTAATATTCTAGCAGTTGATTTGCAGCAATGTGGAATTTCCAATGATGGTGCAAAATCACTCTTGGATGCTTTTAAGAGTAATAAAACACTAGTGGTGCTGGACATTAGAAAAAATCCATTAGTAGGTATGTGTGTTTTTGTTTCACCATCCTGGAATGGAAAAAGATACTTTAACAGGACTTCAAATAAATGTAATTTGTTTCTGAGCCCTGAACTGTGTGTTTGACTCCCAGCTTCCCTTTCCTCAAGTTCTGGAAGTTCAGTACAGTCTTCGTAGGATAAACTTCCTCTGACTGAGCAACTCTTACATGGTTCTGATTTGACAAGTACCCAGTTGAAATATTGCTGAGTGCTTCACTTCTGCTACTTAAGGTGCCAAAATTTAACCAGTCTGTTAGCACAATAAGCCCAAACTGCTTCATGTGGTCAGACCAACCCCTCATGATCATTGAGCTGTAATAGTAATTTAAAACTGTTGCTCCTATCTTTAGTTAGTTCCTTGCTGAGCCCAGTGCTGGCTAAACCAAGGGGAGTAGATTCATTCAACTCTCTTAGTGCAGTAATGTAGCCCTTTAACTGTGGGAGAAGATTTATGTTATATATGTGTATAGCAAACAGCTAGTCATGGGTGTTGTGCATGATTGGCTGTGGCTCTTTCTTCCCTTTCATATTAAGAGTCAGTAACTCTCTAACACCAGGGGAGAGAGATATAGCCCCCGTGGCATGGCTGTGTAGTAAACTGTGGAGGCTTCATGCATAGGTAGTTCTTTTTATTCAGAAGTACTCAGAATGAGGGGAAAGAAGCTGGCAAGTACATGGCAGATGAAGTGGATTGTTTTAAGCACCGTATCACACCGTATCACCATCTTCATTCCTGTTTCTTTGTAGATCATTCTTTGATAAAGACAGTCATTGAGAAGGTTCTCATGAATGCAAATGGAGCAAACTTGGAGGTATGTTATAATACGTCTTCAGGACCAGATGGCATACACTTGAGGTTTCTTAAGGAATTCAAATATGAAATTGTGAATTTCCTAATTAGAATATGTAACCTCTTTGCTGAAATCAGCTAAAATCTTGATCTGAGGACTGAAAAGTGGCGAACGTCACACCAATTTTTTAAAAAGGGTCCAGAGGGGACCCTGGGAATTAGAGGCCAGTTAGCCTAACATCTGTTCCAGGTAATTTGGTAAACACTGTTACTAGAGAGAACTGTTCAGCGCACGATGAAGGAGAAGCAGCAGACTTTCTGCCAAGGGAAGGTTTTTGGAATTCTTTGAGCAGGTTAACAAACCTGGATAAGGTTGATCTGGCAGACATATCTTTCGACTTCTAAAAGGCTTTTGATAGGGTGCTTCATCAAAGCCTCTTGAGTAAGCTTAGTGGTCATGGCATAAGAGGACCAGTCCTTTTAAGGATTAAAAATCAGTTAGATGGCAGCAATTGGAGAGTAGAAATACTCAGTGGAGGGAAATGAGCAGTGGTGTCCCACAAGGATAGGCATTAGCACCAGGGCTGCTTCATTTGTTCATACATGTGCCTGCATTTGGAACACTGTATACAGTTCCAGGGGTTGTATCTCAAAAAGGCTATCACAGAGCTGGAAAAAGTGCAGAAATGGGCAGCCAAGTAGATCAAGGGCACCTTTTCTATGAGGAAAGGGTGAAGAGTCTGGGACTTTTTAGTTCAGGAAAAAAAAGACTAGGGGAGGGGCTTGATAGCAGTTTATAAAATTATGGAGAGAGAGGGTTTTTTCTCTCTGTTCCATGATACTAGAGCTTGTGGGTGCCCAGTGATCGGCAATAAGTTCAGGACAGGAGCAACTGATTAGCAACTGTGTGGAAAAGGATGTTAATCTAAATGGACCACTTGTCTGATTTAGCAGGGCCCTTCTTATGTTCTAGGCATGTTTATTTAGTGATGGTTTGGTGAAAGAATCCCAGAGTACTTAGTTATTTGATACCAATGCCAGTCTTCCATTCATTGCCTGAATCCCTCAGAGTTTTAATAACTGTTTTGGGCAATAGAATCCTTACAAGAGCATATTCTGTTAATAAAAATACAGGTGTGCAGCAGTCTTTGTAATTAAGAGAAAGGGGTGGAATTTTAGTACACCTTTTAACTTCAAGTGGGTCAGAGCTATTGCTTCAGGTTGTGCCGAAGTTCATGACAACTCTTACCTGTAGAGAAGATCCTTATCTTCTCTATCATACTCAGGTTAGCCAATAGCAATTAATGCTGTTACAGCCTCTCAGATTGCTGTCAATACTTCATATGAACCTGTTTTTTGAGGATCAAATGCTCAGTGGTGCTAGCCTCTTCAGAACATAGTTGCCACCTGTATGTATTAGACCTCGGCATTCATTTTCTTTTGTATATTTTTGTATGTCAAATATCTGTGCACTTAAATTTTATGGTTAACGTACTGGCCAAGTGCTGTAATAATAAATTATTATTATTATTATTATTATTATGTCAAATATCCAAGATACTATATAACTGAGCTTTTTCTCCGGTTCAGAAAAAGCTTATGAAGTACACCTGTCTTGTGACTTGCCCTTTTGAGCATACAGGTGATACTAAGGGAGTTTAGATTAAGACTGTGTGATCTGAGATGTTTGTATTAGCAAACCACTTACAATTCTAAGCATTTTCTTTGATGTAAAAATCTTTTGCAAATTGAAGTAGATTCTTGATTTCCATAGGCAGGAACTCTTAGATGGGGGGAATATTCCAACATTCTGGTTTCTCCTACCTGCACTATGAACTAGTATGGTGTAAGAGGATTTTTGATCAGACAGTCTTAATGGTACTGACAGCCTGTAGTGAGGGATTTTATTGGAAATAAATCTTCACTTGTGGACCCAGAACTGCTTACATTTATGCTAAAATTTGACCAGATTTGATACCAAGGTATATGGTATGTTAGAAACTTAATCAGCAAAACTTGATACAGTAACTGACTGATTGCTGTAGATCAGTGTTGAAATGCTTAATGGGGACATGTGGCAGCTGGTGCCCAGTGGGGCTGGTAGGGTGCAGGGCAGGACAGCAATAGATGGATCCAGAGCAAAATAATTCTGAGTTGTGCCCACACCCTTATCCCTTGCAATATTAAGAACACTCAAGCAATCAGTTTATTTTTTCTGTTATTTAGAGTCTGTTTTTCTTACTGAGGTTCAAGGCGGATTATATAGTATAAGTCAGTGCAGTCTACAGCAGAGTCATTCAATAAACAATACAATAAAATATACTGCAAAATTTAAAGAAATTTGAAATCAAGCAGAAATCTAACAGAGCTGAAACTGGGCATAAGCAATTCTAAACTTGACATATTAAATAATGCAGAAACTACCCAGTAGGTTGATACTTACAGCAACAGACAATGCATAGTAATATAGTCTATAGTCCCTATCCCTTTACTGATGCGTCTCTTTGAAACTACTTCCTTAAAGTACAGCCCTCTTATCTGATTAAAAAAGGCCTTCTTGAATAATTTGTTTTGCATAGTTTGTGGAAGGCCATGAGTAGGAGCTTTCCTTACCTCTTCAAGTAGGCCATTCCATGTGGCGAGAGTCACCACAGAGAATGCACTGTAAGGGCACCTACTACTGATTTTGTCCATGTGTAGCATGGCACCTGAAGAAGGCCCTGTTCAGATGAGTGAAGCTGCTGTGGTAAAACAGGGAGAGAAGTGGGCTCATAAATATGAGGGACCAAGGCATGCAGCGTTTTGTATGTGATAGCCAAAACCTAAATATTTAACAGTTTCTTACCTTGGTTCAGTATGCTTGTGTGCTGATTGATGAAAGTAAGAGATTATTTTCTAAAGAGAAAAATGATATAGCCTCTCCCATCCCTTCCAACCATCTCTATTCAACATTAAGGCTCATTCCAGAGTGAGCGTGAGTAGATCTACGGGTAGGCTGGCGCTGTGGGAGCAAAGCTTTTGATGTATATAATATGACCGCCTTTCTGTTATATTAAATATTATTGGTCCCATCCAGTTTTGATAGGCTGGGGTTGTCTTGTATACAGGGCTTATCTTGTGGAATCCTCTCTACATGCATGTATTTATGCAGAGTGGCTGTTTGAAATGTAAAGATCTGGGACTGGCAGTGAATGGCTGGTCAAAAATGAGCAGCAGGGTCTGTCAAAGCCTATTGATTTGGAATGCATTTATGTATTGGCTGTGATTAAAAGTTAACAGTGCCTGTCCAATCTATGGGTTTGGTGTGAGTAAATAAACTTGAAAATTAAGTTCAGTAAACAAAAATATTTCTTTCTCCCCATCCTCTGACATGCCAGTACAAGTGGCTTCCATCTCCATCCTCAAAAGATCTCAAAAACAAACCAAAAAAAAGAACTGTTGTCCTAGGAAATGGTCGGAAAGGAAAGGCCACTATTCGCATTGGTAAGTATTTAGCTCTTTTCTACAAGTTGATCTCTTGTTGTATTAGGGAAGAAGCTGCTAAAACATTAGAATTTTAAAGATGACACTATTCCGTATCTAAAACTAAGCTAGTAAATAAAAAGGCCCTATCAGCATTTTGTAATAAAAATATTTTTAGGAGAGGTATATGTCAGTGTTCAGTAAATGCCTCTAATACCATAGTTATCTTTTCCTTATTGACCATAGGGGTGTGCACATACGAAAAAGAGATCTGGGGAATTTGGATCTGGGTTTCAGGGATCCCCCCCAAAATCTGGGATTTCTGAAATCTGGAAGATTTGGTTATGACAGGTCAGAGAACCCCGGATTTATTCAGCCATTATTCCTTATGGGAAAACTATCTGGTGGGCTGGGGTGGCATTTTTCAAGCAAACTCCACCAAATTTGCAGGGAACCTGCTCCTAACAGTCCTCCTGACAGACCACTAAAGCTTCAGGAAGATTGGACCCCTGAAGAAGGTGCCCCGAGCCACTCTCCATTGTTTCCTATGGGGGAAACATTTCCAAGCAGGCTCCCAGACAGAAATATACAAGGCAAGACTGCCAGTGGCCAAAGGCTCACTCTCAAATGCAGGAGGAAGCCCAACAGAACCAAAGTGAATCAAAATAGTAAAGAGTCCAGTAGCATCTTTAGGTCTAACAAATTTTATTGTAGTATAAGCTTTCAAGAACCACAGCTTCCTTCGTCAGAAGTGAATCAAGGTGACCAACATCAAACCAGAGACTCGTATCAAAACAGACAATTCCACCCAAACCAAACTGAAGGGGCACTGTTGCAACTTAACCCAACTGAACCAGTGTCAGTCACAGAAACCAGGTATATAAGTAGAGCTCCTGAATGGATCCCTCCCCCTCCCTTCTTGAAAGAAAAGGGGGAGAAGCCCAGGAAGGAGCCAGTTAGAGGCGGAAGCAATGTTTTCTTGATTTACCTGGATTGAATGCCAGATTCTCTGATTTGATTCGGGAAAGCCGGATTCAGCCAGATTGGCCAAAATCTGGCTTTTTCCTGTATCTGGATTGTACACCCCTAATTGATCATGCTTTTAGATGACATTCTGATTTGCAGTAAATATTTTAACCACTTGAAAGGTATATTCCTGGTTTGCATTCTCTAGAAATCATAATTTTAACTGCAGATCAAGAACTGTCCTGATTAAACAATTCCAAGAGGAAGGAACCAACACAGTAAATAACAATTCAAATACTTTTCCAGCTGCCAGTTACTTTTAAAGAGCTTGATGTTCTAGATTGTCTTGTTTTGAGGGCTCAGGGCAGACACAGAAGAAAATAAATAAATATGAATATTCTGTATAGTATAATCATACAGTTTGTGCTGATTTTGTGCAGTAAATAATACCATATGTTCTTTGGTTGAAGTAAGTTGTTTTTATTAATGATTTGATAACTAAGAAAGGTGACTTTAGTTTTAAGAATTGCTGAGTTTTTAGACTGTTCAAGTAATTGGTGTGTTTTGGTTTAAACATAATCCAAATTTCAGCATTTCATCTGTTTTGAAAGTATTTCCTCTGAGACTACACCGCTTTGAGGCCCAAGAATTTTTGTGTTACTCGCATTCTTCTAATTACAGTTTACATTCTGTAAGCATAAATAGATTTCAGCCTTTCATTCTAAATCGTTACACGATATAAGCTCATTTAAAATATGTATATGCATTGTGTGTGTGGGGGGGGGGGTTCCATCATTCTCTCCATCGGTGACTTAGTGTGGTTTGTGCTGCCCGGATGAGCTGTTAAGGTTTGTGTAGTAAAAGACCTGTCCATATGTCAAATGTGAGCTTTAGAGTTGGTGTGGAAGCCTTGTAACAATTTTATTAATTCTTGAGTGAATCGTGTAAATATGGCCCAAGATGTTTAAACATTACTTGAAATGAATACAATTTCTGGGTCTTGTTTAATTTATCTATGTGGCTATTTTTTCTACTTTTGCTTCAGTAATTTGGAGACATAGAGGTAAGCATGCAAAATAGTAACATTTATGGGACTTCCAATTATACCATTTGGGCCGAACTGCACATATTAGGAGAGGTGGTCATTGATTGGGACTGTGGTGTTAATATAGATAGTTGTGACCTTTAACTTCCTTTAGTTTGCCCTTCTCCTGGTAGACACTGGCCTCCAGTGCTGCTAGGAGCCCTGACTGAAAAAGGCAAGCCTACATGTTGGTCTTTTTCCCTGCCATAGTTAATAGCAGCTTGGGAATAGATGGTCAGTTTCTACTAAGACAATGGTGGTGAGGGGGAAGGGGGTTAGACTCCTTGCCCTAGCACCAGTTTCACATGGGGGCCAAAACACAGCGACATTTTACGTTTAAAGTACGTGTCTTGAGATCCACTCATAAATCCCCAATATAAATGTAGTTTGACTCTCAGTCTCTATGTCATAAACCTCTCTGGTCTTAGTGGATTTTTTTCCTAAATAAACATGGATAGATTTGGGCTGCATGATTGCATTCTAACTGTTTACTAAGATGGAAATCCTGGTGGCATTTAGGTCGAGCTGAATACATATACCAACAGGCTTTAAAGGTGTTTTTAGGCTGCAGAAATTTTCCCTGAGATCTCAGCAATACTGTCCTCCAGTGGCTACTATGTGAAATACAACCTTCAAGTCATTGTATTTCCTGTTGCGGCTTGACTGCTCATGTTTGTTGCATTTCTGTAAACAGTGTTAAAAAGGGCATTTGAGGGTTAATGAGCATGGAAGGAGTTCCTTACATACACTGTTCAGTTATCATTAAGTCTTATAAATGTTTATGAAGCTGTGCAGAAGACAGGCAGGAAGAAAACTGTTTACCCTGTTAACATTTTTTTTTCAGGTGACCACAATTTGGTCAAAATCCAGCTTTTATACATGAAGTCACTGAGAAACTTTTCTGCCCAGAACTGTTTACAAATGTACTATGTGTGAAACTTACTTTGCAGTTTGCAGAAAGGAAAACAGTTTCTATTTAGATTAAATTGAATTTTCTTTTTACATCAGTATTTTTCAAATGGTGAATTTGAATTTTTTATGTGATTTTTCTCTCATTTCTTATCTAATGTGAGAATTCTTGGGAAGACACTCTCCACCTCAGGAGAAAGGGATGGAGTCAAATTTTCCCTCTTTCAAAAGATTGGCGCTTGAAGAATCATTTCTGCTTGCCCTCAGTCAGTTAGCCTCTAGGATACCTTAGAGCACTAGGAACTTTGATTGGCTGAATAGTAAAGAGTCCAGTAGCACCTTTAAGACTAACCAACTTTATTGCAGCATAAGCTTTCGAGAGCCACAGCTCTCTTTGTCAGGTGCAGGGTGCTCTCAAAAGCTTATGCTACAATAAAGTTGGTTAGTCTTAAAGGTGCTACTGGACTCTTTACTATTTTGCTACTACAGACTAACACAGCTGAAACTCCTCTGGATCTTTTATTGGCTGAGTGACCCCAAAGCAATACAATTGTCATAGTTATTTCAGGTATAAAATTGAACAGGTTTTGACTCTTATTTTCCAATGCAGACTACTTCAGCATAGAGAGGTGCCACTCTGAGACCATAGCCAGTAAAACCTTTTGGTGATTTTTCCATTGAATACCAGAAATTCAGGTTTTCTGTGATGCTTTTTTCTATTTCTATAAGCAGTTCTGAAAGTTTTTCCAGGCTCCTTCACAACACTGTTTAGATAGTTTTTGGCTAGAAATCACCAACCAGTAAGTTTATTGCTGCCTCTAGTAGAGACTCCCTTTCTAGTGAAGGGGGGAAATTGATGAGAACTTGGGTCAGGACTTTTTGAGCTATTGCTCTATAGAATAGTCTGTCTTCTGACACTTAACCGTGTACAAATAAAAAAAACATTTTTTCTTCAACGTGCTTTTAAAGTGTAGTTTATGTGGTTCTCAGTGTGTTGCTTTGAGGATACTAGAGAATGAGGGCTGCCTGGTGCATTCCATGTGCCAGTGAGGGAGGGGAAGGCTTCAGTGTCTGCAGAAGTCAAAGTGAAGTCCTCAGGTTTTTAATTGCTGCTACTGTTGGCAACCTTTGTAGACTTAATTTTTGATTAAGGGTGGAAATCCAGTGCTATCCATACTCTCAATTTTGAAAATACATTTTCCCTGCTATATTATATTTATAGCAACCTTTCTTTGTGACTTTCTCTTGTTTTATACAGGATTTGCATCAAAAAAGCCCATAAGTCCTGGTAAGGTAACTTCGTGTGATCAAGAGAGCTATGCTCCAAAGCCATTGCCCCCAGGAGCTCAGGGATTCCTGCCTTGGCGGACTGCAGAACGTGCAAAGCGGCACAGGTAATGTAAAGGCAATGAAAAAATGCCACGTGTCGCTGTTTATTCTTAGGATTCTTATGTGGGGTAGTCAAATAATTTTTGGGTAATAGGGTATATTTCTTAAAGTTTCATGTCTTACACTTAAAGGGCATTAAGTTGTATATTTGGATAAGATGAAGTAAGATTTTCTTTTTAAAGTAAATCTTTGAATTGATACTACTAACTCTTACCAAAACTCCTTCCCCCTATAACATTGTATTGTTTTTAGGGCTTCATCAGTGAATAATATCCATGACTTGCCACTGCAAATTCAGGTAACATGATTTTTTAAATAATTATTGAATGATTGTTGGTTTTTAGTGGAGAACTGTTCAGGTCTCTCTTAACAGTGCCTTAAAGTAGGCTGTCGAACTCATTTGTTATGAGGGCTAGATTTGACAGAAATGTTACTTTGTCAGGCTGGGCCTTGTGTACCATAAAATTTAATGCCAGTTACCGGTGATACAAACTTTATCAATGACTGCATAATGGTGGGAATAATCCATAAATGCAGTCTTGTTATGGATCACAAAAGTATAGCCACAGGAACACTTTGCTAAACAACAGCAAAATTTGAGTCCAGTGTCATCTTAAAGACCAGCAAGATTTTCAGAGTGTAAGCTTTTAAGAGTCAGAGCTCCCTTCTTTAGACACGAGTAGGAATGGACTTCCGTGAGCCATTATATCCCAGCCAAAGGTGGATGAGGTGTTATAAGGGAGGGCATCAGGATGTAACGTACAATGCAACTTGATTAGACAGGAAATGAGCATCTGTAGTGTGGCAAGAATCTTAAATCTTTGTTCAGCCCCAGGGGGTCCATTGTAAGCTTCTGAATAAACTCCATTTCAGCAGTCTCATTTTGTAATCTCCTCTTGAGGTTTCTCTGTTTGAGGACAGCCACTTTTAAGTCAGCAATGGAATGTCCTGGAAGATTAAAATATTCTCCTACTGACTTTTGAGTGTTGTGGTTTCTAATGTCAAATTTATGTCCATTTATACTTTTGCACAGGGACTGACCTGTTTGTCCAATGTAGACAGTAGAAGGGCATTGCTGACACTTGGTGGTGTATATATAACATTGGAAGGTGAACAAGTATATGACCATGAGGTGGTATAACTTGTATTGTTAGGTCCAGTGGCCGTGCTGTCAGAGTAAATATGGGACAGAGTTGGCATCTTGGCATCTTATTGCAGACTTTGGTCCCAGATTCTGTGTTAGTGTTGGGAAGTACATTATTATGACTGAGAAGTTGTTTAAGGTTTGGGGGCTGTCTGTGGGCAAGAGAAGGTTTGCCTTCCAATGCTTTTGGGAGAAGAGTATCATTGTTCAGCATAGTTTGCAAGGCACTGATGATGTGTTGAACTGGTTTGAGCTGAGAACTGTATGTGACCACCAGTGATGTTGTTTTGTTTGAGTCTGTCTTGTAGCAGATTATCTAATGGATAACTTTAGGATTCTTAATCTCCCTACAGATGCTAATTTCTGCTGTAATCAAGTTGCATTGCACCTTTTCATCCTGATGCCCTCCCTTGTAACACCCCACCCACCTTTAGCTTGCACTCTGAAAATCTTGTTCATTTCTGAGGTGCCCCTGGACTCAAATGCTGCTGTTTTAATGCAGACCAACACGACTACCCACCTAAAACTAAACAGAGGTAGCAATACAACGTACACAATAGCCGAAAGGACAAAGCAGAATCTGCTGTGAACTCACTGACTTGTCTTGCTTGCATAATTAATACTGCATATATATTAACTTCAATTAGGAAATATTCTCATGAATATAAGTGCATAAAAATGCATCGAGTTGCCACTACCAGATAGCTATGAAAGTAATGAAATGTTGTACATTGACTGGGATCTAAATCTAAACCCCAAATGTCAGCATCATGGAACTCAAAAGGAAGCCTGAAGCTTCCTGCTGGCAGAAAAGTACTTTACTCCATTCTCTGAATATTATAAAGGTTTTATGGCATGAATATTCTCTTCCTCCTCTTCTCTACATGCATACACACTCCTAAGGAGCTGAAGCAGCCTCATGATTCCCCACGTCTGCAAGACTGTTCTGGGCAGGGAGCCACTGAGAACCCCCTTGGCTTTTCCACCTGGTGTGTCCTGACTGCTTCCCTGGGAAGTCTCTGATTGATTGATTGATTGATTGATTGATTGATTGATTGATTGATTGATTGATTGATTGATTGATTGATTGATTGATTGATTGATTGATTGATTGATTGATTGATTGATTGATTGATTGATTGATTGATAGTCCGCCTTTCTCACTAAGAATCAAGGCGGATTACATAGTATGAGATTAGTACTCAGTATCAAGGACATTTCCATAGGATTTTACAAAGACATAGCATTAGTAAGGATCCAGTTCAGAATTGCTGAAAAAGAACATAATCAATTCTAGGACTGACGTTAGGCAACATGAAACACAGGTAGTATATAGGAGTAGATATTTAAAGCAACAGATAATATGTAAGGCAACATAATGGTGGAGTCTATGGTCCCTAACTCAGTAGTGAAGCATCTGAGACCCCCTCCCTACAATACCGCCCTCCTATCTGAGTAAAAGGCCTTTTTGAATAAATCAGTTTTGCATTATTTGCGGAAAGCCAGGAGCATGGGGGCTCTCCTGGCCTCCTAAGGCAGGCCGTTCCACAGGCTAGGGGCCACCACAGAAAAAGCCCGTGTATGGGCTGCTGTTGATTTCACCCATGTGCAGGCTGGCACTTGCAAGAGACCCTGTTTGGATGAGCAAAGCTGCTGTGGAGGGACATAGCTGTTGATTTCACCCATGTGCAGTCTCGCACCTGCAAGAGACCCTGTTTGGACAAGCGAAGCTGCTGCGGAGGGACATAGGGAGGGAGGGGGTCCCGTAGGTATGTTGGGCCAAGGCTAAGAAGAGCTTTGTATGCAATAACCAATACTTTGAATTGAGCATGGTAACTGAATGGAGTGACTGTAGGGCCGATTCCAGACGGCCCTCCCCATCCCGAAATGTCAAGCGGAAAACGCGATATTTCGTGTTTTCTGCGCGACGATGCGTGACGTTTCGGGATGGGGAGGGCCGTCTGGAATCGGCTTAGGATGGGAGTGATGTTCAAGCTTCTGCTCACTCCTGCTAACAGTCGAGCTGCAGCATTTTGCACCAATTGGAGTCTCCTAGTTAGTTTAGATGGGAGACCTGTGTATAGTGCATAACAATAGTCAAGTTTTGATGTTACCATAGCATGGCTCCAGGTGGCCAGGTTGGTTGTGTCAAGATAAGAAGCCATCTTCCAGGCCGGCCAGCCAAGCCAATCAGAGGGCAGGACAGGCAGGGAGCCATGGAGTGAGTCTCAGTTGGGACACATAAGTCCAACTGAGCTGCCTCCCCACCACCCACCTCCTAATCACTCCTTGCCTCGCATTCTCCCACCTCTGTCTCTCCACTGGCTCTGAGGGCTCCTAATACAGCATTTCCTCGCCACCCCCACCAGCAGCACTGTTCCCTCATGACACCCAGCAAAGCAGAAGGGCTTGGTGATGCCAGAGATCAAGGCAGTGACTGGGGGTGGGTGGGCGTGTCTACAGCTCAGCTCTACTCTGAACCACACCAACTACCTTCCCTATTGGCTTCTTCTCTTGAGAGCTGCCAGTGCACCACCTCTCGCCTAAGCTGCTGCTGTTGCCGCTGCTGCACACCATTCCTAATGCAGATACGAGAGAGAATGAGAGACTTCTCTGCACTCCCCCGTTCACTTAAAGTTTGGGGAATATGGAATTCCAAAGCCTCCTGCCCTTTCCCCAAGTTGCTCGTGGGCTGGAAAAGAGCCCTGAAGGGGCCAGATCTAGCCCTTGGGCCATATGTTTGACACCTTTGCCTTAAAGAATTTTCCTCACTTCCGTTTAGGGTAATAATTTACATATGATATTCAGTAACAAGCAGTGGGATCTAGGTTCATGGAAGAGGCATGTTTTTGGTGTTCGTTTGGAGGAAAGATACCTAACTAAAACAATTTTAAAATAAAATTGGTATAACTAGCTGCAAGTCGATAATCCTATTGTGTCCTCTTGATGTAAACAGGCTGGTATTCCTTTGAAAGTTACTGTGGAAAGTGCTTCTTCGTCTGAAATTGAGGAGACCGGTGATGCTGTTATTTGTGATACTGATGTCTCAAAATCTCCAGAAATAATTAGTTTAAAACAGCACCGTCAATTAAAGGTATGATTGCTGTCCTTTTAAATTGTCCAAAAGACAATATTAATTTGTGATGCCATTTTACTAACTGGATCTAAGCTAATAAAGTGGACTGCCAATCACTCTTAATGTGTTTGCTGAGGAAGTACTGATATTTTCAAAACAGCGTCTAGAATACAGTTTCAAAAAAAGATTTCCAGTTATAAATGTTCAGATACAGGCTGCTGGTTCTGACCTTTTAAAAGCCCTGGTTGGTCTGGGACCAGAGGATCTTAAGGGCCGCATTTTCTGACACAGATCACTTTGAACAATAAGGTAGTTTTGTGATACCCTTTTCTGGTGTGCCTTTGTGTCAGATGATCATGAGAAGACCTTTTCCATATCAGTGCCGTGTCTTTGGAATGCCCTGGCAACTGAGGCCAGCTTGGTTTCCCTCCCATTAGTATGTAGACGGCTGCGTTAAATGGCCCTTCTTCATTGAGTTTTGGAAGTTTAAATTGTGGTGGTTTGGTTTTGGTGATGACTATTTCGCTTATAATTGTTCTATGCTCATGACTAATTTTACTTGATTTGTATTTATTTCCCAGCTAACTTTATTACTTCCTATTTGTGCAGTTCCTTAGAGGTCCTATATAGGAGGGAAGAGCAGAGTAGACATGTGTAACGTTTTACTGCCTTTATTTGTCCCATGGTGTGTAACATCTGTAATGGCTCCTCCCTATATTTTTCTAAAATGACATGTATTATGCTGCCTGTATTATGTATTATGCTTTTGACAGCAGAAAAAATCATTTGAGAATGATTTTTTCTGCTGCCCAAAGCTCTAGCCTTTGATCTCTTAGTTTAATCTGGAGTACAGGATGGCTTTATTATACCTGGTAAAATAACACAGTGGTTAGTGCATGGGAGGGGGGTGGTTCTGTGGTAACAGGGATCCTATATTCAAAATAAAATAACTGCTCTTTTTTCTTTAACTGAAATTTAGTTCATTAAGTATAAAAGCATAAAGATTTCAGTGTAGCTCAAAAGCGAAATCGTTTCATTTAGATTTATTGCTTCTTGATTGCGAGACAGTTGCAGATCTTCTTCCTGCTTTTGACTGGAGTAACTCTTCTTAGGATTGCACTTTAAGTCACAAAGGAGTGTTGCCCTTATTTGCCACTTAGGCTAATATCTTCCACATAAGAAACACTGTCTTTCCTTGAGACTCTGGCACTTCACTCCTCCTCTCTCCCTTTCCACAACCCATTCCACTCCCCGCCCCCTTAGGTTACAGCTACCATTCAGTGAGAAACATTTCACTAACCTGTCCAGTCTACCTTCTTTCTTGCCTTAGAGGCCTGATTTTTAAACCATAGCAACATACAGTCAGAATCTCATGTTAATTTGCAGAAATAAAACACACAATATTTGCATAGCAAAACATTACAACATGTATTAAAAGAATAGATAATAAATATTCCCAGTGAGTAATAATAATTAATCTAGTCATGTAAAGCCATACGTGCTACTGGTACTTTCGGTAGCTTTTGCTGCTACAAGTCCTATAGGTAATGAGGTAAGTAACTGTTAACCCAAGAGTAATTTGACTCAAACTGGAAACCCATTTGCAAACATTTGAGAGTATGCTTCCTTAGATGCACACAGTGGTGTTCTTTGAATAGTAAAGATAATTCAGTGTGACCATGCTGTGTTTTGAAGACGTAAAAACTGGAGAAACCTTTATTAAAATATGAAATAATTAAAATACGAAATTAGAACTTAAACTGTTAAGTTTTTGCGAAGAATAACAAATTTAAGAAATGCTTGTTCTGGTGAACCAGAGCTGCTTAAGAAACTGCCTTACACTGAATCCATCATTGGTTTCTCTAACTCATTACCATTTACTTTGCATGTCTCCATGTTCATGAAGTTTTTCATAAGGTCTCTCTTTAATTGGTCAGAAGAGAGAGAGGTGTAAAAAATGAAACTACATAATAAATAGTCAGTTCCTCTTACAGTGGTTCGCTTTTTTTTCTGAACAAATAATCAGTTTCTTCCAGCTCAGAAGATGTTTCAAGCAAGGTCCACTAGAGGGAATCAATTGCTTGAAAGATTAAACCTATAGAAAGCTGCAATGATGGCAAAGTTGTACCCAATAACCGAGTGACATTTAATTGGATTAACATTCTTGTGAAGTTGCTTGTAATTACAGTGATAGTATACTGAGCGCTGATCTTTAAAACTAGAATTTGGGAGATTATATTTAATATTTCTAAGACCTCTGCAAATTTTACAAATGCTCTGTATAAAGTCATGGCAACATGTTAAATTGGTCTAACTTGATCTGGGTTTTTTTTTTTTATGGGCTAGATTTTAAAAAATGCCCTTCTGTTAACAGAATTAATCTTTTGGATCCAATCCCTTTGAGTTTTGAGAGAAGACTGTATACTTTACCTATCTGATTTTCAGAACCCAAACTCTGAATGTAATGTACCCAAAGTATATTCTGGTTTGATTCCAATAAGCATAGAGTGATATTGGCATATTATTCAAGAGATCATGACCTTCTTTCTGGTAGATGGACTATGAAGAGTGTCAATGCAGATTAATAGAAGAGCGAAAAGCAAGAGTAACGGCTGAAGAACGCATAGCAGAGGTAGCAGTCATGTTCTGTTTGTTTTTTTAAAACAGCACTCCATCATTGGGTTGTCTAACCGTTTCATTTTAAAATTTCATTTTAGCCTTGTTCTCTGTTAAGCAGTAAAGTCAATTTTCTAAGACTAATTGTTACCGTCTCCTATTTTTTAGTTTTAAAGTCATAGGGACTCTATATACAATAGCATATCTTTTCTATTCCATGCCTTTGAATGCTGCCTTATTTTATTCCTTCTGTTTAGGGGGTGTCCCCAGCATTTTTGAGCCTGCGGGCACCTTTGGAATTCCGATACAGCATGATGGGTCACAGCTTCAAATGGCTGTCACAAAGCAGCTGATGCAGAAGGCAGAGCCAGACATACAATGGCTGCAGCAGCTTACCTCCAGTCACACAGAGAAGATCTTTGTGGTGCGGTGGCAGCTGCTGCTGAAGCAACATTTTTAAAAATCTGCACAGCCAATCAGAAGCCTTGCTGAATAAAAGCCCCTCCTGGGCCTCCTCAGAAACACTTGACGGCCACTAAGAAAGGTGTCGGTGGACCCATGGTGCCCCTGGTTATCATGGTGGAGATCCTTAGTGTACAATATTGGTTTGTGGGGGTGGGGTATGACCCAATGAAGCCATTTGATTTCTGTACGTTGGAAACCTGCAAATGTCAACTATGTGCCTGTTTTGGCCTTTGAGTTGCCCCAAAACAGCACTGCTCAATGGACTGGATCCTGAAAATCTCTGCTAACAGCCCAAAATGAGATCCTGTTCAGGAAATGCTTGGGATAGGGGTGGAGTAGGTGAAAATCACCCTGCTTACAATCAGCAGTGATGATTGATGAGATTCAGGCCTAGGAGGTTCAAACTAAGCAACAAGGTAACTATATAAATAGAATAGGAAGAATTGCACAAACTGGAACTGAAAGCATCTCTTTGCAGGGGTGGAAATTGGCCCCAAATACAGCATTTTTGCTATGTTCGGGGTTGACATGGCCCCAAAGAGATGCCATTGCTTCTGGTTTCAACCAGAAGGGATGTTGCCAGAGGGCCCCTGGAGCATGTGCCTGTTTCAGGGCTCCTGGCCTTCCTCCTTGTTTTCCCCACCCCACTTGCCAGGTGAGCAAGGGGGCAAAAAGTGAGGACAGGGAATTCCCCCATACACACCAAGGGGCTGGCATCCCTATTTGTTCTATAGCATTTTACAGCTTATTTTTGACACCTTAGTGTTGAAATCAGGATAAATGTTTTGAAAGCCTGTTGTTTCTACGTTCCAAATGGATTGTTTTAGAATCACTTATACACTATAAGTGATAGATTCTGTTGTTTGTGAGTTCTGAATTGATTGATTTTAGAATCACTTATACATTGTATGTGAGTGGTAAATTCTCTGGGGTAGTTATCTTGTGCACCCCATCCCCCGGTGGTCCTTACTTAGGTCTTCATTCTAACATGCTTTTCAGAGGCAAAGATTATTTTAATATTTAATCTGCCCTCATAGTGTTCAGCTACGACAACATGTTACCTTGGTATGCATTTTTTTTCTCTAGAATTAGCTCCTTGGCCATATAGTACCTGTTTTTGGCCTTCCAAGGATTTCTCCCTAGAATTGCTTCCTTTTCAATTGATATTGGACATGGGCATTGAATCGAAATACGAAGCAAGTTTGTCACGAAACAGCTGTTTCGTGTGTCGTGAAACAGCATTTTGTGGGGCCCATGGTTATCATGAAATTATCACGAAATTCACGGCTTTTGGCCTGTTTTGTTAGCTTCATGAACGAGTCGTAATTGCAGACAGGCTGGCGCTGATCCATTGATTCCCTAGGCAACAATGGGCCCAAACCTTTTGTTGCCATTGGAAACCCCAATCATAGCCCACTTAAGCCTTGATTGCCAGCTCTCCCAGCCCTCTGGAGAGCTTCCATTCTGCCCTATACAGTCAGGAGCTGGGGGTCAATCCCCTAGGCAACCAAGGAGGTGGGCCTTCTATAGCCATGGGCACACCCATCTCAACCCTCCGAACCCTGTTCGGCCAACCACAGACCTCCTGTTCTCGGGATGAATGGCAGGGTTTTGGAGAAACATCCAGCTCGTCCTTCGCATCCCAAACTCTTGGGACTGTCCCTGCCTGCTGTCCACCCCGTCTTCCGGTCCTTCGTCCTCTGATCCAGCAACTCCCAGTCCCCGTTTCAGTCATGCACTCTGGCAGCACTCCCCTTCCCACCCTCCCCGTTGACCTTCCTGATCAACATATTGCAGACTGGGAGGGTGGGTGGAGGAGAGCCAGTTGAAGTCTCCCTATGAGTTTGGCATCTCCGGGTATGAAGGGGGCTGTTGAAATATCCTGGGTTCTGACGAATCACGAAAATAATGAATCGTTTCAGCAAACGTGTCAATTTCGTGAAATCTTGTGATTCGCAATTCGTGGCTTGTGATGAAACAAAAAATTTCTTTTTTTCCCGTTTTGTGCCCATGTCTAGTTGTTATCCTACAGGTTCAGATAATGTGTGAATATTGCTGCCTATTCTGTTTCTCTCTCTATGTTACAGACTTTTGAATGTGTTACTACATAATATAGGAAGGGGGAAGCAAGTTCCAGGAAAATCATTTTAAAGCTGTAGCTTTAGAGAAATTTGAATTTTAAAATAATATCTTAATTTTCTTACATCTAACACATGTTTGGGAAAAGGAATTTTCAGTAATTAAGTAAGTCTGTTTCCTGGTTTCTTGTAGTTGGAGGCGGAAAATGCCAGATTAAGGAATTCAAACAGCTCTTTATCAGAAGTTCTGCATGCACAGTCAGTAGCCAGCACAATTCTGGAAGATGAAGGCGTTCTGGATAGCATTGAGAACTCTTTCCAAAAGTTTCATGCCTTTTTAGATCTTCTTAAAGATGCTGGGTAAGACACTACTTATTGTGGGTGGGGAGTTCACCTTCTCAACTATTTGTACAACAATCTGTGATTATGTTTTTGTCAATTTGCAGTTTTGGATTCAACACATAGATTTTAAAAGAATTTTTGTCCTAGTGCATTCAACCCTAGAAATTCTGCTCCCAATAATATAATGTCTGGGCTGAGGAATATTGCTATAGTCTAAAATGGATACATTATGCTTTAACGGGATAGGGAAGGTGAGCACTGCTTCACAAGCAAGAGTATTGAAAACCAGACAGGTTTCCCTAGATTTGAGACCAATCAGAGTTGAAAAATCATTTTCAGTACATATTGGAGCCTAGCTAAATACTATATAGTAGTCTTAAGATAGGCATGTAAGGAGTTGGTGGTGACCTGACATCCCGTATTTGGCTCCAGCCTGCGATCTTAATCTTCTGGA
Source organism: Eublepharis macularius (assembly GCF_028583425.1). Classification (NCBI taxonomy): domain Eukaryota; kingdom Metazoa; phylum Chordata; class Lepidosauria; order Squamata; family Eublepharidae; genus Eublepharis; species Eublepharis macularius. The sequence goes on along the minus strand of NC_072797.1, from coordinate 95,886,522 downwards.
AGCAAATATCAATGCTTGAACTCTGTATTCACATACAACCTACAACCTGGGGACAGTAATCTTTTTTTTTAAATCCTATGTTGTGATCTTCTGTACAGTTACTCCAGTCTAAGATTATTGAAGCCAGTGATCTTGCTGGAGCTAACTGCACTATTCTGACTTACAAACATTGTAAAATGTAATGCTATGAACAACTGTATACAATATGTCTTTGTCTTGTAGACTGGGACAACTTGCAATGATGGCTGGTATAGACCAATCAGATTTTGGCTTGTTGCAGCGTCCCCAGATGACTTCTACTCTAAATAAGCCTGCTATAACACAAAAGGAGAATTCATTTGAAGAAGAAAGACAAAAACACATGCAGAATGTCAAAGTATCTGCCTGTTGTTCAACCTTCATTTTTATCCCTTTCCTTTCGGCTTGATTTGCAAGACATTCTTTCTCCCTCTACTTTCTTACGCCCTTCTGCAGATTCCTAGTTTTGCTTCAAGCACTATTGCAAATAGTGTTTTCAGTTCAGATCCTCAGAGTATCTAGGTGATTTTATAGTTGTGAGGAGCACAATAGACCTAAGATTTATTTCTAAATTTCAGGAAACTACATAATCATGTAAATACAATTTTTTTGAATGTTTGTGTTCACACTGGTGATTACCAAATATAATTAAACTAGAAACAGTACCTGTTGGGTGAAAAAATGTATCGGGCTCTAGAAAATTGATTCAGTGGGCCCCCTCCTGGCAGCAAGCAGGTGCCTTGCAGCAGCCTGGAAGGCAGAGTGGGAGGGTGCTGAGGGGAGGCGCAGGGAAGAGTGCTTAGGCCGTCGATTCGGCATGCCCCCTCCTGGTGACAAATGAGTGCTTCACAGCCGCCTTGAGGCCAGAGTTGCCAGCAATGCGCCTGCTCAAGGGTAAAGAGTGAGTCTTTGCAAATACAGCTTGTAGGATGATAGAAAATAGAATTACGGTTGATAGGTAGAATTATAAATACTTTAAATAAAAATTAATTATATGTACTTGCAAGTTTGGAGCATAAAACGGAGAAACAATTCTGTGCAGCTGAAATCAACAATGTTGTCAAAATTTCATACATGGGAATAAATTGAGCCATCAAAAAAGGCCTGAGAAGGAATTATTAGGTGCCTGCTTGTAATCTATATTCTTTGAAATTTGCTTTCATGCTTCCAAACTGCTTTATCTTTTTTCAGCGTGCAGAAAGCAGTACATGAAAGTGGTAGCGATCTTACCTTACTAGATATCCATTTATGTTGAGAATACCATATTTTTCAAAATATTTTGTGTTAGATCTATACATTTAATATATGCAGGAAACAAGTTTATAGTTTTCAGTATGGATTTAGTTACTTTCTGACTTTGATCTCAATTTTTGCTCCCTAGAATTCTGGTTCAGTTTCTTTTCCTGGCCTTTCCCATTTCCAGACTGATTTGGCTCCATTTCAAGATAATAATTTCCTACTTGCCTCAAGAGATGTACAACAACATCAGGTCACTAGTGAGTCCCAGCAAAGTTTACAACAAGGCACTGAAGAAAATGCATCAAAAAACTTCCAGGCAGCATCTTCTGAGAAAAGCAGCAAACCTGTGAATTTGGAAGAAAAAGTGTCTTCTGTGAGACAACCAGCTACTGGTCACCATTCAGTCTCTGATCCCAGTGTAAACCTGTATAGTAGTAGTAACAAATACAGCACTGTTGCTAGTGGTGACAGCAAAAAACTTTCCTCTAAAAGACTTCCTCATTCTATAAGCATTTCTGCTAGAGGAGATCCAAGTATACATCAGACTGACCCTTCCAGAAATGATACAATAGGTTCTGATTCTGAAATACAAGAAAGCATTCATTCTGCAGGAAGTGTTTGAAAACTCCACTCCTGGTTGATACAAAGTATTGGATTGCTGAGAATCCATTCATTGTGTAGATCTTTGATGTAAATGTATGCTGTAAAATTTTAAGACTACTTATTGTCTGTGTTCTTGCTATGTAAGTAACCTTAGCAAGAATGTTTGCTGAAAGTATTGAAAATAATTGATAGCGCATTTTATTTCTTATACGGTTTTATAAAAAAAATTATATATTATTCTGATGTTTCTCCTGTATAATTCTAATATGAGTAAAGATTTTTTATAGATACAGATCTGAGTGAATAAATGAGTATTTTTTTCCTTTTTCAGTTAATCATGTCAGCAATTACTTTAATAACAATTTTAGTGCATAATACTTTATAGAGTATTAATTTACAATTTGAATCTCCTTTATTAGGTATCAAATGTACAAATTAAAGAGGAACACTTCCTTTTAAACTGTGCCTTGCTTTTTTTGTGACAGTCTTTAAATGAAAAGTTTCATTTTAAATGGAGTGTTTCAAGGGTATTGCCTTTTAATTAGTTGTAAACACAAAAGGCAAACCCGGTACACTGGCTATATCAACAAGTGGAGAACCCCACCCAGGCAACAATTGTATCAAAACATTTTACTTCAATATTTAAAGTGGCAAGTGCTCAGTTGATAACAAGTAAGGACAGTTCATCAATAACTCATAGATACATACAGTTCATACAATACTCCCCCTTAGTCTTGGTACATTCAAACAGAACTATGGTAATGACTCTGGGACCAAAAGGTAAGTGCCAAAAAGGTCCTTAGAAATCTTTCTTAATGTCTCTTGTAGTTAACTCTCTTTAGTAATGGTTGTGGCAAGTCTCTGTTCATTGTTCTTTTGTGCAGTTCCACATTGGGACTGTACATGCACAGGCCTGCCAACCAAAGAAGTTTCTCTTGCTTCCATAAAGGTCCATTAAGGGGCTGTTTCTCCCAGTCATGCCCCCACTTGTTTCCCACCCAAACAAGCATGTACTAACTGGGAGGAGCAACCCCTACTCCTCAGTTCTCTGTTAGCCACCGTGAGGAGAAGAACTTCACTTATGAGCTCTGTTGTTTGTAACTCTCATCTACTATTTTTCTAGCTTGAGCTTGACCATGGACTGTCTTTGACTCCCTTTTGTGGTTTGTAATTTGGCTTCTGTGCTTTTCAAACAGTTTTGACCTGGCTTGTTTGACTTCGTCTTCTGAATCTATTACAGTTCCTCAAAATGTTTCAGAGAGTACTTTTCAAGAAGTGCACTAGATGTGGTACTAAACTCACACTGCTGAGCGTGATCTTTGTTTGCTGTGTTTGGAAGAAGGTCATAATGTTGCAGCCTGTAAAGTTTGCTAGCAGTTTACCCCTAAGGCCAGAAACAAGAGGGCTCTCCATTTAAATGCTGCACTTCGGGATAAATGTTATCTACTGTGAAGGAGAGCCCATCTAGGGCTGGATCAGTGTTTTCCTCAAGGTTGGATCCGACAGGCAGAAGATCCCGCTCTCTGAGGTCTTTCTCAGATCTGAAGCACTCTTCGGAACCACCACCCAAGAGACTGACCAAAACAAATAAGGAAAACAAGTCTAGGGCTCATCAGAGCCTATGTTCCACTACTGAGGCTGAGGTTGAGGAGGTTGTTATGATCACTCCAAGGACCCTCTCACCTTATCTGAATTCCCCAGAAAAGTCTTTTTCTGATGGTGGAACCAAGCTCTGTGGCTCAGGGATCCCTCATTCAGAACAACCCAAAGAAGAGGGCTGGAGACAAGGATCTGACCCTGGACCTGAACAAGAACCTCAGAGATCCCTGAGACCAGTGCCAGATCAGAGAATTTCTAGGGTTCCAATGGAGACCCCCTCAGGCCTACTTGCTATCGGTTCCGAGGGATGAGGGTCACCACCGATTGGAGCTACATCCTTGATTGAAACCAACACCGCTATCATATGCCCACCAGCATTGCCATGCACACTGCATTCCTCCAACATATCATTGCCAATGGGGACAGGTGAGCATGCTTCTTTGGACCTGAGACCATCTACTTCGTTGGGCCAGAGATGGCTGCTCCGCCCTACCCTTCACAATTACAAGCCCAATATGACTCAGAAGAGGAGGATGAACCTGTGGCAGCCACCTCCAAGGTCGGATTCGAGACCGTTTCAGATCCATCACCCAGTGACAATGTGGGAGTTCTGGTTCTCTGTATGAAGACTTTTGTATCTTCTCTGAGCAGATGTCCAGGATGACAAAAGCGCTGGAACGGAATGTTTCTTCATTGGATCCCAAGACGAAGGATAAGCTCCTCAGCTGCCTCTACGCAGATTCCTCTTCTATCATAGTCTTCCCAATTCTTAAAGATTTAGGGGAGATGATTACTAATATATGGGAAAGACCGGCAACCAGCTACATCCAAAAAGATTGAGCTCATTTATAAGATCAAACATAACACATGGCCATCCCTGGTGAAGCTTCTACCACCCTCTTTACTGGTTATGGATGAGGTGCAACTGTGAGCAGTTGACCCCGGCCTCTGCCGTTTTATAACCACTTATGATATAAAAATCATGAGCCCCTTGAATCTGATGCACTTTGATCCACATTAGAGTTCCATCCGGCTGAGCAAAACGTTGCTGAGTCCCATCTGGGAGAGTGAGTCATGAATGGTAAGAGAATGCAAATGTTGAGGACTGGATGTGATTGGCTCCTGCCCCTCCAAGTAGCTGCATGTGCAATCTTGACAATAAGGGTACTCGAAAGTCACCATCCAGACATTACAAACTTTCCTCTTTCCATGATTGAATCCTATCCACCGATTGAGGGCCATCAGCCAGCTCTGATAAGGTGATAACTCCTTCCTGGGAACATCTAACCAAAGATCTAAATTTATTAGCCAAGCTCCAGGAACATTAATTAGCAACCATTTCTTTGTGAAGCACCAGGAGCACCCATTCTGATTTCTTTGTAACACCCTGGTAGGACTAATCAAAGGTACTGAAACCGTTGTCATTTCCAGGAGGTAACCTTTAAGGTCTTTGTCCTAATGGCTGAGGGGTGCTTCCCAGCCTCAGGACATGATTTGCACTATAAGAACCCGGGCTTAGCCCCATTCAAATCATGCACACTTCTTGGGATCCGAGCGCTGTACCCTTAAGGTCTCCCCTAAGCCTCTCCTGGTCAAGAACGCTGGCCATTTGAACACCTCTTCCTCTGTGGACTACCCCACTTCCTGAATAGGTAATTATCACCTGAAAATCCCTCAAATCTATTCCACTTTAACCACTGCTTTTCCCAGGAACCTTGTATGCTTGTGAATTGCTTTCGGTGTGTGTGTGTGATTCCCCTTTAAATAAAAATTACTCTTTGAAGAACCTGTCTCAGCCTTCTTGGGGAGGGGACTCGTAAAAATTGATGGAATATTCCGCTTTGTTACTCCTCTTTGCATAGCTTCCTCCTTGCCACTAATTCCCCCAACTCGCAAGGAGTCCCATTCAGGTAACACAACAACGTCACCATCTAGGTGTGTGCTTTTCGCCGCCTGATAGAGGGTAGGAAACTGAATGGTATGAGCAGAAGGCAGTACTCAGTCTCAGCTCTGAACCTGTGTGTTGTCAACTACCCAAACTATCATGGGTGGTTACCAATTGTGCCTCGGGGAAAAGTTGTCATCTTACATTTTTGACCTCCCAGAAGAAAAGAGGTTTATGGTCAACCTGCTGCAGACCGAAGCTATCAGACTGTCAAAGCAGCAGGTGACTGTAGACAGACATGCTATTGACACCTCGGCCAGGGGCATGTCTGGAGCAGTGCTTATGTGGCATCGTTCCTAACTCAGATCCACGTCTCTTCCCCTTGAAACAAAAACCAGAGTTGCGAAACTACTGTTTGAAGATACATCTCTTCAAAGATGGATGGCATGCTCTCCCAAAACCAAACGGCCAAGTCTTTGGGTGTGACACATTAAGCAGCACACTTATAAGTGCAGGAACTTCCCACACCACCATTATCCTTATCAACAGTATGGAAGGCCTCATCGACACTACCGACAAAGCCAGTCAACACCACAATGCCTTTTCAACTCTGCCACAATCCCAGTCTAGAAGACAGGCTCCGTACAAACCCAAGCCCTTGCAGCATTCACAGCAACACAAAGACCACCAGGGTCCTACAAAACAGTTCTGGCTGGACTGTGACTTCTCTGACCCTTATTGTTGGAACAGAGACAGACTGACAACCTATTTCTCTAAGTGGGAATCAGTAGCATCTGACTTTTTGGCCTTAACCATAATGAGAAATGGCTGTAGGCTAGAGTTCACTGAATTGCCTAGTTGTATATTGCCTGCTGCAGATGTAAATAATTCTCTACATGAATTAGCTCAAAAATCCAGTCCCTCCTGGAAAAAGGGGGCCATTCAGGAGGTTTAGGATGCTGACACCAAATATGGTTTCTTCTCCAGGCCTTTCATAATCCCTAAAGAAAATGGGGGGCCTTCACCCTATACTATACTAGATCTAAATCTGAATCTCAAAGTGTCAAAATTTAGGATGGTCACCCTGTCATTTGTGCTGTCTTTCTTGGAGCTGTTCTGGACTTCAAGGACGCATATTTCCACATCTCTAATTAGGAAGGATCACAGAAAATACCTCTATTTTAAATACCAAAACAAAGTGTTTCTCTACCCAATGTTGCCCTTGGTCTTTCAACAGCACCCAGGGTGTTCACCAAGTAGTAGCCCACCTTAGATCTTGGGGATGCTCCCTTTCCCTGTATCTAAATAATTGGTTCATCACTGCTCCATTTAGGTATCGGCTAATGAATTATATCAATCTGATTGTAGAAACATGCCAAAGGTTGGGATTAGTGATCAATGTGAAAAAGTCAAGGTTGGAACCTACTCAAAAAGTGGACTACATTGGTGCAATCTTGGATTCCATAAGTGGCAGAGTCACCCTGCTCTTAGGGCACAAGCAATTAAATTGATGATAGCCATGTTTTCAAGAAAATGTTTCAAATCAGGTTACTGGGTCTTGTAGCACTTACCACAGCTGAAGTACCCTGGGCCAGGCTGAATATGCGTACTTTGCAGAACTGGCTTGTGAGGAATATTAGAGCATCTTCACACTCCCCTAATCACAAACTCTCCGTCCTAAGATAGGTCCTCAAGTCTCTGGAGTGGCCGGGCAAGGATAGCAACCTGTTTAGGGATATCTCTTCTGGCACTAAACAACATCAAAATACTTTAATGACCAATGCTCTGTTACATGGCTAGGGTGTGCATTATAGCAAGATTGTGATACATACTATATGGTCTGATAAGAAAAGTAATTGCATATTAATGAACTGGAACTGAGAACCATACGTTATGTTCTTGTCTCATTCACAGCTATGCGCTGGGGCAAAAACATTCAGATCCAAAACAAGTCTACAAACAATACCACGGTGATGTACTATGTCAACATGCAAGGAGGCACGGTATCGCTAATATTTTGTGCACAGGCTACTGCCATCAGGAGTTGGGCGATTCATGATGTTTCTATGTGTGCTATCCACATTGCTGGTTCAGAAAACACCAGAGAAGATGTGTTGAGCAGGGTTCTGAATTCCAATCATGAGTGCACTGTGAATGATCCATATTTAAGTCTTAATAGTCTTGCAGTGGGGTGTTCCAGATATGGATCTGTTCGCAATGGTAGCCAGAGCCAAAGTACCAGTGCTTTGCTGTATGGCAGGAAGCGATATCCTTTCTATTGGGGACACATTCCAACATGTATGGGCAGGCCGCCTATTTTTGTGTTTCCACAAATTCTCTTGCATCCAGTTTGGTGTAGTGGTTAAGAGAACGGAACTCTAATCTGGAGAGCTGGATTTGATTCCCCACTCCTCCACTTGAAGCCAGCTGGGTGATCTTGGGCTACTCACAGTTCTCTGGAGCTTTCTCAGCTCCACCCACCTCACAGGGTGTTTTGTTGTGGTGATAATAATGACATACTTTGTAAACCGCTCTGAGTGGGCATTAAGTTGTCCTGAATGGCAGTCTATAAATCGAATGATGCTGCTGCTGCTGCTGCTGCTGCTACTACTATTATTATTATAGCCCCCTTTTGGAAATTTGGTTTCCAAAGTTACGTGCGCTGTCCAAATAGAAGTACATTCCATTTCCCCAGACACTAGACATGATTCAGTTGGGAACACTATTTCACCACAGCCCAAGCTCCATGCATTTAACAGCATGGCGCATTCAACCCAGACCATGAGTTTTTCTGTGCAGGTACAACAAATCTTGCTGAAAGCTAGGAGACTTTCAACTAGGAGGTCTTACTATTCTAAATGGAAACACTTCACACGGGGTACAGAGTAATGGCCCTACTGCAGACAGTTGTTCTTTGCCTTTGATCTTGGAATATCTATACACCTAAAAGTCACAGAGTTTGGCTGGTACATTTGTGCAGCCATTTCTACCTTCCACATACAGGTTGAAGGCAAGTGTGTGCTCTCCCATCAAAAATTCCGCCAATTCCTCAAGGGAATGGTCAATCTTTATCCCCCAGATCACCACTGGTCTCACAGTGGTCCCTATCGTTAGTGTTCTCACGCCTTGTTACCACTCTTTTAGCGCCTAGTCACTTGCATGTTGGAGTTACTATCACTGAAAGTGAGTTTTTTGGTGGCTATCACATCAACCAGAAGGACTGAGTGAGTTATCAGCACTTAAGCCTGACCCACCATTTGTCTAATTTCACGAGAATAGGGTGGTCCTCCATCCAAGCCAAAGGTCCTGTCCCACTTTCGCCTATCTTAGGATGTCACCCTGCCTGTATTTTGTCCAAACCCACAATCCAGGGCAGAAAGAGCACTAATTAAATGTCAAAAGAATGTCATTTTATTTGTATAGAACAAAAGAGTTTTGTACAGATCCACATTTATTTGTGTGTTTCAGGGGCTCAAATAAGGGTAAAAGGGCTGCAATCCAAACTATTTCCAGATGGATTCTTTCAATCATTCAGTTGGCATATCATCATGCGGCTGTCCAGAGTTCTCCACACCTGAGGGCTCATTCTGCCAGATCTTGGGCATCCTCTTTAGCCTTTAATAAAATATGCCTTGAGAGATTCACCCCACCTCGTTTTTAGCTTCGTAATCTCAATGTGGGACTACACAGAATAACAATGATGAAAACAGGGTGGTACTTATCTGGAATTATTATTCATTGAGTTCTGTGCAGGCGCACATTCCCTCCTTCCTGTCCTGCAGTGAACTTTATGGCAAGATCCAGTATGAGGTTGTGACTCAGTAGAACTGAGGGCAAGGGATCACTCCTCCCTCACGTGCTCATTTGGGTGGGGAAATGATCTGGGGCGTAACTGGGAAAAGTAGCTCCCTAATGGAACTCCATGGAAGTGACAGAAACTTCTCCGGTCAGCAGGCCTGCATGTGCTTAGTCCCAATGTGTGCCTGCTCAGAAGAACTCGATGAACAATGGTTACAGGTAAGTACAACCCTATTTAACATCTGTCATTGATTGACAGGCCTGGATACCTCATGAAAACTGTAAGGCAGGATTTAGATTGAAAATGGTAGAGATCATAATGTAGTATTTATAATAGTACTGCTATTGAGTCTTTGGAATGGATAAGATGTAAAATGTTGCTGAAAGTATTAGGAAGACCACTAAACATAGATAGCATGTTTTCCCCAAACCATAATATATTTTGAGCAGGTCCAAGATAGAAATAGTATCCTGTTGAAATATAAGGGATGTGTACCTTTGCAAACTTGGAAAGCTTCAGAGGATGGTGATCCTTGAGTCTGAAAAAAAAAACAAAATCGTAAGCGCTGTCTAGGTTGCAGAAGTGCTTTTATATGGATCGTTTATTCTTTTTATCGCGAAGGAAAACTTCCTTGAAAATTTGACAATACTATGATATGAGAATCTGTGGGCTGTAATTTGGTTAGAAACAGGGAATTTGCTTACAATGCACATTTTTACTTATTCTAGATGCAGCAGAGCATGTAAAAATTACTGGGATTTTTCCTTGCATTTTGAAACCTGAGTTTTATAGTCAAATTTGCATGTATGGGAGAAAAGCTAAATTTTGATAGCTGAATAGAGCTATATAATAAAAACATTAACATCTGTGGGAAATTTTATAGTTTTATATTTTGCAAGTGGGATATGAGAAGCAGTTCATTATGAACAAGCTCACTCTTCTGTTGTCCTTATTAATCTTAAAATTCCCTAATGTTTAATCTAAACCTGCGCTCCTGTGATTTAAGACAACTTATTCTATTATGCATAGCAATAATGAAGAACTGCCTTCTCCTTTTATGAGTTACTTAATCTGAAGGTTTTTAGGTCTCCTTTTAATCTGTTCTTGAAATACATAAGATTGCAAGTCCCATCTGAAGCAGCAAGGGATGATTCTGGATTTTCCAGTTTCTTCTTATATAAAGGGATCTGCAAATTATTAACATGCAAGCTTGTAGTAAGCAATCCAGTTTTTTTATACTGTATGGCCTTAAGAAAGAAAAGGTAAGCATGCTAGTTTTGTTTTGCATATATATTCTCACTTCACCTATTTGTCTTGACTTGTGGTAGAAAACTTGTTCCCCTACCAGTGGACATGTTTCATAGCCAGTGTCTCTTAAAACAATCACTGATCATGTGTAGTTAGGATTGTATGAATAAGTTAGGGCCTCTGAGGAACAGAAGAATGGTTGCTATCAACAGCTTGTGGCTCTTGCAATAAATTCTGGTTAATGTAAGATTTGGTGAACCGTGAGGTGTTCAGTTGGGGAAAGATTTCAAGTACTTTTATTCTACTGTGAAGTAAGTACTTAAGAGTAATAGTGAAACCAAGGCTGTGACCCAGTGACAGAAACACTCATAGTTCAGATAAGATGATCTTGTCCTTGATAAGACAGCTTGTTACAGTCTGCTTGTTCAAGTGACTTGGCTTGCTTCAAGCTTTTACATGCTTGTGAAATTTGTACTCTAGTCACTTGAGAAGAACATGCTGTGTTCTGAGTTGTTAGGATAATAGGTGTTCTGTCCCTTTTAAAGTGGGGTAACTGAGAGCCAAGCTACACATGACGCCTGACACAGGTTGGACACTTGTCAGCTTACCTCAAGTTTTGATGGGAAATGTAGGCATCCTGGTCTTGCAGCTGTAATGGACAGCCAAGCTGTAAAACCAGGACGCCTACATTTCCCATCAAAACTTGAGGTAAGCTGACAAGTGTCCAACCTGTGTCAGGTGGCACTTGTAGCTTGGCTCATAGATAACCGTGCAGAGAGAGTCTCATGGGGTTGATCCTGCAATCATTTGATATAAAGTGCTTTCCCCTTCCCCCAGCAGCCGTTCTGATGTGGGAAAGTTTAGAGTTCAGATCCATGTCAGGATGCTGCAGTGGGGAGGAGGCTATAAGCCAAATTGCTCTCTCCTGCCTCCTGTGCAAGTGGAATTCAGCTGATGAAAGAGACAAAAGGGAATGACTCGCTCCACTACACTGCAGCCCCTTGACAAACTTTCTTGGGGTTGGAAATGGCTTGTGTTGATCTTGGAAGGGCCCTGCACTGCCTCCAGTACATGGTAGTTAGAACCAGGACAGAGCTTGGGTTCTATATCTCCTCACCAGAGAGATGGGCCACAAAGAGAGACTGAAAGCCACTATAGGCAGTTATCAGAAGCACTGTATGGATGTATTTTGCCACACCCAGAGGGGAGCCCTGTTCACAAGCCACAGTAAACATGCATACAATCCAGATTACAATATACACTTTATACACACATGTTGATTAACTTTCAAGTTACATTCAGTAAATGAACCGTGTGTGATTTAAACCCACATTTAAGGTACTGGTCTTCAGTTTCATTTGTAAGTTGACTCTTAGACACATTATTACACATACATGCAGAATATACACACTTTCAATGTAACGTGAAACAGAGCTACAGTTGTTATGTGTCCTGTAACAACAAGTATGAACAGTTAGTATCAAGAAGTAATCAGTGTGATGGGTTCTATAAGGGCAAAGATGTTTCTGTACCTGTGATTCAGGAACCATATTTGGCTAACTTGCCATCTGTGGCTCTCTGAGCTCTGTTCCCCAGTGTTGTGCTTGCTTCGTGGTTCGAGAAATTGGGCATGGCCATTGCCTGTGGTTTATGGTTGGCCAGTGGCTCTCACCTTGGCATAGCTGCTGCTGGAGGAATGGACAGACTGTGAGGGATAGAGGGGTTCACCCTTTCCAGGGGGAGAGAGTAAAATCACCACCACCACTATGGTAGCCACCCAGGAAAAGAACAAGCTGGCCACAGTGAGGTGGAGGTTTTGCTCCCTGGCTTGGAGCCTCCCTTTACAACGCTTGTGGCTCAAGCCAAGCAGCATTTTGCAGTCGAAGCCTAGCCCACCCTTTACCCCCATCTCTGCCTTCTTGCTGTCTTCCTAGTGGGCACCTGTAACTGCAAATCCAAGTGAAGGGCTTTGCAAAGAAGGGACAGATCAAGATGGGTAGCTGTGAGTGAGAGTCCAGTAGCACCTATAAGACTAACATTTGTGGTAGGCTATGAGCTTTCATGAGTCACAGCTCACTTTTTCAGCTCTGAGAAGAGACAGGAGCTCTGCCTATCTGTCAGGATGTCAGTTCTCTACCCAGAGTTACGCCATGTTGACTCGTGTTATAATCAGTAGTTGTATAGTTTTCCTCCCTCCAGGCCCACGTGTCGTCCAGGTCGCTCATACCCATGGGAGCGAAGATTCCTTATCTATCCAGTCCAGCCAACGACCTTGATGTCCTCGTCTTCTCATGCCTTCACAGACGGAACTGGGAGGAGGCCGGGAATGGGTGTTTGAAGTATTGTAACTTTCGCTTTGCATGCCATTCTCAACAAAGCTTTCATTCAGCCAAGGGCCTCAAAAGCCTTTGGATTATGGACACCTGTATCATGAGCATAGTCTTTCAATAAACCTTTTAGAATCAAGAAACCTTGTGCTTCTTGCAAGAGGGGGGAGACGAACTCTAGATAACTGGGATTCCATAGTCTGACACTATCCTTCCTTTACACATCTTGTCAGCCACATCTTATGTGGCTCCTTTGGTTATTAGTAATTGTGAATGTGGCTCTCCATGGGCTATGAAGTGAGTACCATTGATGTACAATCTTCCATGTGGTGATAACTCTGTAGCTCTTAGTCCTTTTTCATTAAGATAGCATAGGGCCTTGCCAATTGATGATGTCGGTTATTGAATAGGCACTGGTGGGTATTTAGCCCATTTTCTGATTACTGAGTCTCAAGTCAGTTATGAGGTATACTACCTCTCCATTGCAAAGTGGTTGCCAGGCCATAATTTTACCTGGTCTGTTCTATCACTGCTCGCCTGAAAAAAAAAAACCTGAAGCGATTTACTTTCTGTCATAAACTACATGAGATACAGAAGTTATCATCCTAGTCCTGTTGTCTTTTAATTACAGCCTTGATTTTTTAGTGACAACATTTGGGGTACTTACTTACTGAAGAAACATTTTTTGTAATTATAATGCAAACACAAAGGGATGTAGCCTTTTAAGCAGGATTCTGGTTGCTTTCTAAAAAGATACTGCATTCAGCAGCTTAACTGTTTTTTAGGTTTCATTGTGTTTTTTATTGTTTCTCTTCTTACTATTTTCACAAAGCTAACTGCAATTCTTCTTTGCATGTTGCTTTCAGTGTGACAAAAATGGCAGATTTGTAGGTTCAAAGTAAACTATCTGCACTTTCTTATCACAATGTTTTTCAATTGTGTTAAATTTGCCTGTTTAAAGGTTAAGATGAGGACTATTGGTTTATTTGCTTTATAAAACATTGCAAAGCCATGTGACATTTCGGTTGGGGGTTCATGGCTGCTGCGTATGCATGTTCATTGCAATGGTTTGACTGGCAATTGGCCATCACTACCGAGTATAGCATTACAGGTGAGTCACAGCAACTTACCTGGAGTGCTTTTCAATGGAGTTAATCCATTTAGCTACCTGCTGTTGAGTAAAGAACCCAGGGATGGTGCTCCATTTTTTAAAAAGTTGTCAATTTTGGGGTCTGTTTGTACAGATCCTGCCTTCCTGTATGTTCTGTATAGCAAGTGTTGGAACATGTATTATGTAATCAGTATATTTTGATGCTATTCCAGTGTCATCCAAGCTTGATTACTTCAATATGTTGTACATGGGATGGACCACAACATGACTTGGACTGGCTGTCATGCACAATTCAAGGTGCTGGCTTTGACCTACCCTAGTCCAAGACCATTTAAGCTTTGCATCTTAAGAACCACTTCCATATGAACTTGCCCCATCAGTTAGAACCTATTTCAAAAGTCCTTTCTTTGACAAATTCCTCTGCACTCCGAATTTGAGTGGGTGGTGATTAGAAAGAAGACCTTTCCATGGTGGCGTCCCAATGGTGAAGCTCCTTTCCAAACCAGGTATGCCTAGTGCTTACTTTATTATTTTTAGGCATCAAGGGAAGTATGTTCTATTTTCCTGCAGTTTTCATGACATCTAAATTAAAAGCTATCAGTCCTTTGATGTATTTTAGTATATTTTAGCACTGGATTTCTTTTGTTTTATTGGTTTATATTTTGTAAACTGCCATGAATATTACTCTAGCAGAAAGTATATCAGATTCTTCACAACAATAAAAAGTCATCAAGCCCTATTAATTCAAAAAGTTTTTGATTTTGGAGAACATGTGGGTCACAAATAAGTGTTTGATATTACTTAAGGTTAAATGACATCTACAAAGCTGGTTCGTTACTTCGTATGCTATAGTTTAAATGTTCTCCCTCAGATTTCAAGGCTTGGTTTTTTAAGTTTGTACTGTTTCAGAGGACTTCATGTCGGTATGAAAAGGAATAAAACTGTCCAGTATAGTTTCATTCTAGTAAGAAGTACCCTGCACGGTGGTTAATGTTTTACTTATGAGCATATCACATTTGCAAGGGCCAAAGCTTTAAATCAATATGCTGACCACCTTCTTTTACGCAATGTGTCCTGCTGTGTTTGTCACTCTATGATTTCTGCTGACATTTTGTAATAATTTGGAAAAGTTTCTGCTTAGGATGACTGTTTAGGACAGCTTCTCAATTGTTTGAAGATTTATTGAACCCTGTTTGAAGCACAAGTTTCTTCTTTCCCATAAAAGATCTTTTTGCAGTTATTTCAGAAAATTGTTGCCAGGTTGCTATATAACTGATTAAAGTATTTGTCCTTTACTATATGATGTTGGTTTGTCCATTTCGCAATCTGTGAAATGTGTAGTGTATTAAAATCAGTGAGACTTCACCTTGTTACTTTCAGTGGAAGGAAGCAGATTGTGCCATTTGTCTGAGTTGCTTGACCCTTTACGTGAACTAATAAAGAAGGATCCCCCCCCCCAATTTCTTAGTATTATACTGAAATCATATCACTTATTTCCAACTTTTTGTTAATCAGATGCTGAAAGAAATGGCATGGAAGAGCTCCAGGTTGTTCCCAGTTGTATTAATCAAAATTGTATCTCTGCTCCCTGAATTAATTAGAATCCTAAGGAGGTCTACTTGGAAATCCTATTTTATTCCCCGGACAGCATTCTTAGGATTGCAGTCAAAAGCCATTAGTTTGGTCCTATCCAGTTTTTCTTTACAACCATTATGGGATGTAGAGCCTGTGACCAACTGATGAATTTGCCTGTGATAGAAGAGCATCTATACCAGCCGGCAAACAAAAGGATGAGGTTGGAAGGTGCTGTTCGCCATCTTTGCCTCAAATGATGCGCTGGTTCCAAAACAGTCCCACTATATTATTTGTTTTGCTGAAGTCCAGTCTTTGTCCTTTTGGCAGTTTCAGGCAGATCAGTTTTTCCACAGGCATCAATGGTGGTATACTGAAGGGTAGCTCTTTGTGCAAGGAATAAATGTTGAGATATCTGTGTTTTTCCTCATATAGTCATGCAATCACACATAGGGGTTCTAGGCTGGTTAAAAGCTGTCTTGGAAATGCCTAGAGCTCTAGTATTCAGATCTCCTCCCTTGAGGAAGTGTATCGCCTCTCTGAGCATACCTAGAGCGTAGTCCAGATTACGTCACTTCTTACCACCATAAGATTGTTAGCATTTCTGTGTTTTGTTTTCTTGATAAGTTATCTCAGGCAGTAGGAGGAGAATGGAGGCCAAGAGTTTTCCTTTGTGGCCTGCAACCTCAAGTTTTTAGCCTTCCCATACAAGGAGAGAGAGGCCAAGGCTGAACAGTTACTTTAAAACATGCACAAAGAACACATTTAATGTCTCTTTTTCTATACTAGTGTGAGTACATTGTGATCTAAAGTTACTACTAAAATTTTGCAAATCCCACAGTATTAGTCCATCGTAGCAAAATAAAACAAAAGTTAAGGGGTCCGTTAAGACTAACATTTATTTTAATATGAGTTTACTTGCTACTTCAGATAGAATCCTTATGGGGCAGATTAGGGAGGAGTGTTAATTCGGTCATGAGTCTTTTAAGTATGATTCACATTATGGAGGAAAAAGGGAGAGAGTGAATCCTGTCAAAATTTCGCAGTGTGTATGTCTGAAAGAATAGTAAGTGATAAGAAAGATCACAGGTTCGAACTGACAAAGTAAAAATATGCTGGTAGAAGGTTTATAGTCTTGTAAAACATGCTAAGAGCAGCCAGTCTTTAGAAGCCATTCCCTAAATGTATCCAGTGTTATTGCATTCCAATTCTTACTTGGAAATTCAATGTATTCTATGGATATTCGGAGAAGTCCTATGTCCCTTCGATGCCCTTTTTCAGTAAGAGATTCGGAGGGTTTAGTGCACTTTTACTTATGCGTCATCTGCTTTGCAATTGGCTATACCAGCATAATGTCATGCAGCTACTTTCGCGGAGTTAATCTATAATTGCCGTGCGACAGCGGGGGATAGATCCGATCCATTCATTCCTGGCTATCCACTTTGCAGTGGGGGATAGATCCGATCCATTCATTCCTGGCTATCCACTTTGCAGCCGTAGACGGCCGCTCATTTTAAAATGTACTCCCATAACTGCACATAAAAATACTCCTTGCAAACACACAGGTATGTTATTTTCACGTGGGAGCAAACTCCCCAAAACGAAGTTCGCGGCTCTGCACAGACGAACAAGAGCCAACTGCGCCTCCCGCGCCTCCCTGCCAGAGGGGGTGTGGCGGAGGCGTGTGCGCGAGGTTGGCGCTGTCTCCCCGCCGCTCCATCCAGACCTTAGAATGTTGCAATCTCCATTCCGTCTTGCATCTAAGAAGGACGGGGGCTATCATGCAGCCTGCTCGTGGACGCCGGGCCAATGATTGCACAAGCTTCAAGCCTTGGACCAATCGGAGCGTGTAAATTACCATACTGATGTGCAAGGAACCAATAGAGAAGCAGGACCGCTGAGTGTTGTTATGGTTCAGGGCATCGCTGGAGTCAGGATATCTAGAGAGGCAGCGCTGCACACAGAAGCAGAAAGTAAGCGGAGAACTGGTCAGCGCTTGGGACCATGGATGCCCAGAAGCACGTAACGAACTTCGGCGCGGGGCCGGCTAAGTTGCCGCATTCTGTAAGGAAGGGGCGGCAGCAGAACTGCCGAAGGTGGCTTTCCCGAGAATCCTGCAGGGTGCCCTAAGAGACGGGGTGGGGAGATTTGCAACGTGCAAGCCCAAGGCTGTGTAGTTTACTTGGAAGTAGGTTCCGCTGACTGGATGCCCTAAGAGACCGCGGAGGAGGGGGGAGTTTCCAGCGTGCAGCCGGATCCAGTATAGTTTACTCGGAAGTAAGTTCCGCTGAATTCGCTTCTAAGCAAGCGCCCCAAGATTGCAACCTTGGATTGCCCGTCAGCGATATTTGCGTTTGGCGCTGTGCTGCTCATTGATGCGGGGAAGATTTTTTAGATCAGCATTTCGAAAACGAGAGATACAAATGGTGTGTAAAATCAAAAAGAGTCCAGTAGCACCTTTAAGACTAACCAATTTTATTGTAGCATAAGCTTTCGAGAATCAAGTTCTCTTCATCAGATGCCTGATCATCTGATGAAGAGAACTTGATTCTCGAAAGCTTATGCTACAATAAAATTGGTTAGTCTTAAAGGTGCTACTGGACTCTTTTTGATTTTGCTACTACAGACTAACACGGCTAACTCCTCTGGATCTATGACAAATGGTGTGTGTGTGTGTGAGTGTGATCGTATATCTGTTCCTCAGAACTTTTATGGAAGAAAGAACAATTTCGTAGACCTCTAAACTAAGGGGCTGTTTGCAAACTTGTGGTATTTCAGGTTCTCGTGTGAAGGATCGACCAATACGGAAAGTTAGCAAGTTGTTACAAAGGAAAACTTTAACTGCACTGGTTAAAGTGGAGCAAAGTCTACCAAGGGCAGGTGTCTGGAAAGCTTCAAAACTGATTATATGTTATAGACGATCCCTTAATTACCTTGAGCAGAGCTTTGCTGAGTAAACTGAATTTGCTGGCATGTTACTACTCGCTTGCCTCTTTATCGTGGTTTAAAACATTTTCTGCTTGGGGTATTCTTTTTAGAATTTTCTCTTTTAGTTGCAGAATTGCAAAGATCTAGAGCACTTCTTGAGAAGAGGCACTTACTGATGCTATCCCAAGCACAGTGGTAACAGGGGAAAAGGGAATTTCTTTCAAGAATATCCCAGAACATCAGGCAAAAAGAATATCTGTGTGTTCCATTATGGCCCCGTTCCTGTTGAGTCGCCTATTCCAACAGTTCCTACTCCTTTTATCTACTAAATGCATTGTTAAAGCATATGATCCTTTTCACACACTATCAGTATATTCAGGTTCCGATAGACCTGCATTTAGAATCACCGTTCTATGTTTTACGTGCACAATTTGCTGTAATATGCCTTTCTATTTTTAACATGTTTACTGGTCTCCAAAGGGTCTAAAGTATCCTGCAATTTTGCTATTAAAGTATCCTGCTTCTCCCTTCTGTTTAGAATATTACCAAATTTTTCACCTGGATTACCAAGTCTAAATCCGTATTATCCTTGTGAGACAAGTAATTTGTATGATTTTTCTTGCAAGAAAAAGCTCTGCTAAATGGAGGCTCATCAGCTTGAGTTATTTCATGGTTTCAGAAAAGTTCTTTGTATTTGTCCATCTCTCCTTCCTTGCACCACCAGCAGCTATGAAAAAGGAATAGGTTGTCTAGTTTTCCCAGTTAGGAAAGTCAGAGTGCTTGTAATTTAAAAAAAAAAACAGCTCATTTGCATATTTGGAAGACTGATTTAAAGAATCTTCTCAAAACTAAAAAGAACGTTTTTTTAAAAAAAAAGATGCTGTAATAAGTGTTTGTACATATGTCCGTTTAATTTCAGGTGGTTTCATGCTAAATGACAGCATAAGTTTTAAGTAACGTATGGCAATAATAGAAGAAAGCAATAAACTCATCTGTTCAAAAAGTTGCATCAGCAGCAGTCTCCAGTCACATCTGGAGAGAGGTGTGGTTCATGTGGGATAAATCTTCCTAGCTTTCCATAAGAATTACATACCTAAGCATAGTTGTCCTATTGTACTCCTGGGAAACACTAATATTGCTGTTAATGTTGAAAGTCTGGTTGCATTAATGTACTGCTAACATTTTCCTTTGGAAGTCACACGCTTCAGAGACCTTTGCACAAGATTCAGTGATTTAGTACCAGGGTTTTATCTCAGTTCTGTTCCAAAGTCACATAATGCAGGGGTTTGATAAGCTCTGGCATGGCTCTGAACACTATCAGCTGGTGGGGTGACATCAAGAGAAAGGAGCTTCTGTGTTTAATAAGTCTTGCATCTAAATAAATGTGTCTGGCTTTTAAAAATTGCCTTGGTCAGTAGAAAAGCAAGATTTGGGTGCAGTAGTACCTTAAAGACCAAGCAGATTTCCAGGGTATCAGCTTTTGAGAGTCTAGTTGGTCTTAAAGTGATGCTGTGGACCAGAATCTTGCTCTTCTACTGCAGACCAACACAGCAGTCCACCTGAAACTCTTTGTCAGTAGTTTACTTCATATAGAAACAAAGATGCTTGTTATTAAGGAGCACTAGATTTAATCTTTGAAAACCTGGCAAAGTCATCTTCTGTAGGCTATCTGAAAATAAGGCACCCCTAAATAGTTAAATCCCCTTTTTAACAGGTGACCAAAATGCCTTGCAGGAAATGTAATTATTCTTGCAGAGTATTTACATGTCAACAGAGAGAAAGAACACACTTTGATACAATATGTTATTTTGTCCATTGCTTGAACCCAGAGTGGGATGGTATAATTGAAACAGTTGGAACTCTGTGACTAGCTGGTCATCTCTAGATATGGGTGTCATAAAGCAATAACCATGAGCAGACTTGATCCTGAAATGTCCTGCGGGATCATTTAGAAGTGCTCAGTAGGATATCTATTTGAAATTGGATACATTTATAATTATATTTGTATTCTTCATATTAAAATTGTTTATATCCCATTTCTCTGACATTCTTGGCAGCTAATGATTTAATTGTTTTAAAAAATCAGCATCTTACAAACTAGTCATGAAAACATGATGAAATGGCCAGTTACATTCAAAGCAAGAATGGTGTTACTAATGAACAATGACACCGGATGACTTCAGAACTGAAAACCTTCTGGATAAGGATTATTTACACAATTTCAGGGGGAAAGAATAGGCTTTATGACCTTCTTTGGGGAGCACTTTCCAAAGAACCAGGGCTGTGTAAGATAAGCTCTTAGTCTGACCAAGAATTGAATCTGCAGGGCTAAAAGAAGCTATTCTTCCGGTTTGGGATTCATGGAGGTCTAACGCAGCTCCATTTGTGGAGCTGACCGGATTGCCGTTTTAACCGGCCGGAGGGGTGAAAATAACCCGCGGCCGACTGCTCTCAGGTGGGGAGCAGGCAAAGAACGCTCAAGACCCTAGGGTGAGTTAGATCTCGGACGAGGGGGGGCTCTACACAAGGAGTCTCCCCCCCGATCCTTGAGGTCCCACCTTGCGACGGGTCGGCTATAATCTCTGCGGCAATTTTGGGGCCAATTCGGCTGGCATAAGACCTACATACCCAAGCTTCGATCGGGGAGGGAAGTCGAGAGGAGAATTTAAGATCGAAACAGCGATTACAACCCGAGAAAGCTGGAGAGAAGGTAAAGATCGCTATCTCTTGAAACGGGACAGATTGACAAAAACAGAGAGGAAAGAAAGTAGACTTTTAAACTGCAACAGACTAGCGAAAAGGAGGTGAAGACTCGGCAGGAGTTGTATTTTAAAAGAGACTAAGTTTAAAGAAGTTATTACAAAAATCGGACTATTGTTTTGAATACCTGTGGTTTTGGAGCTGTGGGAAAAAGACACCATCGCGAGACCTGCTGTGGGAAGACGGGAGACAGGAAGTGCGTAACAACAATAGAGTGGCTGGAGGGAAGCGGCCCTTGCCAAATGACAGGAAGTGGGGAATCGCCATCTTTGAAAGTGGAAGGGTCGTGGCTTCAGCGGAAGAGGAAGTAGGCCATCTTGGATTATAATAACATAGAGAAACCATAGAGAAAAGACGCCCGACATTTTGGATATAAAAAATTAATTTTGGCAAAGATTGGGACATTTAAAAAAAAGGAAAACGTTTAATTATACGCCACGGAGCTGAGGAAGAGAGCAGATTCGTGGGAGCGAGCTAAAGCAAGCCCCACGATGTCGAAAAAAGAGTGGCAATCGGCAATAGAAAACTTGGACAAAAAACTTATAGACATGATGAAAGAACTTAAGGACACGAAATTGGAGCTTATTAAAGAGGTCAAGGAAGTTACACAGACAGTAAAGTCGGAGCTGTTAGAAGTGAAAAAAGGTGTGGAAACGATTAGCAGTGAATTACAAGGAACGCAGCAGAGAGTTAAAACAGTAGAAGACGCGATGGAGAATTTAATAGACACGCAACAAACAGAGATGAGGCTGGTGAAGGGGAGGATGTCAGTTGCAGAAACTAAACACATGGAGAAGCAGCTTCGTTTTCGTGGTCTGCCAGAAGTGGAAGGGAAGTCAGCGCAAGAACAGATGACTGAGGTGTTGGCTGATTACCTGGGGAAGGAGGAGGAGGAAATTGTGGCTATCCTAGATGTGGCGTATCGTGTGAACTCGAGAATTGCAACCCAGAGGAAACTACCAAGGGATGTGATTGTGCAGTTTACAACTAGAAATATGAAAGAGAGGATTGTGACCAAACAATTTCAAGATCCATTGGAGATTGATGGCAAGACGATTATTATAATGAAGGAACTGCCCAGATCAGTGTTATTGGACAGGAAAAAATATAGAGTGCTAATTCAGACTTTGAAGGACATGAATATCAGATACAGATGGGAGTTACCGGAAGGAGTGTCCTTTGAGTTTGGAGGGGCAAAAAAACGCATCAGATCTGAGCGGGAGATGGAGAGATTTATCAAGGACAATGAAAAAGACTTACCAACAAAACCATGAACATGGAGTGTAAAGTATTATCTTGGAATGTAAATGGACTAAACTCACCGAATAAGAGAAAAAATATTTTTCATTGGCTACTAAAACAAAAATGTGATATTGTTTGTTTGCAGGAGACCCACATTAGAAAACAGGATGTAAAATATTTAAAATCTGGAAAATTGGGCAAAGAATTTGTAGCGGCTTCCAACAAGAAAAAAAGAGGAGTGGTGTTGTATATAAAAGAGGAGCTGCAGCCAAAATTTGTTATGAGAGATGTGGAAGCTAGATTTGTAGCAGTGGAATGTAATTGGAACTTAAAGAGAGTGTTGGTAGTCGGACTTTATGCACCTAACGGTGCAAAGGAAAGCTTCTTTGAGGACTTAAGGAAGCACCTAGACGATCTTGTATATGACCAGATAATTCTTGCTGGAGATTTCAATGGAGTGACAGATTTGGAATTAGACAAAAAGACTACAAAAGCACAAAAGAAAAGAGGACTATTGCCAAAGCTTTTTTTTGAGTTGATTCAACAAGAGACTCTCGAAGACGTATGGAGGAGAGAATATCCTAAAACCAAACAGTTTACTTTTTATTCTGCAAGGCATCTTACATTATCAAGAATTGATATGATCTGGGCCTCAAAGGACTTAGCGCTATGGACTAAGGAGGTAGAAATAATGCCGATGGTAGGCTCAGATCACAACCCAATTATGTGGAAATTTGGAAAAAGGAGAAAAAGGAAAGCCTGGAGAATAAATGAGGACCTGTTACAGGAAAGTGAGAATATGGAAACACTGAGAAGAGAGACTAAGTTTTTTATACAATACAACGTGAATAAAGAAGTACCAACCAGTAAAGTTTGGGACGCGTACAAGGCGGTTGTAAGGGGCATACTAATGGACTTAAATGGTAGAGCAAGGAAAAAGAAAGAGGAGAAAAGACAAGAGATTGAGGAGAAAATAAAGGCCAAAGAAGTACAGTTAAAAAAGAGACCAGGGAAAAAGAAAATACATCAGGAAATCAAAATTCTTCAAGAACAGTTAACAGCAATGAGTAACAAAGAATTGGAGTGGAACCTTAAAAGACTGAATCAAAAAGCTTTTGAGGGTGCTAATAAACCTGGGAAATATTTGGCATGGCAATTAAAGAAGAAAAGGGAAAAGAAAATAATAAATAAAATTTGTGAAGAAAACAAAACGTATTTGGAGCAGACTACCATTAGCAGAGCCTTTTATAAATTTTACGCTAAGCTGTATAATAAAAAAGAAGTAAACAAAGAATCAATAGCATCTTATTTGGAGAAAACCAAACTTCCAGAGATCTCGGAAGCTTGGAGAAATAAGCTGAACAGTGAAGTAACTGATGAGGAAATAAATATGGCAATACAATCCGCAAATCTAGGAAAGGCGCCAGGGCCAGATGGACTTACGGCTAAATTTTATAAGACAATGGCTAATGAACTGGCACCATTCCTAAAAGAGGTGATGAACGGAGTTTTTAGGGATCAAAGAATTCCAGACACTTGGAGCGAAGCGAATATATCATTGATCCCAAAAGAGGGCCAAGATCTGACTAGCGTGAAAAATTATAGGCCTATATCACTACTCAATAATGACTATAAAATTTTTGCGAAGATATTGGCGGAGAGATTGAAGGGGTGGCTCTCGGAAGTCATAGAGGAAGAACAAGCAGGCTTTTTGCCAGACAGACAAATAAGAGACAACTTAAGGACAGTGATCAATGCTATTGAATACTACGACAAGCGTTGTGACAAAGAGGTTGGTTTCTTCTTTGTAGACGCTGAAAAAGCGTTTGACAATTTAAACTGGGACTTTATGTTTGCCACTATGGAAAAGCTACAACTGGGAGAAAGATTCGTCAGAGCAATCAAGGAAATCTATAGAGACCAGACTGCAGCAATTGTAGTGAATGATGAATTGACCAAAAAATTGACGATTAGTAAAGGAACAAGACAAGGTTGCCCGTTATCTCCATTGTTGTTCATTTTAGTATTGGAGATTCTGATGATACAAATTCGACAAGATGAGGAAATACGAGGAATAAAAATAAAGGACTATTCATATAAGGTCAGAGCATTTGCAGACGACATAATGTTAATTGTAGAAGACCCACTGGAGAACATGCCAAAAGTGATAGACAAGATCAAGGAGTTTGGAGATTTGGCAGGTTTCTTCATTAACAAAAAGAAGTCAAAGATATTATGCAAAAACATGACTAAGCAGAAACAACAATTGTTAATGGAAACAACGGATTGTGAAGTAACTAGTAAGGTGAAATACTTGGGAGTTGAGCTGACTGCAAAAAATATAGACTTGTTCAAGAATAATTATGAAAAATTATGGACTCAGATAGAGAGAGACTTGATCAAATGGAATAGATTGAACCTGTCATGGTTGGGCAGGATTGCAGCAGTTAAGATGAATGTGTTACCAAGAGTAATGTTTTTGTTACAGACAATACCAATCATCAGAGACTCTAAACAATTTGAAAAATGGCAGAGGAAAATATCAGATTTTGTTTGGGCAGGCAAGAAGCCTCGAGTGAAAGTAAAAGTATTACAAGATGCAAAGGAGAGAGGCGGAATGCAACTGCCCAATCTGAGACTTTACCATGATGCAATCTGCCTAGTTTGGCTAAAAGAGTGGATGACATTAAAGAATAAGAAACTATTAGCCCTAGAGGGATATAAAAAATTTTTTGGATGGCACGCATACCTATGGCATGACAAAGTAAAGGTCAACTCGATGTTCCTGCATCATTTTGTAAGGAGAAGTCTATTTACAATCTGGAAGAAGTATAGAACTTACCTACAAGAAGGAACCCCCTTGTGGGTGGTTCCATATGAGGTGATAGATCCGAGAGCTGTGGATAATGAACAACAATGTTTAACGTACAAAGAAATAACTAAGATTGAAGTATCTAAACTTAGAATAAAGACGCAAGAGGAACTATCACCTAACTATGATTGGTTTCAGTATAGACAGATTAGAGACTTATACAACTCAGACTTTGCAAAAGGGGGCATACGAACAGAGAACTCGGAACTAGAGCAGACCCTTCTTAAAGAAGACAAGAAAAGAATATCCAAGGTATACCAAGTATTGCTGAAATGGTATACTGAGGATGAGATAGTTAAAACACAGATGGTGAAATGGGCTATAAATTTCAATAAAGAAATAACAATGGAGGCATGGGAATACTTGTGGAAAACTACAATGAAGACAACGACATGTATCAATATTAAAGAGAACATTTTCAAAATGATCTATCGTTGGTACATGACACCAAAGAAGATTGCGCTAGGGAATTTGAATACTTCTAATAAATGCTGGAAATGTAAGAAACATGAGGGCTCCCTCTATCATATGTGGTGGTCGTGTGAGGTAGCTAGGCAGTTCTGGGGGGAAATAATAAGAGAAATGAGTGAAATTTTACAGTTTCAAGTAAATAAGAACCCAGAACTCCTGCTGCTAAACTTGGGAATGGAGGGAATTCCAGCCCATCATAGGACGTTGATTTTTTATATGACTGCAGCAGCTAGACTTTTGTATGCGCAGAAATGGAAAGTACAAGAAGTACCAACTATTGAAGATTGGATCTACAAATTGCTGTATATGGCTGAAATGGACAAGATGACAAGAAAACTGAGAGATCTGGACTCAGGGCAGTTCAACACAGACTGGGAGAAGCTGAAACAATACCTGGAGAAGAAATGGGAGGTGGGAGGAAAACTGTGGCAGTTTGAGAACTACTGAAATATAATAAAAGTATAAAAGAGAGGGGTGACTTTACCGGGGGAGGAAGAGAAATGTGAATTTATAAGCAGTTAGATTAATTGATTGAGATATATATAGATATGTATAGGTCAATTGATAGAGAATAATTAATGATAAGGTTTAAACATGAGGATTGATTAACTAACAATATTTTCTTTCTTTGACAAGATTTATATGCACCAAACTGAATGTATAGAAGAGTTAAATTGATTGAGTATCTGAGGAGTTATATAGAATTACCATAAAAAGTTGAAATGAGTAATATATAGAGAACAAATCAAATTGTTTGATTTAAATGTGGGAAATTTTTATGGTTTATGATATATAGGTTTATATAGAATTATTCAAAACTGGAAAATGGGATAAATTGTTTATCTAAAGACGTATAGTTTGGGTGTATAATAATTAAAGGAGTTAATGATGCACTGCTTAATATAATGGAGAATGTATATCTGTTTTAGACAGAGGAATTTAATAGAAGTAAGGGAAAAGGGACAGAGGGTGGGAAAGCTGTTGGAAGTCAATAAAAGGGGGGGGGGGGAAAGGGAGGGGGTTAGAAACGAAAAATTAGGGGAAAATTGATTGTAATGTAAAAATAAAAATGTTCTAACCCAATAAAAAATTTTTCAAAAAAAAAAAAAAAGAAGCTATTCAGAGGACCTCACCAAGTGAGTGGGTTGATACTTGGAGAAGTAATACTTTGTGTGTGCATCTGAATATACAATGTGTGTGATTTGCTGCTGATACATAACACTCGTGTTGAATGAATTTTCTTTTGCAGGTATTATTAGAAGCCCAAAAAGAACTGCTGGATTATAAAGGTCTTGGCATAAGCGTTCTTGGTAAGTTTTCTTGGTTAGTTTTATTACTATTGCTTAAAGGTTTTTTTTAAAATCTTTAATTATATTTTAAAATGAATGGACAAGACATTGGAAGAGTCATGTCTAAGCGTTAAAGACTGACTTGATAAAATAAACCTTTATTTTTGATTAAGTTAACGTTCTTACAGAGAGGAAAAAACTTGGAACAAATTGAGCTGTTGTAGCAGCTTTAACTTGATTTCTACAAACTATAGATTGCAATTTGTGTGGATTCGTTTGTATATTTGTATCTCTTGTAAGTGTATTGAAACAAGCATTCAAATGGAACACTGCAGCTGCTATATCATATTGGCTTTGCTATGCCCCTCTCATGTTACTTATAAAGTGAATGGTGAATCTAGTTACTTTTGCTGTTTCTGCACCAAATTATAAATATTGTAAGAGGCTGAAAGAGAAGAGATCACTTTGATCCATCAATTTCCTGATGTATGGGAGCTTTGATGTATGTACTGAACTCCCCTGCCCACTGGGATACCCTGGAGTCAACAGATCCATATGCGCAGTAATCGCAACCACAGATCTGCTGTTTTCATTGAAATGTGTGAGACGATATGTGTAAGTTTCCTGTGCTTACTGATATGCATACTGGGATATGGAGCAAGGCTGAGATATATAGATCTCCAGTAAGCAAAGATTGCCTCAGGCTTTCTCCTAGGAAAAAGTGCCTTTTGCCATTTGCTCAGAGCCCAAATATTGAGAGCCAGCATGGTGTAGTGGTTCGAGTGTCAGGCTAGAGTCTGGGAGACCCAGGTTCAAATCTTTACTTTGCTGTGGAAGCGTGCTGGGTGACTTTGGACCAGTTACTCTCCATCAGTGATAACCCACCTCACAGATTTGTTGTTGTGAGGATAAAATGGAGGAGGCTTGATGTTGTAAGTGGCTTTGGGTCCTCATTGGAGAGAGAAGTGACGAATAAATATTGAAGGAGGTAGAGAAGAATGCACTTTACCAGAGTCTGGCAAGCCAGTTACAATGGTGTGCTCCACTTACATTCTTTCAGAAATAAAACAGATTTTTTTTCTTTCGTGACTTATGTAATTATATGGATGGGCTGGGCTAAGTGTGTGGGGTTTGTGTTATAAGTTTGTATTGGGCCCAGAGGAATGCTGATGCAGATGTGGCTCTACTTTCTGACTCTCCACAGACTGACTTTAACCATTGAATTAATTTTGTTTATGTATTTGTTTGTTATGTCAACTCTGGTAATTTGAAAGATGTCTGAAGAAAAATAAATACATTTTAAAGTTCTGTGAAACCAAGTTTATTTCTATCACATTATTTTTTACCTCATAGAAATGAGCCACAGGACATCTGATTTTTCAAAAATCATCAGAACAGCTGAAAACCTCTTGCGTGAACTTCTGTAAGTTATAATTCTGAATTGTATCACAACAGTTACTTCCTTAAAGAGACGAAAGCTGTTTGGGTCGTTTTTTCATGTATATGGGAGAGATGGATTCTGAAACGTACATTTAAGACAGCAGTTCCTTAGGGGGAGCTACATTAGTCTGTTGCAACAAAAATAGATAGGGAGTCTTGTAGAACCTTAAAGGCTAACAAAAATGTATTCAGCATAAACTTTCATAGACTAGATGTTAGCTTCTGAAGATGTGGGCTCTAGTCTACAATAGTTTATGCTAGGATAAATTCTGTTTGTCTTTGAGATGCCACAAGGCTCATGCTTGTTAAAGTTTAAGGTGTCTGTTGTACAGATAGGGAAATAACTAAACACATTATTTAAAGAATTTAGCCCTGTTTTCAGCAGGAGGGGACATTGGCAGAAATTGCTGTCTCCTCTTCTACAAGCAGAAATGTTATTTCTTTCTTGGAGAAGCTTGGAGGCCTATGTCTCCAGAAAGGTTGAAGTGTTCTATACAACAAAAAAAAGTTTAAAAAACAGCATCATTTTTAAAAAAAAATTACACCAGATAGTTAGCAGTACTTTAAGTTATGAAAGGTCACGATACCCTGCTAAAGGTAATAAAACAGCCTTCCTAAAAGGGCTGTCTTGCATTATTAATGGAAAATGCCAGAGAGAGGTCTGTATACCTCCTCTGAAAGGCCACCCTATAAAATGGGGGGCCATAACTGTGAAAAGTCTTGATCTAGTTGAAGAGAACTGCAACTGGCAAGTAAATGGAACAGTTAAAAACAGTTGTGCAAACTTAAGTTGGCTAGTGCACTGAATACATAATTTAAAACTGCCTTCTGTAAGTTTATTAATAATAGATAAATATAAGTCCACTCCAACAGAACTAGTGTTTGTTGTTTACCCAACAATATCATCTCAATACATCTTGTATTTGTTGAATGACTATTTATGAGGGTGTGGGAGTGGGGCTGTAGGTAGGGAAGTCAAAGGAAAAATCAGGTTAACTTTGAATGAATACAGATTGTTATGTCTATTTGTACATAAACAATTAATGTTGATATTTTATTTGAATAAAAAAATGGTAGAATGTTATAAGTTCTGAATTGGTGGGATAAATTAAAAGGAAACTTTTTTCTCCTTTGCACAGAAATATACCCGACAACTACAAAGTAATTTTTCTCCAAGGAGGTGGATCTGGACAGTTTAGTGCTGTTCCTCTTAATCTTATTGGATTAAAAGAAGCAAGGATTGCTGATTATGTGGTTACTGGAGGCTGGTCAGCTAAGGCTGCTAAAGAAGCGGAGAAATATGCTAAAGTGAACCTTGTTCATCCTAAACTTTCTAGTTATACAAGTAAGATCTCTTCAGATTCTGCATATGGATGAAAAATACTCTATCCTACGTGCTAGCAATTTTTTTATGGCTCATTGTTATATACACTAAATTGAAAACAATGAATCTGTAAGCATGATAGAAACAATAGTAAATTCTAAGGTCATGAATTTCATTAGGATTCAGTCACTGTAAGTAGAAATAGTTCTCTCAGGTTTATTAACCTATCTATTTCTCAACATGGCATCATCTGTGGATACTTAAATCCAGAAATTGGGACTGCAACCACAACAGTATTCAAAGGCAGGGAGAAGATGCAGGGCTCTTTCCAGGACTGTTTTAGTCTTTGGGGGAGAAACCATTGGGGACCAGGCCTAGAAGCAACCACCTTGCTTCCTCATGACTTGCATGATTCACACAGTCCTGTCTGCTTGCTACTGTTTAACAGCAGCCACCCCGCAATAGTCTGTGTGGTGTAGTGTCTGAGTTTCTTATTAGGATCTGGAAGACCCAGATCTGAATTCTTAGTCTGCTATGAAAGCTCATTGAGTGACATAAGGCTAGGGGTTGACTGAATGAAAGTCAGCTCCAGACTCTAAATTGGGGGAGTGATTTTCACTCCATCAGCACCTGACATGACCCATTACTTCTGTGTTGTGCCAGGAATGATGCCATTCCTTGCATGATGTAGGGCACTCAGAAGCATGCTTCAACTTTAAAGGTGCATGAGGTAAGTTCCCCCCTGCAGGACTCCCCTCACACACCCTTCTTATCCACCAGTTTATCTCCCCAGGGGCCTGGCAACCCTATGTAGGGTCAGTCACACATGCTCAGCCTAACCTACTACACAGGGTTGTTGTGGGGATAAATGGAGGAGAGACGCATGATGTTTTGGTCTCCATTGTGGAGAAAGGTGAGGTATATGTGAAGTAAATGAACATAGCTGAAGACTAGGGGAGATAAGAGATAGGTTGGTAGGTGGATGGGAAGGAGAGAAAAAAGCAGGGAAAGGGGAGAGGATATGGGAGCTGCTTGGACAAGAGAAAGAAGAAATAGTGTGGGGATGAGGATACAGGACAAGGTCACCCAAAGTCCTTGCAGATTCCCCACCGGGTGCTGCAAATCCCAAGTTTTCCCAGGGTGATGCTGCCATTGAAGGAGGGGAAGCTTGAAGATAGGGAGGCAGATAAAGGTTTGTTGGCTGGTGGTTGGAAGGAGAGAATAAAGCTGGAAGTTGAAGAGGCTGTGGGGGCTTTCAGGGAATGAAAAAAGAAAATAGTGGGGGAGGTTAAAATCAGTTGCTCCCCCTATGTCCTTGGCTACCCATCTGAAACTCTCTTAAATTCAGTGTTATCTCCCCCCCCCCGCCCCGCTTTGGCTTTCTAATTTTTTGGTGAGGGCCATTTGCAGTTGCCCTGACTGGATAGTCAAGGCCATACTGATCTCATCTGGGTTGAATCCACATTACTCATTCTAAGTCGCATGTTCCCCGCATTCCCCACGCAATCCCGAGTGCTGGTCACATTACCTCATTAAACAGACGCATTTCATTCGCATTTCTCCCAAATATGTGGTCACAGGTTTTCAACAGGAGTTTCACAGTGGCTGTGAACGGGCCAATGCGCAATTTACGCGGTTTTTTTAAAAACCACCCCCCTTCCTGTCTCTCTGGCCGTTCTGAGAGTTCCTATTGGCTGATTCAACTTGCAAGTGCTCCATAGTCTGCAAAAGACTGTTTTTGACTTCATAGCATTGGATTTATTGATTATGCTGTTTCTGAATCAAATCTGGTAGTTTGAAAAATCATTTTGGGGTGAATCCATCCTCAGAACGGACTTGCGAAACTTCCTTTTTAACTGTTTTTTATTTTTTTTTATTTTATATTACTGTAATCTCGAAATTATGAAATATCGAAATAATGACACTCCAAGGAAGTGAAACTTCAGTCAAATTCAGGCACTGAACTGTCCTGCATAGGAAATGCCCACGAAAGCTTCCAAATTTCCAAAAAAGAAACGGGAGAGAGCCATCAGTGCTGTCAGTGGGGGAAAGAGAGGCATCATTATCTTCAATGATGTTTCTTTATAAGGCAAGATCGAAATAACGGAAAAGTGTGCTCAAAAATAAAAAAAAATGGGCGGGAAAAAAAGGTCCCGCCCAAAAAAGCAGTTTTCGAGCGGCCGTGTGACCGGAGGGACGCGCGAGAAAGACGGATTGGAAGCAGGAATGTGAACGAAGAGGAAAAAATCGCGGATTGGAGGCAAACGGAAGATATCCGATAAACATGCGGGTAATGGGTGAATGTGGATTTGACCCTGATCTCAGAAGCTAAACAGGGTGACCTTGGTTAATAATTGGATGGGAGACCTCCAAAGAAGACTAAGGTCGCTATGCAGAGATGGGCAGTGGCAAACTCTCTTTGTTAGTCTCTTGCTTTGAAAATCCCAGCAAGGGTCACCATAAATTGGCTACAACTTGATGGTACTTTCCACCACCACCATCTTACATTGGGCATCATCATCTTTTTGGGAGAGGATGACATCTGCCATGAAGTTAGCATCCTTTTGGATAAACAGTGGCCCTTCATCCATAAGGTAGCTAGTGAAGTCCAAAATAACTGGCATATACTCCTTTGGCGAATAGGATGCTTTCTGTTAAAATAACAAAGAATGGATGATCTCTGATGGCAAACTAATAGAAATATGTTTAGCAGAATCATAATTGGAAGTTTGCTGTTTAAATGAAAGCCATGTATCTTTGCAATTAGAGTGCTGAGCTGAGAAATCGCCCTTGTTTCTTTGTCTTCTTACCTGATTCAGAAGTCCCTGACCCAAGCGCTTGGAACCTTAACCCAGATGCCTCTTATGTCTATTACTGTGCAAACGAGACTGTCCATGGTGTGGAGTTTGATTTTGTACCTGACGTGGGAAAGGCAGTCCTAGTTTGCGACATGTCCTCAAACTTCCTTTCCAGGCCAGTAGATGTCTCTAAGGTAAAGTTCCTACAGGGCTGATTCTGCAAGGTGTAACTTAGACCTGGGTTCAAGAAGGGATTTGTTGTGCTGATAGATAGGATATGTCTAGACTGTAAGCCTAGATTGCTTTTATATCACTATAATTATTATGACTTCCCTCAAAGAACCCTGGGAATGTTTTGTCAGCATTTTATGTTTGAAGCCCCAGCATTCTGGTCTTCTACTCTGTCGTTTTTTATTCTTGCCTATATTTACATCTTGAGCCTTCTGGCAGGGACTTGATTTTTTCAAGTTCTCTGTAGTGTTTGGTTAGTTTTAAGTGTATACAAATTAGCATCTTCTCTAGTTCCAAGGATTCACTGGGAGCAGAAAACAACTGTTAACAGTAATTTAACTGTGTTGCATGGATATGCCATATGAGATTAATAATTTGGGTTAAGGATTCTAACATGGAGATGACTTTTTTAAAAATTACTTTATTACATTTATGTTATAAGCCAACTAGTAGTCAGTTTCTTATATTAAGTCATTGTATTTACTTTTCTAGGCAAAGGGGTAAATTTGCCCCCTCGCTAATTCTTAATAGAATTCCCCTCCCCTCCAATCTCAATCTCACAACAGTTCTGTGAAGTTCTTGATGTCTGTTATTTATGGTCTACTGAACATTTACATATGAAAGCACTTATATGTGGAACTTCTACTTATAATGTATGAATTACTTGATATTTAATATTTTTCTCTTTTTTAAAGTTTGGTGTAATTTTTGCTGGTGCCCAAAAGAATATAGGCACTGCTGGAGTCACAGCTGTAATAGTTCGGGAGGACTTACTTGGCTTTACACTCAAAGAGTGCCCGATAGCGTTAGACTACAAAACACAGTCGGAGAATGCCTCATTATACAACACTCCTCCCTGCTTCAGGTAATTTGGAAAAATATGATATCCTGCTAGTTGTTTACATATTGTTTACTATGTAAAGCTGCTTGAGAAAATACGTATTTGCTTTCTGATAGGTCAGTAACGAGAAGGAAGACAATCTTCTGTGGGAGAATTTTTATAACAGAATTTAAATAGCCTTTTGCATTGTGCCATGTTGCCAGTGTCACAATGTAATGTCAGGCTGATCTAGTTGCATAATAAAATTCTTCTGGGTATAAAATGGCATGGTGGAAGTCTTTAGTGGGCTAGAACTAATTTTCAACCCCAGTAAATGATACAGTATTGCTTCTCCTGGGTCAGTCTTCTGTGGATGATCTAAATTCAGGAGCTCATGTGAAGAATTTTTTTTCTGTCTATGATTTCCACAATCCTTTCAATTCTTCCTTCATTCGTTTAGTGTTTAATCTCTCCAGATTTCATTTTTCTGCTGTAGTCTTGGGAAATGGCGATGATGCCCTTTTCCTCTTAATAATTGTCTTGACTTGAGGGTTTTTGCCGTTCTTCTTTATTCTGGCTTCAGGGGCAGGGAGGACCTTCTCAAATCTAGGCCTTCCTTCCTTCTCAACCTTCTCAAAACGTCTTGCGAACCTCATCAAATCCAGGGCTTCAAAACCAATATCAGTATTTACTCTCAATATTTACCCCTTATTTATTTATTTAGAAAAAATTTATACTGCCTTTCCAGAAACCTGCCTAAAGTGGCTTACAAAATAATAAAAACAAAATATTAAAAGATATTAATTAAAATCGGAAGATACTAATTAAAATCCAAAATGATTCCCCAACCTTTTTGAGCCTGCAGGCACATTTTGAGCTCTTACTCGGTGTGATGGGCACAGCAAGAAAATAGCTGCCACAGAAGGGCTGTTGCAGTAGGCAGAGCCAGCCAGCCACAAAATGGCTGTTACCTTCAGTCACAGATTAGGGTTGCCAGGTCCCTTGAGTCCCCCGGCAAGAGCCTGGGAGCCTGGAAATTACCCCTTGGAGGCTGCTGCGTTTTCCCCCGTGTGCGCACAGCATGCATGCACTCCTGGTGTATATGATGATGGCACTTCTGGGAAGTGACATCATCACGCTGGTCAAAGGGCAGTGATCCTGTGCTCAGCAAAGGGCTGAATTGCCCCCATGGGCCTGATTTGGCCTGAAACGGGCCCGTTGTGGGGTGTGGGAGCATGCTACGACGGGGTGTGGGGGTGCACTGTGCCACCAGGGGGTGCCCCGGGGGGCATGCCCCCTGCTGGCCAGGTAAGTGGGGGCGAGGGCAAGGAGATGGGAACAGGGGATCCCCCACCCCAGGCGGGAGAATGGGAAGCCTAACACAGATTGAAGATCCTTGTGTTGTGGAAGCAGTTTCTGCCAAAGTAGTGTTTTTAAAAATCTGCATAGCCAATCAAATCTCCACTAATCAAACAGGAGCCATGCTTGGCAAAAGCCCACCTGGCCACACCCACTTTCTAAAAGCACTTGGGCACCAGGAAAGTTGTTGACGGGTGCAATGGTCCCCTCTGGCTACAAGAGAGCCACAGTCCCTGTGCCACCTTTGGCACTGATAAAAGCTGAGAATGTATTTACTAATTAAAACGTTTATATGCTGCCTTTTTTCAAGGGATTCAAGGAGGCTAACAAGTTAACAGGCATGAACTACATTAACGTTCCAAGCAGAAACAGCAAATCAAGCAGTTCTTACAACCACCCAAAACTCCCTTCTTACCTAGCCCTTACCCCACTTTAAACAATGTATTTTTATTTAGAATATTTATGCTCTACTTTTCTCTTCAAGGGATACCCAAAGCAACTTATAACATTGTTTCCCCCCATTTTGTCCATGTAATAAATACATTGCTATTGATTGATTGGAATAATAGTATCCTTGTTTGATCATGTTTGTCAGTGGAAAGAAATTTCCCTTGGTATAGAGAAGATCTTGGTAGAGAGGAGATTTCTTAGGAAACAAAAAACATCAAACAGCATTTTTTTTGTCCATTTCAAGCTAGTTGTATTTCCTTTGTTGGTGTAGTTGCTCCAAAATGTGTTCTGAGAAGAGGCTAGATGGAATACGTTCTGGTTTCCTTCATACTCCCATCTTCATGTGCTTGTGCACAGGTTCACAGCATGCATTACTTTTGAACACCTCAAATAGTCCTCTCAAAGACGAGTAGACATGCTTAATACCGAATGGACATTGATGCACAGCTCTTCCTCAGTTTTTCCAGTAATGTTGAGTTGAAGCAGATATGTGATGTGATGTCATGATGCCCTGTGTTTCCACATTTCTTTTTTTTTAATTTTTTATTGGTGAGCATAATTTCAAACAATATTTCAATTAAACCCTATCTGATTAAATCTAACCTAACCCCCACCCTTTCCCCCCTCCTTCTTGACTTCCAACAGCTTTCCAACCCTCTGCCCCCTTTATTACTTAACATATCCTATATTAGACAATCAAGCATCCCTGCATAGCAGTCCTTACTCTAAGCCCTAATTACTCTATAATGTATACATACTATATTAGTTTTACTGATATTTCTTCCCAAAATTAATAACATGCTTATCAAATTAATTTTACTAATACTTCTTCCCATAATTAACAGCATACTTCTCATATCTTATACTTAACCATAATTCAAACTTAATGATAGTTAAGTTAATATTCTAACTTAATAATATTTATTACTCTAAATAGTTTCCTCTTCCCTTACATAACTATATGTATGTTTCCACATTTCTTGTATCACTTTAACTGCTGCCTGTGGGTTGATGAGGAAAGGTTGAACGTATCACTTGTCTGCTTTGCCTCAACAACATTACTAGAAGATTCAAGAACAAATTAAATGGCTAGTTTTGGTTCTTAATTGTTGACTTGTGGCGAGTGTCACAATAAGACCTATTTCTTTTTTTTTAATGCATAAAACTTGTTCTGGTAGTGTGGAGTTTCTTATGCACGGGAAGAGGTAACTCCCCTTTAAGAAAACCTGTGATTGATGCTTGAGGTAATAGCCGCAAAACTCAGTAGTACGTACAATTATTGAACTGTGTATGGCAATGAAGGTGAAAGCAGTTTGCACACCTGAAACCTTCCAAGTTTAAAACGTTTGCCATCGTTTTTGTGTGTGTGCTGGTGCCCATATTGAAGGACATTTGTATCGATGTCTTAATATTAAGTTGTAAATGTGGCAGGATACCTTGCCTGTGACTTGTTTTTAAAATTCTGCTTCTGTCTTGCAAGAAATTGCCCCCACTGTTTCCCTCCTTTTCACTGCTTCTCTTTCTATTATGTTGCTGGCATCAACTGACTGGAAACCTGAACTGAATGTCCATGAGTTACCTAGCGAAGCACTGAATTAAATTAGTGCAATGCTGATCATTTTAACCTCTTGCCAAAAGGAGCCCTGTCTTCCTGACATTAATCTCCTGGGTGGTGATTAATAGTGTTTTTTTACCCTGGGAGAAATCTCATTTTCTGGCTACAAGGATTTTTCTGATATTTCAATCTGTGACTAAAGCTGTCCTGTGGATGGCATGGAAACTTGCTGTATGGTTTTAAAGTGGGTCACTCCCTTCTTGCCAGTTATTAAGTGGGTGCACTTTGCTAGACAGTAAAGACTTTCATATTTTAGTCTGATGCCAAATAGGGGGAGTTCTGAATCTGGCATTAGTCTAGCTTGATGGGTTGGCAGGAATTTTTTTGGAAGGAGTTGTTGTTGCAATGGGTTTGCAAAGCAGAGAGAAGAGAGGGTGAATGAAGAACAGTATTTTAGTAAAGTAAAGCAAGATCCTCCTTATACTGCACCTGTGACAGGTCGTCATGAGCATCAGCAAAACAAGCTCGATCCTATAAATTAAAAATAGCCCAATCCTATAAATAAAAAATAGCCTGATCCTATAAATCTGTTGTAATGCTGCTCTACAAACAGTGGCTTACATTGTGGCATCTGAAAGTGTCATCCCATCCCTAGAAACATTCAGATCTGTCCTATATTGAGTTCTTCCACAACCGGCACAATAAACTCCTTATGAATAAAATGAAAGTCCTAGGCTTAGGTTTCATTGTTGACTAGGCAGATGGGGCTGTTTATGGGGCTGATACTGAATAGTTGTCATCAACAGAGTACAAGATGATACAGGACTTTCCCATAAGGAGCTTTATAGTTTAACTTGTGGGACAAAGAAAACAACAGAAGGGAGAGAGGAAGGTGCAGATAAATAGCGGAAGAATATGCTCATTCTATTTGCTTATGCCTAGACTCAGTTACAGTAGGAGAGGGGAGCAAAGGAGTCCTGAAAGGCTGCAAAGGAAATCCAGGTTTTGAGAAGGGATCTGAAGGAAGTGCGAGTCATGGCCACACTGAGTTAAATGGGAAAAACTTCCTATTTGCCTTTTAAGTAGTATAGTCACTGGCCTGAGACGTGGGAAGTTCTTCGTTCAAATCTTGTTTCAGCCATAGATTTTCTAGGTAGCCTTGGCTAGCTACTGTCCCTGGGCTTCTCTTATGCAGTACTGGAATATCAAAAGGTTGTTGCAAAGATTGCTGAGATACTGTATGAAAAGTCTTAAACATTATAACTTGGTTCAGATGCCGTGCCAAACCATAGTTGGTTACTACTTGAAAAATACTGAAAAGAACTTGAGGTTTGCTTGCCCAGTCCCTCCCTCTTGCCTTCACATGCCATGAAATAATTAACCACTGTTTGGTTTTAATTATGAGTAAGATCTGATCTGTGCTTGCAAATAAGCATTGCGTGCTAGTTTACAGAAAGAAACCATAGTTTGCAAGTTTGTAATGTAATTGCAATCTATGGCTTGTGGACACTTGCAGTGTATGCTGGGACAAGGATCACATGAATGAATTTTAAATTTCTCCCAAGACTATAATTTAGTAATCACATATAGGTCTGGGATTGTGACCTTAGGTCTGATGATATGGCTCTGAAAAAAGTCTAAACTTTAATAATGTAAAGAGATTAGAATGAAAAACGGAACACTTGCATTTGCATTTGAGAGAAATTCTAAGCGTAACTTATTTTTGAAACACTGCTTTGGAGAGTCTAATGGTGGGGCTGATGAAAGCTGACCTATTGGACGGGTGCCACTTTAAAAAAACTTGCTGGCTATGTATTATGCCAAGTGGCATCCGTGGGAACTGTCTGTGCTCTGTCAAGCAGAGTTCTGCAGTTAAAATCACAAAAAAGTGAGCAATGGATGTTTGCGTTTTCATTCAATAACTGGTTAGTTCATAAGTACATGAAAGCAACTGGATTCTCGGTGTGTTTGCTTTTTTGAAACTTTGGTTTGAAAAGTAAGCTACAAAGGAACTATCTAGTTACTGAAAAAAAAGATCAAGTAAAAAGTTATGTTTTGATTGAAATGCATTTGTGGTGAAAATATTTGTGTTCATGCAATGAAGAGACCAGCGTAGACAATATCTTTTTGGCATGTTTCAGTTGCTATTCAAGGCAAGATTCATTAATGTCACCTGATCATTCAAAGCTTGGCACTTTGATTTAGAGATGGACAAACGTTCCCTGTTTTGTCTCTCTTTGTATTTGTTTTTGTCAGGAGGTAATTTCTCTACTTCTTGCTGTTTTGTAGATTTAACTGCATTGTGTATGCATGTTGTATGTATCCAAGTCGTGCCTTTTATGTGCTATTTTTGTACTGTATTTATAAAAATAACATATGTATTTATATGTCTATGGATTGTGCCAATGTATTGATGCACAAATGTGTTTTATGGGGAAATTTGGTGTGAGGAAAGAAAAAATGGCACAAATATAAAGAATCACAAATTCAATTCACACATGGAAGAAATGAAACTGAAAGAGGATTTTTCTTGTTGAAACATCAGGAATGTTTGAAATCATTCCTTCTCTTTCTAAAGTCTAAGTCTTAATTTCTGCAAATCAGCACAGTTGAAGATGTTTATACTGAGAATTTTATCCTATTTAAATTTGTATCTTATATGCAGCCTTACATTTGTTGTAAACAGAAATTTTAAAAATTCACACAAAGTTATCCTGCATTGCCTGAGAAATTTCCCTTTTCTATTAAAGGATGCTTTGCCTATTATTATTTATTAGTAGGATTTTGAGTCCAATGGCATTTTAGAGACCCAACAAAATTTTTCAAAGGTATAAGCTTTGAGATACAACATTCCCTTCTTCAGATAGAGCTTTGACTCTCAAAGCTTATACATTAAAAATCTTGTTGGTCTCTAAGGTGCCACTGGACTCAAATTCTGCTGTTCTACTGGAAACCAAAATGGCTACCTACCTGAAATTATTATTTATGAAGTACTCTTTGAGGGGGCACTTAATCCAAGGACCTCATCATTCTCCCTCCTCCATTTTATCATCTCAACAATCCTGTGAGGTGGATGAGGCTGAGAGAGTGTGATAGGCTCAAGGTCACCAAGAGAGTTTTATGGCAAAATGGAGATTTGAGCTCTTCCAGACCCTAGCCTGACACTCTAACCACTCTACTATACTGGTTTTTGGCCTACATGCTTGAACAATGTTCTCAAAGACCTTGTAGAGACACATTTCTGTCCTCCATACCACTTTATGATCTATATAGATTGTGTGTGTGTGTGTTTCTAAAAGAGATAACGAGGCTTCTGCCTTGGAAACGGATGACTTCTCCCTTTGCTTCTGTGGTAGTTGTTGGATCTAATGTAAGCTAAACCACGTCTTCCTGTTTTATTGAAACATGATCAAAATTAACGGATGATAGTTTATTTCAAGTAACGGGTGCCTCCTCTCGTTTGATCCTAGTGTCTACATCATGGGTTTGGTCCTGGAGTGGATAAAAAACAATGGAGGAGTTGTGGCTATGGACAAACTTAGCCAAACTAAATCCCAAATGATTTATGACATCATTGACAATTCCAATGGATTCTATGTGTAAGTTGTTTTCATTTTTTTCATTACATGATTTTTATCGTACTGCAAAGTGGCTTACTGTAAGATATAGATCACTGCCTGCATGTCCTTCATTTCATGAAGTGGTAGGACTAAACCTTATAAAACTGCTGCTGAAACATATCCAAATGTTAGAATTGTGAGTAGCAGGCAAAAAAGCGAATGATCTCCAGGGCGACCTAAGATTGCTCTTCTATGATAAGTATGCAAGGAAGAACATGACTGGCTAGCAACAGTAAGTCAATGATTTGTCTGTGCAGACTTGTTCTGATATGGACATATGAAGAAATACTCTGGAAAACATGCCTTAAATTTTAGCTGAAGTACATGTTAGAAAGAGGTAATGAAGAGCAGGGCTTTTTTCAGCAGGAACGCGGTGGAACAGAGTTCCGACCGGCACCTTTTGAAAATAGTCACATGGCCGGTGGCCTCGCCCCCTGATCTCCAAACAGAGGGGAGTGTAGATTGCTCTCTGTGCTGCGCAGAGGGCACAGCGCAGAGGGTAATTTAAACTCCCCTCTGTCTGGAGATTGGGGGTGGGGCCACCGGCCATGTGACCATTTTTGCCAAGGACAATTTAAATTTTAAAAAACTCCCCCCTCGTTCCAGCTGCCCCAAAGTGACATCATTGTGCGGTCCTGAGTTCCACCACCTCTTTTCCCAGAAAAAAAGCCCTGATGAAGAGTATTGCCTGTGGCTAGATTTTTTAAAAAAATCTTCACGTTGAATAATTAGGAGCTGATATCCTTTAAAACATGCCAGACTTCTGTACAATACGAGAAAGTGGTCTGGGATTGACCAGGGAAAGTAAAAATGGGGCAAAAAGGCAACAAAGCTGTAGGCAGACTTGCAGAAATTCAGACTAGAGTTAACAAGCTATCTTAACACATAATAATAAATCGAATGTTGTTATTATAATTGCCCTTGCCCGATGTTACTCACTGTAAGTGTGTGAAATTTAGCTTTGGGGGGGATATTGGAAAACAGTCCACATCCACGAAGTACTTGTTTGTGTTTTCATTAAAATGAATGCAGAATACTCTCCATTGTGGAGCAAAAGTGGAACTTGGCTCAGATAAAATCATGAATCAGAACTAGCTTTGTTTTTATTTTTAAGTATATTTAGGTGGTGGGATTTTATTTGATTGATTAGATTAACTTGTTACTTGTTAGTGACTCCAGAAGAGAGCTATCTGCATGTTTCGTAAACTTCATTTCTTTTAGATCTTTAACCCTTACCAGAGCCCTCCTCTGCCTTACTTCTGTACCATAGTCATTCCCTCCCCCAGTTCTTGCCTTCACCTTAGCTGGTGATCAGGTGCATGCCTTCATTCAATTTCTGTGCTCAGGGCATCATACAGATTTCTCTTCCCCTCCATTTTATCCTCACAACAAAATGTTTGAGGCAGTTTAGGCTGAGAGAGAGATGGGGAGGGAGGAAATAAGGTGTGTGTGTGGGGGGGTTGTCACAGGTTCCACTGGGATCTTCTGAGCAGTGATGTTAACCAAGTTAACCAAATTGGGACCAACTCAGATAAAAGGCACTCCTTTTATGGTATTTTGCCAGTTCAGAATGTACACAGGAAATGGCTTGTGTGAAGGCATCAACTCTGGGTCTCTCTGCATGACAAAAGCTAGCACATCAGGAGGAAGGTTTCCTTCTTGATGTGCTAGCTTTTATCATGCAGAGAGCTTCAGGGGTGCTTTCAAAGAAAAGTTAACTTCATGTTCATTCCAAGGTCTGATGAGAATTGAATCATACAGGAAAAAAAAACACATTTTGAATGGTCTGTAGATTGTAATATTTGCACCTTCATCTTGTGTGTTACATCTAGTTATCAGGTATTTGGGGATTATAGCCTAGAGGAGCATTCTTTCCAGACACCTAATTCAGTTTTTGCCTCTAGCAAACTTAGGAATTTAAAATGAAAGTGGTGGTCATTACTGCAATGAAATTACAGTACTGCTGAGCTGTGTATCTACCTTATCAGTAAGTACTGCTACAGTTTGCAGCTTAGGTGGCAATGTCTGTGTCGTGCTTTTGACTGAAGGCAAAGTCT
This sequence comes from Eublepharis macularius, assembly GCF_028583425.1. NCBI lineage: Eukaryota > Metazoa > Chordata > Lepidosauria > Squamata > Eublepharidae > Eublepharis > Eublepharis macularius. The sequence continues at coordinate 95,843,905 of NC_072797.1, read as the reverse complement.
TATCTGAAGTAGGGCTGTTTACCTGTGAAATGCCACCTAGGCAAGGAAATGCTTCACTGGACAGACCAAAATGTGACATGCCTTTTAATGCACTGGGAACTGTCTGTGTCCTGCCTTGCAAGATTTTCTGAACCTTCCCCGCCACTTCCATTTCCTGTATGTATTATATGGCAGTATGAACAATTGCTATGGCAGTAATGTCTTATGCATGTTAATTTGAAGGGTACCAGATTCTAGCCCTGACAAAATGTTGTGGAAATTTTCAAACAAGTAAGGTTATTTGAAAAAAAGTGATCAGTTTTAGGATCTAACTGTTTTGCGAACAGAACACTTGTTCTGATATGGACCTATTTTGACCAGAACTGACATGGACTGTATAACCAATACCTGTTCTCTGTGCCTGTGGTTATAGACAGCAATTGTTTGTTATTTCATGAGTTTTTGAGAGCATTGTGGTAAAGAGTAGGAGTTGCTTCTCATATTTATCTGCAAGCTTACATATGGGCCGTCGTCACACGGACATAAATTTAGTGCCAAACTAGCGCCATCTCCCGCTGAATGCTCACCTTATTCCGGCTGTCTTGTGATTTTGCCATTCTCCCCAATTCACGCTTTGTGACTCTTTATGTCATCTTTATCCACTTCCATGTGAATGCCCTGGATCGACTATGAACGCTTTGCAACACCAAAACGCTCACTCTCCCTGATCATCTGTCTCACCTAACACTGATTCTCCTGCCCTACACTCCCACAAGTCCCAGCGGGACCCGCAATTAAGCCTCAAAGTAATTTTTTTTAAAAAAACGTCAGCCTTATAGCACTATAGCGCTATTCTGCCATGGGCGGGAAACCTCTGCTATCCTATCATGGTTGGCTTTTGGGTTGGCCTAGCACAACACTGGTATAATAGAAGAGTGATATAGCACAAATATGCACAAATTTTTTTTTAAAAGGGGCGGGATTTTTCGGGCCCCGTTTCCAGAGGCACTTTGACCGACCGTCAAATTGTGCTTTTCCCTTTTAATGTGACTGATTGGAAGCGCAAGCAGTCGTCAAAAGATGGGAGAATCCGTTCTAATAACGATAACAGAAAAAATGATTTCTAGTGACGAAATAAGTCTAGTGCTGAAATAAGGGCCCGTGTGACGACGGCCATGGTGAAACAACCTTATCCTGCCACTGTGTCATCAGATGTGGCTAAACAGGCCAGCTGGCATTCTTGACTGCTGCCTTTTTGTCTAGGTGATGGGGTCAAGTAGGGCAATTTACTGACCTCTAGCCTAACTATTACCTGTTCTGCTGTGATTCCTCAGAGCAATTTTTTAGAATAAAAAAATGTACATCTGAATATACAATACCTGCTTTACTGGACATATGAAGTCGCAGTTTAAGGACAAATCATTTTCCTGCACAACTTTGCAATTCATATGGAAAAACTGCAGCTTTCTGACATAACACCTACAGAACTGCAAAAGATGGCGCTACTTGGAGCAGCGTACAGGATGACTTGGCACCCACTCAGAGTGGTTTACAAAGTATGTTATCATTGTCCCCACAACAACAATCACCCTGTGAGATGGGTGGGGCTGAGAGAGCTCCTAGAAGCTGTGACTGACCCAAGGTCACTCAGCTGGGTTCAGACGGAGGAGTAGGGAATCCAACCTGGTGCTTGGGTGGCTCTCCTGCACACCCTGTCGCTTAGACTCTCTCATGAGTCATCTGCAAAATGAGAACTGCAAAATATCCACATGATGCTTTTTTTTCTTTGCAGAAGGGAGGAGTTAATGGTTAAAAGCTGTGTCTTCATGAGGAAGAATTGCTATTGATCGGAGTGGGGCTAGATTACACCACTCTACTACCCTCCTTCAAATCTGCAAGATTTGCAGATCTGTTGGTTTGCTTTAGGTTTCGTTAATGGTCATTGGTTAATGTTCCCTTCCTTTGTTTTCTGAGGCTAATAACCTTTGGAACTAAAAGTTAGTGAAAATGGCAGTTTTTTTAAAAACTAATTTTGAACCTCTCCTGGAACAATTTGTATTGGCCTCTATGTTGCTTTTACAAAGTTTGTTTGTTTATTTATTTATGTATCTATTTAATTTCTAGTCCGCCTTTCTCACTGAGACTCAAGGCGGATTACACAATGAGTTTAGTATGGCATTCCATAAACAATGTCATAGGATAAATAGATACAAGTTCGCAAAGACATAGCATTAGCAGGAATCCAATACAATATAGTGGTGAAGTCTATGGTTCCTAACTCATTAGCAGATCATCTGAGATCCTCTCCCTACAATACAGCCCTCCTATCTGAGTAAAAAGTCTTTTTGAATAATTCAGTTTTGCATTGTTTGCGGAAAGCCAGGAGAATGGGGACTCTCCTGACCTTCTTGGGCAGGCCATTCCACAGGGTAGGGGCCACAGGGTAGGGGCCACTACAGAGAAAGCCTGTGTACGGGCTGCTGGTTGGTTTCGCTGATGTGCAGGGTGGCACCCGCAGGAGACCCTGTTCGGAAGAGCGAAGCTGCCCCGGGAGGGCATAAGGAGGGAGAGAGTCCCGTAGGTATGCTGGACCAAGGCCGTGAAGAGCTTTGTAAGTGACAATCAGTACCTTGAACTGAGCGTAGTAACTAATGGGTAGCCAATGGCGTGGCTGCAGGATGGGAATTATGTTCATGCTTCTGCTCGCTCCTGATAACAGTTGAGCTACATCGTTTTGCACCAATTGGAGTCTCCTAGTTAGTTTAGATGGCAGACCTGTGTATAGTGCATAACAATCGTTAAGTCTTGATGTTACTATAGCATGGATCCAGGTGGTCAGGTCAGCCATGTCAAGGTGAGAAGCCATTTTCCAGGCTAGGGAGAGGGTGTAGAAAGCATTTTTTGTGGCTGCCTTAACTGGTTTTTCTAGAAATAGTACTGGTTCTAGTATAATCCCCAGGCTCTTAACTGAGTCTGCAAGGGTCAGGCGAACTCCATCGAAAGTGGGGAGGACAATGTCCTTCAGAATCTCTGCCTTCTCAACAAGCATCACTTCCATCCTGTCTGGGTTCAGTTTCAATGTTTTCAGCCATTTCACCACGGCTGTCAGGCAGCAACCCAAGATTTCTACTGAATCTTGTGGGTACCTGGATAGTGAGGCATAGAGTTGGGTATCATCTGCAAATACAAATACAAAGAAGAGACTCAGATTTGGCGATCAATGGAGGTGATAAAACTGCCTCCCCCCATTTCCAGGACATTGTGATATGTGGGTGTTAGTTTTGGAAAGATACAGCTTTCAGTCCCTTATCAAATGATAAACTTGCCATGAAGTGAGAGCTTTGAGTGGAAAGAACAAATGTTCAGCATGATCCACAAAATACCTATAATAACAATAATACATTTAACTTAGAAAGTATCCCCCAAGTTCAATGTGCCTTACTTCCAAGTCAGTGTCCTGCTGAGGCAGAGAGTAATTAGAGGGTCAGAGTAGGACCTGGGAGACCCAGGTTCGAATCTTCACTGTGCCATGGAAGCTCATTGGGTGACTTTGGGTCAGCGTTTTGGTTAGGAGGGGGGAAAGAGTGACCTTTCTTACTGAGAAAGTTTCCTTGGAAAGCACCCTGGTAATCAGTTGCTGCCACACAGGAACCTCTTGAGAACATATAGACTGACCCTCTGAGAAGGTGTCCTTCCAGCTCACTCCTTACATACAATACCTTATAGCAAATTATGTAGCACCCATGCAGTCTGGCACATAGGGAAGAGATTCAGGGAAATATCCCAGAGAAAACTATTGTACTATGGAAGCCCTCTCTCAAATGCCTTTATAGAAAGAAGGTTTGTTATAGAAAAAAAGGGGGTGGGTGGATTCAAAAGGGGTAGGAAAGAGGACAAAATAACACAGGGAAGAACACGCTGTCACACAGCACACAGTCTCTCAGATAAAAACAATAGTGTTGATCTAACTCATCTAAGGACATTTTTACCTGGGTTATAGCAGGTTCCTCAGAGCATACACAGAGTTCCTTGCAGTACCAAGATAGTAGAGGAGATTGTAATCCCTGGCCCACTGGTTTTGGGGTCTCCAGATGTTCTGAAGTGGGGACAAAGAAAAGTCCAGCGCTCCCAGATATTTATGGGCAGTGGAGCCAGCCTCCTCAGCAAGATTGATTAGTGGATCTAACCAGTCCCCAGCAAAGCTCCATCTCTGATGTCAAAGACTACTGCTACCAATCAGAGAACAGGATAGTCCCACATTAATGTCTCTACACTTCCATGACAAAAAGGGATCTAGCACAAACCAGTTGCTCTTTGTCAAAAAGGGATTAAGTTGGCCAGGCAACACCAATGTGAAATGGAGGATAAAGTAGAATTTTAGGCTAGTGGCAGCTTAGAGACCAACATGATTTTCAGAGTGTAAGATTTAGAAAGTCAGAGCTCCCTTCTCCTGATACTGGTGGATAAAGTGTTTTTCTTATGTCAGCCCCAGGCGTACAAGAACCCAGGCACTCTGGGTGCTGCTCCTGAGCCATATTGAATCCCACGGTTCTGTCACAGCCAGTCACATTCTCTCATCCTAACTTAGCACACAGGGCTATTGTGAGGCTAACAGGAGGAGAAGAGCACGATGTAAGTTGTTTTTTGTCCCCATTGAGGAGAAAAGGCAGGCTATATACAACGTAAATAAATACAAATAAATATTAATAAACTTCTTTCCCCTTACAGTCTACAGTGTTTCACATTTTTGTGTACCATTACCTTTAGCACAATCCTTTCCCCAATAAAAGGGCTATACACTTAGCTTTTTAAAAAAAAGGAAAGCTGGGATTTCAGAGAATTTGATAAACAGATGGTCCTAGCATTATATTGCTATAACAAATGCCAATTTTAAAGCCCTATGATGGTTGGGGGAGGTGGCTGCCATGGGGACAGGGAAAATGGCTGCCATGTAGGTGGGGCAAGGAAAATCTGGAACATTTTCATCCACACTGCAATCATCTAAGGTTTGCTGTGATTTTTTTTTCAAAACTTCACAGCAAAGAAGGTTTGAGAAAGATTGGCAAAAAATAGTGAAACTTCGGGATGTGCTCAAATGGACCATAATGCTGAGGAAGCTGGAAAAAACCTACTTCCCAACAGCATTGAACCCAGCCACAATCTGTTTTATTTAGAATGTAGTAGATTAATAGCTAGTTAATAAATAAAAGGTCATCTTAATATGGTGGTGGAGAGTGCCCTCAAGTCATAGCTGACTTATGGCGACCTTACAAGGTTTTTATGGCAAGAGACTAACAGAAGTGGTTTGCCATTGCCTGCCTCTGCATCTTAATATACTTCTGTGAAATTTTCAGGTGCCCTGTAGAGAGAAAGAACCGAAGCAGGATGAATGTTCCTTTCCGGATTGGCAGTATTAAGGGTGATGAGGCCCTGGAGAAGAAATTCCTTGATAAAGCTGTAGAATACAACATGATATCTCTGAAAGGACATAGGTAAGCCAATCACTGAAGAATGTTTGTCAGAGATCACTTGGTTCACAAGAAAGACAATGCTAATGATACACAATAAAACTATCTCATATTCTCAGAATTGTCTGAAAAAATACTTACTGTTATTAAGCCGCACTGATTATTTGTTCGTACCAGTTTGTGTAGTGGTTGGAATTAGTGCTTCCCCTCAAATGCTTTATGTTCACCTGTTTTGATGTTTTTTGTTGCAATTTTCCCTTTTCATTTTGCTTTTGCTCAATGTCATCCCCTTCCCCCATAGTTCCCCCTTTGTTCTTTTTCCTCAAATGATTCAAGCTAAACAAGGATCATATAGATTTGTCTTCCTGCTGAACTTCAGCTCCTTTTGAAGCAGTTGCTAAAAGGACACCATCCCCTGATATTGATGCAAAATTTCTTACTAACTGAGCTTTACAAACCACAGCTCTCCAGTTTCACTAGAAGATGGAGTAGCTGTGGAGTGTGCTCAGATCAGTAAAAATTGCCAGTTACTTGGAGGTGATTTTTACTGAACTGGGTTTCAGCATGCCCTGCAGCTCCTCCATTGCACTGGAAAATCACATGCTCCTCCCACTGGGTCTCTGCCTCCCCCCATCCCTGCTGGTGAGGTGAGTGGGGCCAGATCACTGCAGGTAGGAGCAGGTTTTCCCTGCCCTGGGCAGGGGGGATGGCAAGACTAACCTCAATTACACATTTTCCCCCTTCCCTTTTCAGTTTGGGTTCCTTTGTTTTAGTTTAAAATTTTAAAATTACCTGGATTGTGAGTTTTATATCAGCGTGTGAAAGCAGTGTGTGCTTCGATAGTCTGGAAGAATGTGGAATCTCAAAATCCAACTGTCTGTTTCTGCAATACCATTGTTGCCAATCCTTTAATCTGCTTTTTGTAATTATGTCTTATAATATTAAGAGACTTTCACATTGTTGAAGGTTTGGTTTGGGATTATATAGTTCAAATGTATTCTCTAAATTTTTAGAAAAGTGTTTGTTCTATATCTTTCAATGCTTATTTTCACTCTACAGGGCAATATATATATGTATAGAAATCTATATAAACTATAGTTTTACTTCTCATGTAAGATGCTCAAAAGCTCAGTAGTGTTGAGATCCCTCCCTGTTTTTAAACAAACTAAAATTTCTGATTCCTGAACTGGAAAAAAATGATCCTTGAAGCTAGGGATCTTTTCTTTCTGATATTGAATGTTTAAAGTAAATCTTAAAACTCTGATGACAGTTTTAGCTTCCAAAGTTCAAATGATAGACGGTTTAATCTTTCTCATATATATGCACAAGAGGTAAAGGTTCTACATCAGAACTTAAAAACTTCTCCCCCAAATATAATAGACGAAATCATTGTACCTGACCAGTCAGTTAGCCCTGAGCCTGCTGGTGTGGAGAGGGCGGAATATAAATCAAACAAACAAACAAATAAATAAATTAAATAAATAAAAGGAAACCTTTTAGGATTTAACCTAATTACGGATATGTTGGGTAAATATAGGCTTTTAAAACTCAGTAATTTGTGCTGTAGTCCGAATTTAATTCTGTATGTAAATCACTCCCTATTCTTTTTAGCATTTCTCTCATTCTGAGAGAGCATTCTTCTAACTATTCTTTCTGTCATGGGCTGAATCCACACTTACCGGCATAGAGCTAAACAGTCGGAATGATAGCGTCTTCCTGGCACGTTTTATGATGTCATTGCGCCATGATGCCGCTGTCATGGCATGATGTCAGAAAAAGCGCCAGGAAGACGCTGTCATTCCGACTATTTAGCTCTGTGCTGGTGTGAATTCAGCCCATGATAATCATGAACAGTGATAAGCAATTGGAAATGTTTTATTGAGCTGACAGCCTTTCATTAATTTTATGGAAACGTGTGAAAATCTGGATATTATTTCATTCTGGATATTTTCAGTTATGTGAACGTGTATTGCCATTGTACTACAGAACTGAGCACTCAGAATAAGAATTCTTCTATCCCTGAAGAAGAATTTCAACTGCTCCCTCTAATGGAGATTCAAGACATTCACTCCAAATTAGGTTCTAAAAATATTTCCCTCAGTTTAAAGCCCGAGAATTCTAGAGGCCTTAGAAAGGAAAGAAGAATTAACTCTAGAGGGAGAATAAGTTCCCTACAAGTTTAGATCCAAGGCAACTAAAGCTCAAAATGTGACTCAATTAAGGGAAGACTTAATTTTCTTCCTGTTAAAGATGTGAAATATATGAGGGTGGAATAAATCTGTAATAATTCTATAAGCACACCATGCCAGAAGAATTGAAAGTTTTATTGGAACAAAAGCAGGGCCTTTCCTGGCCTCTTGCTGAGTAGAAACAAACAGCCAACAACCAGAAGGGAAACTGAAACTACAGCACAAGCTTTTGGCTCTAAGGGATCAGGGGGAAATAACTAAACAGTTCAATAAGGGAACACCACCAAATTCACAACTTTGCCACGATATAACAAAATCAATGTTAGACATGAATAAAAACAATATTTTCAAATTGCTGTGGAAAATGATGTGGAATTGCTATGGAAAAAGGATATTGGATGATTTCCCCATCCTCTGGTAACAGGGGCAGTATAGAATAAAAGGGACTTCATTCCTATGGTGCTTGATGAGAAAATCTAGACTAAGAGGCAGAGTAATGGCATGTAGGCCCTCTTTTGGTGAAGCCATAATTATGATAAAATTATATATAATGTTATAGGAGTTATTTCCCAATTCTTTTTTATACACCACTGAAACTACCTTTTCTTCATATCCTGCTCTTTAGACTGGCAGTTTAACATACAAGATAGTCTTAAATACTGAGATCTTTTGGCATTGGGACAGCTTTCCTATTGAGATCTGATGTTTTTCCAAAGTAGTGCTAAATGAAGAATGGTTCAGCATAGATACCTTTGACCAGGGATTTACTGTTCTTGTCCGGTCTCTTACTTATACACATGCTCTCCTATACAATAAACTTGTGAAATTGAGTAACCTTCAATTAATATACCGTTTTTTAAAGTAAGCAAACAAAAACATAGCTTTGTATTTTGTAAAAACATAACTCTTTGTTTTTCAGGTCTGTGGGAGGAATCCGTGCTTCTTTATATAATGCTTTGACTATAGAAGATGTTCAGAAGCTGTCAGCACACATGAAAAGCTTCATGGAGATGCATCAGTCATGAACTCAAGACGCTAATGCTATGCCTCACACCTTGGAAATAAAGTGCAAGGAACTGGATAGTGGAAGTAGTGTTATTGTATGAAAGGCCAAACAGCACAGTAAAACTTTTTTAGACAAAATAGCAATTCTTGTATGTTCAATTCCTGAAACTGTTGTAAAGTATCAGGTCGGTTATACCAATTCCCATTTGTGCATTCTGGAGATTGGTCCCAATGTCAAAGTGTATTGTTTGCATAACTCTGCGTGGGAGTGTGGGGATATTTAACCCATCTTTTAAATTTCAAAGTGAATAACTTGTAAGGTATAGTGTGGGTGAACCTCTAGAATACTAGAATTTGGTATGGGAGTAAGTGATCACACAACCTATTCTGTTTTGTGTTAAATCATTCCTGGTGAACCTATGTTACAGTGTTCCTTACAAATTTTTTTTTCCATATTCCTTTACCTTAGAGTAGAGATGGGCACGATCTGCATTACGATAAAAAAAAACCCATGATAATGGCGATTGCGCGATCGTGACCTGGTGGATCGTGCTCGGGCACGGCCAACAATCCAGCGGACGAGAGGGGGGCTGGATCGGGGCGATCGTGCTTGGATCGGGAAGCCAGACACTCAGGCGCCAGCAATCTGTTGCCCTGGCAACGGAGCCAGGGGAATGCCTGAGCTGTGTTTGCCCTCCTGTCGCCCTAGAAACCCAAATGGAAGCCCAGCTTGCCTTGATCAGCAGGGCTTCCTTCCAACCACGGAGCAGCAAAGCAGTCACCAGCTGGGAGAAGTCACCCAAGGGAGGAAGGGGGAAGGGGGTGTTCTGTAGCCATGGGCACTCCAATCTCATCCCTGCAAACCCTGATAGGTAGCTCTGACAGCCAAACACAGACTGCCAAACACAAACACAGATGCTGCTGGCATCAGCCACCGTTCCTGTATCGCTGGGAACAGCGGGGCACCCCTCTGCTTTTGCCTCCACGATCCACGGATTGGAAACGGGAGATGATCGGTGTGGATCGTTAATTCGGGATCGTCGCTGGCGCCGATCCACGATCAGCTTGATCAGTATTTTTTTTTGGATTGTGCCCACCTCTACCTTAGAGCAATACTTTTGTGTACACAGCCTTGGCATTAGCACTTTTTACAAGCTATATACACATGCATCATTAAAGGTTCTCACTGGAGCTGCTGCCAATCATTAGTTGCTCACCTCTGGCCTTGCCCTTGCAAAGACTTTGCAACAAGGTACTTTTAATGTGATCAAATTTTTTAAATGAACTTTTGCTGGCATTATTTTCTATTTTGTTACGCTTAACTCTAACTACACCAAGGTAAAAATTTTCTTCCTTGACTACTGATGCTTCTGACCTACAAATGTTTCCACCTGGGATCCTTTTATTCCATAGCACAGAAATCAACATTGCTTTCCTGTTCAATGACCACTTTGTTCTCCCTTCCTTTGAAGTTGACTTCACCTTAATGTTTACAAGGCTGTCTGACTCAGCTCAGCCGCCTGTTACGGACTTCTTTGGTCACTGTCCATTTTGTGCTTCTCAGTACATTTCCATCAGCAAAAGAGGGTCCTTGCAGGCATTTCACCCAAGGGTGTATTTTTAAAGACATTAAGGAGTTTGCCGTTGTGCAACTCCATATCGGAAAACTATCCTGTGTAAAATCATAAGCTGACACCCAACCTCCCATTCACCACATGTATGATCCTTCTTTCTTCTTCCGCCTTGATATCATGATCTCTCTCTAGCATAAGTCTCACATCTGCCCAAAACATCTTTTAAAAAATAAAACGTATCCAAAACAATTACCTTCTCAGAGCCTTCAATCGTTAACCCACAGCATTTTTACTGCAAACAACAAATTATTGGCAAAATCATGACTAGTGTCTCCTGTATCAATTCCTTTCTCTTCAGAAGACTGGGAACATAATATAAGTAACATAAAACCTGTGTGGGGTTAGTGGTTAAGGGGTCAGACGAGGATCTGCAAGGCCCAGGTTCAAGCCGTCACTCTGCCACAATGCTTGCTGGGTGACCTTGGACCTAAACTACATCACAGGGTTGTGAGGATAAAGTGGAAGAGAGAGAACATTACAATGTACACCATGCAGAAGTCTTTGGATGGAGGGGTAGGGTAAAAATGTACTAAATAAAATAATTAAAGTATATAGTACACAATATTAACAAGTCAATTTTAATTCCTAGTGTAATGCCTGAATATGTTTATTCTCCTGCACAAAATGAATTGTTCCTATCTCCTTAGTTTGAAATAAACATGTTTTACTTTCTCTGTGGGTGGAAAATAAAAAACAGCATGAAGTAATCTGATTTCTTTTATGACTTTCCTCCAATAGAATCTCAGATATGATAGGTAATTGTTTCATCTGGCACTTGAAAGCAATCCTACTTTTTAAAAGAAACTATTTTCTGTTGATTCTTACTGTCTTCCCTAACTAGATTTTTTTGGAAAATCACATATTTGCATAAAATTTGGCTGTAACTTTGAATTCTTATAGTATTCAAACTCCATGTGTATGCTTTCTATGCAGTTTCAAGTAGGGATGCCAGGCAACAGCCTGGACTCCCATGGGGCTTTGGGAGATGGGGAGATGTGTGCTGACATGCAACATCACTTCTGGCAAAAACTGGAAGTGATGTCATGACTAGGGGGGTGCTCTCAGGTTTGCCAAAACATCATTGTTAAACCATAGAGTTTTTGGCAACTCCTAGAGCACTCCCCCCAGATGTCATGATGTCACTTTTGGTTTTGCTGGAAGTGACATTGCACAGCAACACAACACCAGCACACTGAACACATTCCCCCCCCCCCCAATTTCCCCCATCTTTGAGGTGCCAGCAAGCAATGGATGGGAGTTTCAAGATGTTTCCCACCATAGTGGGAGATTTGGCATCCCTAGTTTTGGGATTGAATCTTTTTAAAAATACAGTCTAGGTTTGATTGTCTTTGATGACATTCCTAATTTTATAATGTCCCAATATTCTGGTCTGCTATCCCTGTCTAAGAGTGTTTGGCCATCACACACTAATACCCAACTCTAACATACTAGACCCAATCCAGAAATGTTTGCTTATAGGAGTGAGTTGCATGATTGTTGCTTCATGCAAAATTTCCCCTTCTGTCCGTCTTGAAAATATGGTTAGTGGTTTTATCTTGGCCAGTACCTGTCACTTTTGAGCTATGAAAATGCAGTGAAAGTGACTAAAATTAGGCCTATCTGTTCAAACACTGATCATAAGTGGGTTCTAGAAGCTCTGTTAGTGCCACAGGAGTTCACATGCAGCACCTTTTAACACAGAGTGGACTAGAACCAGGAAGGTGCACAAAGATCACCTTTACAGGCTTCTTAATCTACCTCCCCACATAGTTGAACAGAAACAGGTTGGGTTTGACTTGGTATGGCTGCTGGGGTGATGAAAAAACTTGCAGGACAATATTCTGACACCCCTTTCACCTAGAAGACCTATGGATTTGGCAAGTCATAGGATTTATTTTATATAAAGTTAGGATTGGATCAGGAGCTTGTAAAGTATGGGCCCTGAGGGAATTTTTGTATATGGGCCTGTGGTGGCTCTTGGAAGCCCTGTGACTGTGCGTGCTGTATGCACAACCATGTTGCCCTCAGCAGGTCTTGATACATAAATGCACATTAGCCCCCAGCAAAGTACTATAAACAACTATTAAGCCTGTCTTGTTTTTATTTGACGTGAAAGGGAGAGAGCAAAAAATGGTATTTCCATAATGCACTTGGAAAGCTACAAGCACCTGCGTACGTAACAGTACATTTGACTGCTACCGTGCATTAATGGCATGAAGTTGAATTCTCTGGTGTGATAAAATTGAAGATATGATGTAATAAGGTCAGCTTGCTTGTGTCTATAGAACCGTGTGGGCTTTGTTTTGCATGAATAAGGATTGTATCTGTTTATCTGAAACTAGGTTAGTTTGCCTTTTGGCATAAAGTGGTTTGAAATTAGCGTGTTTTTAAATTAAAAATAAAGCTGTGGGAAAAGGCATGAGATCCTGGATCCTTGAATGAGCACAAGGGCCATTTAAATAAACCTGAGGGCTGAATTGAATGTTTTAGGAGACTGAAGATAACAAGTAAATCAAGTTTCTTATTTCACCTCTCCAAATTGGAGCAAATGTTAGCAGAAGTAACCAGGAAGAACCATTAAAGGTGACAGAATATTTTGATAGATTAGTTTCTGTCAAATTAAGGTGAAAACATTATTACGCTTGGCATTATATCAGCATATGATTAATGTTTGTTATATTACACTCTTGGAATGGAAAATAAAATGTGGGAGAACCTCTTCACATTTGATAAGAATGTGCATAATTAAAAAGTGAAATGTTACTTGGTTTTATGTGAAATCAATCACTTTAATTGGAAAGAAGTATCCCTTATTTCTGTTGGTAATTGGGCTCTAGATAATTTTAAATCAGGATTCGTGACAGTTTGTGATAAATTGGCTCCTTTTAAGCTAAAAGAAGCTCAGGAGTTATAATTACCCATGGATTACACTTAGACGGTTAGAAGAGCTTGATCAAAGAGGTGGAAGGAGATACAGAGAAAAGCTGTTAGTATATGAAGATTTATTGGAGTTTAAAACTGCTAAATAAGTGTGTATTTGTGGCACAAACAAAAGCTTATGTAATATTTGGAATTGCATGAAAAATCAGATCTTCTGGAAGCTCAGGCAGAGGAAATGAATATTTTATCAAATGTGCACAGCATTTCAGCAGAAATTTTTTTACACTAGAGATACATGTGTGTAGAACGATCATACCAGAAATTAACACTAAGTTGCTTAGAAACTAATCTGTAGAAATATAATTAGCTAAATTTTAACTCTCACATTTATTCTTTTCCTCCATTTTATTTCTGTGGCTCAGGATGTACATGTTTAAATTTAAAATCTAAATGTTCACTGATGTGCATGGAGATTGGATGTCCGAAAGTCTTTCCCAACTTCTGCTACTCAACATCATTTTAACTGGATATGCCAAGAACTTAAACTGGGACCTTCTGTATGCAAAGCAGCTGCTCTTGGGGCTGAGCCACACCCTCACACCCTCTCCTCTGTTTTTTTCTTTATTAGACAAATCAGATTCCCTTTGTTCTTCCACTGTGTTCTGCTAGATTCTCCACATAAAAGGACCATTTGTGGCTTAAAATGTTTTGTTTATTTATGAATGCTGACCTGATAGTTCTCATATCAGCAATCATTTGGTACTTCCCTCTTGCTGAAAACATTACTTGGCCTTCTGTGCTGCTATACCACAATATGCTCCAGGTGTAAATAGGAAGTATGAGAGACAATAATTGCCTAGGCATGCATACATTTTTTTTTTTACTGTTGTAGCCAGTAATGTGAGTTTGGTGTCATATCATTTTCTTACTCTTATTATTAGCCAACTACTTTGAACACCAAGTTTGGGTAGCTTTGCAGCTGCATCGTGTCCTTGGTAGTTAATCTTTGTATGTTTGTCTTGTAGCCACTTCTGTGCCTGCTTAATAGGGGAAATAAGTCTCCCCTGGGATCATGGTCAAATCATTAAATCTACAATTTGTCAGGATGACAGAGACAGTCAGACACAAAACGACTAAATATAAAATGAGGATTTTTTTAAAAAAAACCTTTATTTTAATAATGTGACAAATATGGGGGCGGTGGGGAACCCCCCCCCAAAAGAATACATTTGTGTTCATGCCCAAGAGGTGCCATTTCTACAGTGGATATGTTTGAGGCATTCACCTTCAAACATGGGTTAAATTGTTCCTCAAACACTCAGCTTCTGTTATGGTGAATATTACAATGTAAATCAGCCCACCAGCCACTGGAGCATATCTACAGTTGCTTCCTCTCACCATAGTGAAGAGTCCTGTAGCACCTTTAAGACTAACCAACTTTATTGTAGGATAAGGTTCAAGAACTGCAGCTCTCTTCGTCAGATGCATGGAGGGTATGAAGAAGCTCTGGCCAGTTTCTTCATACCCTCTATGCATCTAACAAAGCGAGCTGTGGTTCTCGAAAGCTTATGCTACAATAAAGTTGGTTAGTCTTAAAGGTGCTACTGGACTGTTAACTATTTTGCAACTACAGACTAACACTGCTAACTCCTCTGGATCTATCTTCCTCTCATCCTGTAAATATAAAGAGCTTCCACAGAAGTGTGTAGTACACATGCAGTAGCAGTGGAGCTGATCAGACATGACAACTGAAGAGGTTAGTCTTACAGCATGATATACTCTCTGGAGCTTTGGTTGCTGCCTGTAGGTTCTCACCTTGTATATCTCATCTCTGGAATTTCCCATGCTGTAGTTGGCAATCTTAACTTGGCCTACAAGTCCATGCAACACTACAGTGACCTTCTTTGCTCTGTTTTATCAGCACAGGCTATTTTATTATATTTTTTGGTCCACGTGCTAAGGGAAATGTAATATATACATATGAAGATTCTGGTGTTAGCAAACAAAGTGCATGTATGTGGGGGAGGGGGAGAGAGAAGATTGTACTTAGCCTGACAAGAGCCAGCCATTCCATTCCTTCACATTACAGTAAAATGAGATTTGGTTTGTTCCACTTGCTGCTGGGGAAAGTTGTTTGTAATTATTGTTAGCATTTATCAGCTTATTAGGTTTTACTGTATGTTCCTTATCAGAAGGTCTGAAGGTCAAATATCCAGCCTCTCAGTCGCAGCAGCAAGGTGGAAAGTTACAGTAAATTGAGCAGGAAAATCTGTTAAAACAGTATACTTCCAGAGTGTGTCATCTAAAGCAAGCACAATACTCTTCCCCCCGCCCCTGCAAAAATCTGGATTTTGCTGAACTTTCTGAAGGCAGCAGCCTTTTAAAAAGTGTGATGGGCCTAATTAGCTACTTTGCTATCAACTAACATGGTATCAATAACTTTATTTTAGCCAACTTGATGGTGTACCTATAGGTTGTGTCTTATGAGACCAGGGCCCGGCAAGATTTGTTAGCATTTCGCCGGGCCTGCAAGACGTAGCTGTTCCACCAGGCATATGGTTGATGCTAGGTGGTGCCCCCCCCCCCAGTTGAGGGGAATAAACTATATGCCCTCCCGTCCAATGTCACCTTCCATCTCCCACATATTTTTCTGGTAAAAATGCTTTGGAGACGGTGAAAAGGTGATTGTCTAAATTCTGTGCTGCTATGCTTCTTGTTTCTATATGTATATAGATGTGGTATTTTAAATTGTGGTATGTAGTATTTTATGTTTTTAATGATAATAATGGTTTGAATTGTGTAATGTGTTTTAAGCCTTGTTGTGATCCGCCCTGAGCCCGCTGGTGTGGGGAGGGCAGAGTAAAAATTGAATAAATTAAATTAAATTTTATATTAGCTTTAGTTCTGATTCTATTCTCTAAATGCATTATATGCGTTAACAATGTGGAACAGGCTGCTTCTATCAGTCTGCACTAGCAGCAGACTCTGGGCCACACACCAGCTCATTGCTTGATGGGAATACCAATTGGACAACTTCTGGGAGGTTTAGAGGTGGTGCCTGGAGAGTATGGAGTCTGAAGAGGGGAGGGAACTCATCAGGGATGCAATTCCATAGAGTCTACCTTCTGAAGTCACCTTTTCTTCCAGAGGAACTGATTTCTGTAGTCTGGAGACCAATTGCAATTCTAGGAGAACTACAGGCTCCATCTACAGGTCGGCAACCCTAATTGAGGGTACAACATGGGAGTATGGAAGTAATCTGTAGTGCCCCCCCTTACTTGACTATGACTTTTCCAAAGATGTTTGTGGAACTACCCAAAGTCTCTCTGCACGATACATCTGACATGTCAAGAACACGTGTTGATAGATGCAATGGTAGCTGGGAAGGGTAGTTTAAAAAAACAGAGCCGGTGACAGAGCAAAGGCTTTGCTATACACTGGAACTGTGTGAAGGGGCTATGGGAACTTTAGTCCATTATAACATTTCCAGTTCCAAACCTGGCTCTGGAAGGTAACTCCAGCCCATTTACATTCCTCATTGCCCTCTGGTTGCAGTCCCACACAGTTTTGAACTGGAGAGGTGAAATTGCCAGAGCCTTCGGGAAGGTGAAGATAAAATTAACAAAACCTCTGAGAAGCGATCTCTGCAGGCTCTGTCTTTTAAAACTACGCTTCCTGCTTCATGGCTTTGGTCCAGCATACCTACAGGACTGCCTCCCTCCCTATGTTCCTCCATGGCAGCTTCGCTCATCTGAACATAGTCTCCTGCAGGTGTCAAGCTGCACACAAATGAAGTCAGAAGCAGCTCGTACACGGGCTTTCTCTGTGGTGGCCCCTATCCTGTGGAATGACCTGCCTGAGGAATTCAGAAGAGCCCCCACTCTCCTGGCTTTTTGTAAACTATGCAAAACTGAACTATTCAAAAAGGCTTTTTACTCAAATGGGAGGGCTGTATTGTAGGGAAGGGGTCTCAGATGCTTCTCTAATGAGTTAGGGACGATAGACTTCATCAGTATATTCCCTTACATATTATCTGCTGCTTTAAACATGTATTCCTATGTACCACCAGTGTTCCATATTGTCTAATGTTAGTCCTAGAATTGATTACGTTCTGCTGCAGTATTTTATCTACTCTATATTGGATTCTTGCTAATAATATATCTTTTAAACTTATATCGATTTACTCTATGTTATTGTTTAAGAAATGTCCTTGATACTGTATTGAAATGTCCTTGATACTGATTGTACTAATCTCATACTGTGTAATCCGTCTTGAGTCTCAGTGAGAAAGGCGGACTATAAATGATAGAAAAATAAATAAATAAATAAATAAATAAATAAATAAATAAATAAATTCCTGGCTAACATTGTGTTTCCCTACACTTGACGACCACGCACTGAGGCATCTCGTGTAGAGAGACTTCCAGTCACCCCCCCTCCTTTTATAGCATCAAAGTGCAAGTGTAACAATGAAGCCACGTTCTGTGCGTGCATGTGAAACAATTAGTTCAATCTATAGTTTAGTCACTAGGTGGCAGTATCACTTTTCCTGCGCAGCCCTCAGTTTGAGATTCCTCTTTCTTAATATTCTTTTCTTTCAATATTCTAAATAGTATTGTAGCTGTTTTAAGTGGCACCTGTTTATGACAACAGGTTTCCTGTACAACATCTGTGTGGATTGTATTCACCAAGCAATTCATTTTAAAGTTACAGGGCAGATGAGAGCGGGCTGAGAACTGACGACGTTTGGTGCTGGGATGTACTTAATGAGTGCATTCTATTCTGTCATTATCTGTGCATTCTAAAGTTTTGCAACACTCCATTTTTCTTATTGGAATTATCTTACTTAGCTGCCAAAGGGGCTGAAATCTTGCAAAACACACTGTTCCAATCCACTAACAATTCAGCCTTTAAAAAGCTTATCCCATTTCCCCCTTCTGAGTATGTAGGAAGAGCATAATGTTCAGGCATCAAGGAGCCTACAGTGCAATCCTAAGTAGAGTTATATCCTTTTAAGTTCAACGAAGGCAATGTGTAATTCTGCTTAGGAGGACTGCAACCAGGCCCACAAAAACACTTTTACTTAAAACATAACAAGAAGTCTTCAGAAAGAGTTAATTCCCATCTTTTCAGTAACTTCTCAGCCAACTAACACTGCAGCTGGTAACCTTGCAGCCAACTAACACTGCAGCTGGCATATAGATGAACTTTCATATGTAATCCATTCAGTAAGAAAATACTTTCCTGTTCCCAACTGTGGCTTTTCCCCCCAAAGGGGCAAGAAGACAGAGGAATTCGACTGGAACACCAATAGCTCCACAAATATCTGGAAAGTCATAGTTATAAAGGTCTACTCTTTTTGTTTGGTAAATAAACCTGCCTCTTGAACTGCTGTCCACTCAGGGAGTGCATGGGTGAAGCGAAACTAGCATGGAGGGAGGCTACAGCTGCTTCTCCCAGCAAGCTTTGGTTGCAAACAGAAAATAGCCGATTAGCGCCTGAGAGGCACAAAACTCCCATTGCACAGGGGAAACAAGTCCTCATGTTGTTCTCAAACAAATGTGAGGATTTTGTAATGTGTAGACGGAGTTCTGCCTCTTCCTGAGACCCAGGAGTGCCACTTACAGTCTGAGAAGACAAGAATGGGCTAGATGGATCAGCACTCTGATTTGGTGTAAGACAGCTTTGTATGTTCATACAGTGACTTAACCCCGTTCTGTACAATTTATCTGCTGCTGCAGAAACTGTGTTGGTAGTTGGTAGACAGGCTTACTGGCTGCTCCCCCAAAGAGACAAATTCTCCCCCTTTGTCCATTTCCCCCTAGGAACCTGAGATATTTAATAATAATAACAACAGTGTGCTTATATACCGCCCATCTAGACAGATTTGTGCCCTGACCTGGATAGCCCAGGTGAGCCAGATCTCAGAAGCTAAGCAGGGTCAGCCTTGGTTAGAAATTGTATGGGAGACCTCCAATGAAGACCAGGGTTGCAGAGGAAGGCGATGGCAAACCACTCTGTTACTCTCCTACCATGAAAACCACTCCAGGGGTCGCCATAAATCAGCTATGACTTAATGGCACTCTCTACCACCACGGACAGATTGGTGCCCACTCAGAGTGGTCAACAAAGTCAATGTTATTATCCACAAAATACAGCTGTGGAGCTGGGGCTGAAAGGAATAGCTTGCCCAATGCCACCTGCTGAGCTCATAGCAGTAGTGAGATTTGAACTAGCAGAGTGCCCAACCACTTAATGACCATGCTACAGCAGTTCTCAGAATGCATGAAATTCTAATGCCTAATGAAGGCTGTAGGGAGACTTTTCCCAGTCAGCTTGCTAGCACATCACTGGCTGTAGCCTCTTACTTCTGCAGCAGCAGGAAAGTTGGGTAGAGAATGGGGGGTGGAGATTGGAGGATTAGGAAACCCTCAGCCACTCTCATCTGGAGCATTACAATTAGAACCTGGCTTGGGACAGCTGAGGGTTTTTTTTATATATCAATATTATTAGCAATTAGCGGGAGTTACCCAATCCAGATTCTAAGGGAAGCCACCACCCATTGCCAGCAATGCTGAGAGATATATTAAAGGTAGCATTCAGAAAACAAAATTCTGCTTTCAGGTAATGAAGATCCTCACAACTAAGGCCTTTTTTGCATTTACAGTTTAAACCACCATTTATGAGCATTCGCCCCGATTGCAGTGGCTTCGGCATTGCACCCATTCATTTCACACTGTCCACTGCCGTTTCGATTTGGCATCTGCACTTCATTTCAAACCCACTTTGAAGCCTTGGTGCAGTTTCCAGCTTTTAGGGCCTTGCAATTCACATCACACTTTTTTAAAAAAATTTGAGCATGCGTAGTAACGTTGCAGTTTTGGAACCCTTCTCCCCTTTTTGCTGATTGGCTGTCCCCTGCCCACTGGAAAGGCAATTGGTGGCAGAGTTCTGGGGGAAAACATGTACCTCTCTCATTTATTTATTTTTTAATCAAGACAGGAAAGAGTTAAAATGCTGCCGATTCATCCCCTCCTGGCAAGCTGAGGCTTTGTTTCCAAAGGGCTGTGCAAAATGCTTGGTTGTTTTTTTCTCTTTTAAAGCCAGTAAGAAAATAACATTACAATGATACAAAGTTGCAACCCATTCTTGTCTTAAAAAAAAAGGTGTGTGTGCATACCCTAAGGAAGGAAGGAGAAAGCAGCTATTTAACCCTTTCCTTGCTTTTAAAGCTAGCAGGGAATTAGCAGCAAGCTTAGGAATCGTTCCTGGCTTTGGAAAAAAATAATAAAAGAGTGCATGCATACCAGGAGGAAGGAAACCAACAGAGAAGCAGCCTTATGACCCTCACCTCACTTTACTAAAAAAAAATGGTGGACAAGGAGTTCAGAGAGCTGAGGAAGATGGGAGTGGTTAATTCTGCACAAACCAATCAGCTCCCAGGGAAAAGGAGGGGGGAAGAGAAGCAAAAAGGGAGCAAAAGTGTTCATATTAGCAAAATGCAGGCCAGCTACCAGTCAGCAGCGGGCTTAAAAAAACATTGTGGTATGTCCGCAGGGGGGAAAATTGGGGATACAGCGGACAAAATGTGGGACCGCATCCCATGACTGCTTTGAAAGTGTGAAAACCTTGCAAACATGGGATGTGGAACAGGTACAAACATGCTCTAAAAACCGAGTGTGAAAAGTACCTAATTCTGCACATCTGAAGAGAGTCTGGGAATCCCACACTTCCTGAAAAATACTGCCCCTTGCAACACAGAAAACCATTTTGAAACTGAGACCACTTTTAAAACCAATTGTTTATATGGTGCAGATGCTGGATGTTCAAAGAAAAAGTCAAATATGTGCACCCACACAAAGCTTCAGTAGATCTAAAATAGCTTTCTGAATTCTAGCTTCAGGCTGCAGCAACATAGGCTTAATAATTACCTTCTACCACGCAATGCCTTTCATTATCCTTTCCTGCAGCAAAAAAGGTGACAGATCCATTAGAATAATAGTACTAATACCTTTAAAATGTTATATGATACCGTGAAAAAGCTAGCTGCAAAAAACACCTTGGTGCTACTCCCCTCTCCCTAAGTCTTTAATATTCAGCACATCTTGATGTTATAAAAGTGGAGTATGTCTACAGAAATCTGTGGAGAAATAGCAGAAATAAAAGCACTCAAAGTGGTTAGTTAACATTCTGTCAAAATTTAAGCATGTTCCCAAGGGGAGTGAGAAATTGCTGCTGTCATTCATTAATGGAGAGTGGGTAACAAAGCAGTTGGCTGTCTGAATTATATGGAAAGTTTACTGACATCTGTCCTGGTATACTACTTCTACTTTGCAATATAATATGAGGTTTGGGATTTGTAGCTCTTGGTGGGGATGACTCTCTCAAAGGACAAATGTGAACTTTGTTTGCAGCTCTGGCTTGGAGTCCTACATTGAGGAATCTCTTGCTGCTTGTTTCTCTTAATTTACTATCACTGCTCCTTTCAGGAGATGGAGATCTTTAAAAGTTAAAATACAGCAGATCAGTCTCTGATTCAGACTGAGGCTATGCAGGAAGACAAGTGGAGCTGTAACCCTTCAACTTCTTCCCTGTTTTGATAGTCTATGGTCTTGCAAGCCCTGCACTTTTAGAAGCTAAGTTAGGCCTGTTCTTCAGTTTGTAAAGATGGATGGATATATGTGATCTTTACATAGTCTAATTGGACTCTCAGATGGTAACATAAGGGAGAAAGGTAAAAAGGGAGGGCATAGGCACAAACAGAGCTTTTTTTCAGCGGGAACGTGGTGGAACGGAGTTCCGGAACCTCTTGAAAATGGTCACATGGCTGGTGGCCCCGCCCCTGATCTCCAGACAGAGGGGAGTTTAGATTGCCCTCCGTGCCACTCGGCCCTCTGTGCCACAGCGCGGAGAGCAATCTAAACTCCCCTCTGTCTGGAGATCAGGGGGCGGGGCCACCAGCCATGTGACCATTTTCTCCAAGGGCAACCCACTGAGTTCCACCACCTCTTTTCCCAGAAAAAAAGCCCTGGGTACAAACCTATCCTTAATTAATCATGATTTCTAGAGCCAGTTTATTTTACAAAATTTATATTCCACTGTTCTGTCCTCACAAGGGCCACTAAGCCATCTAAAAAACTAAAAGATACACAAAACCACATTTTAAAACTGCTAAAACCAACCAAAAAAGAATCACACATTATTAAAACAATAAAACCAGAATTAAAAGACATAATGACATAAAAACAACATCATCAAAAGACTGGGTAGGAAGAAGGGAACACTGTGTTATTTTATTCTAGGCTAGAAATGTACTTTTAATTGTGAACACTTACCTATCTCCAGTAATGCTGAAGGATCTGTACAGAACACAGAAGTGACATGATACCAGTCCAGTTAGTTAATCGTTTAAGTAAATGGGCAGGACAAAGACAGGTACAGGAATAGTAGAGAGGCAGAGTGATGGTGATGATTGATCAGACTAGTGCATCCAAGAATTTGCAATATTCTGGGGCTTAAAACAATGAAAAAGAGATACATTTTAAACCAGTATGAATTATTAATATTATGTAATTTTTAAACTGGTACCCCTGCAATTTTTTTTAAATTAGTGCCTGAGTCTTGTATTTGATTATTTTAATTTTGTATCATGTGTCTTGGTTATCTAATGACATAATAAAAATGACTGGTGAACAAGCCACTGAATAGTAAAGAAGTAAAAAAATACAGCCTCAAAATACAGAAATACCAACTGCACAAGCATCAGTTTTGTAGCTCGCAAATATGGGACAGATTCCATTCCCTCAGGGCTTTTTTTCTGGGAAAAGAGTTGGTGGAACTAAGTGGGTTGCCCTCAGAGAAAATGGTCACATGGCTGGTGGCCCCGCCCCCTGATCTCCAGACAGAGGGGAGTTTAGATGGCCCTCTGTGCTGCTGAGCGGTGCGGAGGGCAATTTCAACCCTCCTCTGTCTGGAGATCAGGGGGCGGGGCTACCAGCCATGTGACCATTTTCAAGAGGTTCCAGAACTCTGTTTCCCCGTGTTCCCCCTGAAAAAAAGCCCTGCATTCCCTCATAGATGAAAAAGATGTTCCAAGAGGGACTGGGTCACAGTTGATTCAGCAGCAGTCAAATAGCAGATATTTGGTTGCAGAAGTCCATGATGATGTGACTTAATGCAATCCAGCAAATATTTCTAGATTCCGTGGAAATCTATGAACAATTAACCAAGCATTTTAGTATCATTGATAACTGTGGAGGCAGAGAGTATGTGACTTAATATTTTTTAAAAGTGAAACATCAAAATATCTGGTTCATTCCATGTAGACAGACAAGAAACACCCACCAACTCCAATTCAAGCAGGACTCTGCATGGAGAAAGTTGACTAGAAATGGAATTGTAATTTGGACAATAAATGCTTATTTTATGAGTCCACTGCCCATTAACTGTCTCTGTTGCAAGAAAAAAAAATCAGGACTATTAACTTCCTTAGCATGAGCTAGAAGGAGAAGGGATAATTTGTTCTACAAGCAGAAGGAAAGGTTTTGCTCAATAAAGATCAATTAGACATTTCTCATAAAACGAACGTTCTCTAGCAAAGACTAATGTAAAAAGAATATATGACTATCAAAGCTACTTTAAAAAAAGTCATGGCATACCATCTAGTTTTTAACTTGCTTCAGCTATCTGTTCAATAAGTCTGAAATATTTGTCAGCTCTTAAGAGGCTCATATGGGAAGAACGATCTTTTTGTAGAAAAATGGCATTTGTATAACTGGGCCTGAGGCAGCTCTATTTGATAGCACTGGAGTAAGAGTAGGATCAAGACAAAACAGGTGTGTAGTTGACAGGACAGAAAAATAACTTCAAGTAAACACAAAAGTTGGTGCCTGATCGTTATGTAGATAGAGCGACAATGTGTGTGTGAGTAGGTGGTGGTGGTGGTATAAATGAAGTTACCGGGTTAAGGTTGAAGTTCTGAGATCGTCATCAGTACCAGCCACCAAGTAGGAATTCAAGCAAAGTAACGAAAGGAGAGAGGTTGCCTTTGGCCTTCAATAGCTATCTTGTTCATCCCTGCTGAAGAATGCTAAGGTATGTTATGCTCCTTCCTGAAGATTTGCCTGTCCTGGAAGGCACTTTGCATTCTCAAAAATGGACAATGCCTGGCAACCTACAATACCATGCCACCGAGAGCAGCTATCTATCCTGCAGTTCTTAGGACCAGTTTTCTGAGTCTAGGGAAAACTTCAAGCACTTCTTGATATTCACTGTTGAAGGGAGCCTTATGATTACAGAGGGGACCCAAAGGTCAGAAGATACCTGGAAACTGCCACAGAGATAATTGGCATTTACAACCACGTCCCTTTGTGATTTTTTTTTAATGTCAAGTCTTTCTATAACTGTAAAATAGAATTCGCAAGGTCTTAGAATGTCTCCCTCCCGCCATAACCATGAAAGCCACACTGTTACTAGTTTCATGCTAAATCCACCATCTCTATAGTTAGTCTCTCTTTGGGTAATGGCATTTGGAGCCGGAAAAAAAATGTCCTGGCTCCTATTCTGGTGAGGCAGCTACTGCGTTTCTGTGCAGAGATAGTCAGTCATATGCAAGCCAGTGCACATACAGAATTCTCTGTGTATTAAAGGCAGAACTGCATCCAGTTTGGTGACTGTTTTAAAAGACTTTCTTTTCCAACTGCAGCTGATGTGGTTGTTTTTTTCAAGACAGAGAAGGGCATGAGAGGAGAGGCCTCTTTTATTTGAGAGTCTGTTCCAACAATAGCAGGACAAGTTTAAAGAGGCCTTCTTCCCTCCCACTGGGCTGATTCCGCACACGTTGTATAATGCACTTTCAATGCACTTTATCAATCGTTTGAGGTGGATTTTTTGTTCCGCACACAAAAAAAATCCGTTTCAAATGATCTATAAAGAGGATTAGAAGTGCATTATCCAACGTGCGCGGAATCAATGCATGTTCTCCCCTTTAAAGAAAGGAACCACAGAGACTGCATCACAAAAAGAATAAAGATGTCTTATAAAATTATTATTTAACTATGTGTAATGTTATGTCTATGTCTGCCTTGATCTTTAGCATGCTGGGGAAAGTTTGGATAGCATGGGTATGTAAATAACTGTTATTGGTGGCTGCTCCTCAAATTAAGGTAAATTGAAGTGCTGAGCCTGTATGCTTCCTAAATGCCAACCAAATAAGAAAATATTAAACAGCTGAAATTAAGCAAGTGTGGGCTAATTTTATTTTATGTTGTTATTATCTATGCCATGGAGGCTGCCAACAGCCCTCTTGCTGTGCTTGTGTACTTATTTATTTTGATTTGTAGGTTGCTCCATCTCTAAGTCTTGGGAAAATAATAATCACTAAAACATAGCAGCAAGATCTTTTGCTCCTTTAAGAGGAGAAGCCCTCCTGCCAATACCTCTGAAAAACTGCTGAGAATTCTCTGAAGCAGCTTCTGGATCAATACTGGATACAGAAGGACCTGTTTTCAAAGAGAACTATTATGAAGGATGGTCTAGTTTTGCGCTGTGGTTCAATACATGGAAGGAAAAGATAAATGTCTCAACAATGTGGGCTCTATATGAAGAATGACTTTCAATATTTGAGATGTGGGTCAGGGTGAGTCGGGATTATTTGTTATCACAACACTTAAAGACTTCACAAATCCCATAGTTATAGGGGTTCACAAAGTCCACGGACTCTATTCAGCTTTCTTCATCCTTACTTTATGATGAGTGAGAATAGTGACAATGTAATAGGAAGAGAGGGGTACATTTTTAGTGTCACCCTGCTGACACGCCGCTCTCTATTATAAATGAGTTCAGACTCTGGTCTATTGATTTTGGGGCAAGCTGTACAATGATAGACATCTTTAGAATGGTGTGGGAATATACTCCCAGGTGTTTGATAATAGACTGATTTCTCCTAGGTCACATATGTCAAGGAGATATAACATTCATGTTTAGGAGAAGGATTTTCTGTACTGCATCTGTCTCTTTGCAGGTTGCTGCTACAATTAGACTGATCCTTGGCTGAGCAATGTGTGGTCCAGTTCTCAGCCAAACAATTAATTTAGCTAGTGGTCCTCTGGAAGATTACTTTGATTATCCAACAATGGGCCTACATTTTAAATAATGGCAAAAAGACTTCTGCCTGGTAAGAATGGTAGATGCTTCATATATATTACAGGAGAGAGAAAGACAAAGGTACTTTCCGCACTAAGGCTTTAAAGCATGTTCGTATCTGTTCTGCATCCCATGTTTGCAGGGATTTCAGACTTGCAAGGCAGTCATGGGACGTGGTGCCGCTCTTTTTCCCCATTACCCCGATTTTTCTTCCTGTTGACGTACCCCGATATTAATTTTTAATCAGCTGCCCAGTCGGGGCAGACTCGATTAATGCCCATGTGAACGTTTTGCAGCACTCTCCCCCTCTTCTTTTCCCTGGGAGCTGATTGGTTTGTGTGGAATTAACCACACCCACATAGTTCAGCTCTCTGAACTCCTCCCCTTCTCCTCAACGTGGCTGCGTATACCCATCTCTCCTACTTTATGACTCTGACATATACCTTTCCTTTGGGTGGGACCTGCAAGAGAGGGTGGGCTTGTTTTAACTTCACTCCCCTTTCTCTGCTTTATGTGCTATCTCTGCACCCAGGTTTTCGGCACGTTTCATGCGAGCACTGCCTGTTTACTAAGCCGGGTTTTTCCTCCCCTTCTCCTCAACGTGGATCCATTTCCTTTTCTCTCACTCTCTCAAAAGTGTCTCTCAATGAGCTGTCAGTCAGTGGTGGCTACTCTTTCATCTCCCCCCCCCCTTTCCAGCCAGTGAGCAAGAGCACGAGGTGAGGGAACAAGAGTGAATGGAGGGGATGTTAAAGTTACATTAGTGGTGAGAGGGAGAGGGAAAGAGAGAGGCGTACACACACACACACACACATGCACACACAGAGAGAGCTCTCAACTTCACGCAGCCTGGGCGCTAAGCTTAGCCAAACTGCATTGGCGGTTCAAGAGCCGCCACAGCTTCTCCTCTCCAGAGTGTGCGTGCGCAATCCCTACACAAGAGAGAATTTTGCAGCCCCTCAGAAGGCAAGCCAAGCCCTGTCTCGGTGTGTCTCAACAGAGCCAGGGGCGAGTATAAGTTTGCTCCCCACACTGTGCCTAACCCCTGGGGAGGCAAGTCCTACCTTACCCCAGGAAGAGTAGGGTGGGGGTGGGTGGTTGAAGGGGTGGCATGGGGGGAGGCTTGTCTGTCTGAAGATGTAACACAGGGATGTTACCATGCATGCTCAAAGTTTAAAAAAAAAAAGAGGTGAAGTGCACTAATGCCCTGAAAGCCCGAAACTGAACAGAGGCTTCCGGGCAGTTGTCTGAAAGGAATCGCGAGAGGCCAAATAGAAACTGCTGGGAAGTGTGAAAGGATGGGTGCCAAGCCAAAGCCACTACGACTGCTAAAAAATGGCACTTTAAACAGTGAGTGCGAAAAATACCAATGGCAAACTACCTCTGCTCATCTCTTGTCTTGAAAACTCCACGAGAGGTCACCATAAGTTGGTTCATTAGTAATGACATCACAATCCATATCCAGACGGTTCAATGGCATTTCATACAGCAATGAGCAATTCGTGCCGGACACATGGATCCAAGAAGCTGCCTCATAGTGGTACTTTGGTCTGTCAGGATCAGTGTTGCTTCTTCAGGGTCTCAAGGCAGAGGTTTTTCTTTTAACTGGAAGGGCCAGGGATTGAAGTTGGGGGACCTTCTGCATGCAAAAGAGGTGCTCTAAACACTGAGCAACAGCCCTGCATAATAGCAGGGAAAACAGTTCTGCAATTTCTCAGGCATAAAACTGACTTACTTGGAAGATGTTGTCATTCCATAACAAAAGCGCAGTCCTGAAGAAAGATACATGCAGCATATAGGAAACTAGCTGGTCATTTGAATGGCTTATTGTTTTGGTATTGATAACTTGTTATTTGAATTGCAAGCCACCTTGAATTGAATTATTTGAATTGCAAGCATATGGTGGAGTCTAGGCTGGCCCCCCACTGGCCATACTTGACTTGACTTGAAAAGATCTGTCCACCACCCTATATATATCTATAGATATGGATATATGGGCCATGTCTGAAATGAAGTAATTCTTCCATCTCAATCCGAGGAGAAGTTTTTATTGTATGTAGTGTTTTAAATTTCATTGTAATGTTTTATCTGCTTTTATGTGTTTTTATGTAAATTAAAATGTTGTGCTCCGCCCTGAGCCTGCTCGGCGGGGAGGGTGGACTAAAAATCTAATCTAATAAATAAATAATAAATAATTGAGTGGGACTCATCCGCCTGCAACCTTTGAACAGTCTTCACCCCACGGAATGCATTACATTCTAAACAGCCAGTATTTAGTATGCTCAATGATGGCTAATCGTTAACTAATTTTCATGTAATTGGTACACGATTAGACAGTTTATAAATAAATAGTATTCTAGTGGATTGGAAGCTAATTTGCTTTGATGAGTATAATTACAGTTTGCAGGCACATGAAAGTTGGGAATCATTTAATTGCACTATACAGGAGATGACAAAATTTTACAACTAATAATATTAAAGTTTTATTGCAGCATATTTGATGTTACTTCGGGTAATATTGACAGGATTAATCATTAATGCCATTTTAGAAGTCATTATTTGATGAGATCATGCAAATTCAGCTCTTTGCACAGCTGTGAAAGCAACATTTTAAAGGTTTGGGCTTCAGAAGCAACTGAAAAAGGAAATATAGCAAGATAAACTAAAAATATTTAATGTAATAGTTTATTGGGAGGGGAACGGGAAAAATCAATCTCAAATCTCTCAGGCAGCCACATATCTGTCAAATTGATTTTGTGCAGTCCAGTCTCAAAGTTTTTCTTATATTCTGATTTCAACTCTACCTTTTCTGGGCTTGTTGTATGCTTTGAGTAGGCTTTTTTTAAAAAACTAAAACATTCTAAGTGCTTTCTGTAATCATTTCATGGCAGAGCGTACATATTTCTGAAGGATTTGGTTTTCTCATCTGCTATTCAAATTGCAAACACTTGAGGGAGACAAAGACTTAGTTAATACAAAGACAATTGCTGCTCTCTGAAGCATACCTGTCAGAAAGAGATTAGAAGTGGTGTGGTGGTCTGCACATGGGCAATAAACCAAATTTCAGTATGTAGGCAACCTGCTCACTGTACTGTCTTGCAAAGTGTCAAGTATTTTATCCTAGGTGGAGAAAAGCAGTTTGGCAAGTCCAACACTGATTGGGGGAAAAAGCCTATTGAGAAAACGCTAAATCCCAACTCCTCCATTGTAGCCTTTAGGAAATTCTCGGACTCCCCTAATTTACAGTGCATGTGCACACACACACACACAATGGTATGGGGCTGTTATGCATCTCCTGTAACACTGGCCTGTAAAACTAACAATCCAGAATAAATTCAGCAGTGTTAAATCCCAGTTTCAAGTTAATCATATAGGAGTTCTAAATGTGGACTCACACTATCACTCATTAACACTGGTACAAGCAGAAAGTGGTGCTTGGGCTTTGTAGCATTATCAAGCAAAGGTCAAAATGCTGGACTAGGCCCCAACAATGCCACTTTTGAGGATCTGGTTTTTAAGAAATCCTAATTCTTCGTTCTGTAAGGTCATCTTACGTTAGAGCCAGCATCTGCTGCCACGTTTGAAGCAGTTTGTTCTGTTTGTTCTGCTCCAAGGACGTACAGCAGGAAGATCCTGGTAGGCTGGATCCTACCAGTTTGTCCTACAGTTGAACAACTGTCTTATGTTGACAGAAAACTCTTTATACCAAAGGAAAGCATCTGAAGGATCCACCCCATTACCTGCATCTCTGTGGTGCTCAGTATTTAAATAGATGTCACTTCAAATGTGATGTTTATACTGTGAAGATTTGTGTACATGCTAAATCTGTATTGCATAAAGTGTGTTTATTTTACTTTATTTTTCTCCTCCTCTGGTAGATCTAGTGGGGCTGTTGTACCTGTGGTATGCATGGATGTTGGGTTTTTGTTTTAGTGTTTTATGCATGGTCACTTTATAGCGTCTCTGAATCAGTTCTGCTTCCCATGTTCTCCAGAGTTCTGCATGTGTTGGGGGGTCATGGGAAGCAGAAATGGGGTTTGACTGGTTTTAACTGGTTTTTCCACCTGCGTTCATTCCCTGATTTTTTTTAAAAAGCCGATGACATGCCGCAAGCATTTTGGGTTCTGTCACTGCAGATTCAAATACTCTAGTTCTGCTTTTGAGCCCCCCCTTTTTTTCTTGGGAGCTGATTGGTCTATCATCCTCAGCTCCCGTTACTTTTTCCGCCATTTTTTTAAAATTAGCGATACTGCAGTAACGTTGCTGTGATGTGAGAACCATTTTTTTTTATTAGTGGAAACGCAGTAACACTGCTATGATATGACCACTCTTTTTTGTTTGGTGAAGAAGTAGTAACGCTGCTATGATATGTAAACAATTCCGTCCTTTTTTTGGGTGGGGAGGGGAGTCAGGGGTACTGTGGTAACGCTGCTGTGAAACGTAATACATTTGTAATGCATGATTTTCCGCAGAAAAGTGATCATCAGTGTTTGAAGTTACAGCACTGAAAATGCCATGAAGCATAAAACAGCTAATATGGGATAAGTTTAGTGTTCCTCCTGCAATGGCAGCTCTTCACCCCTGCCTTTTTAATCTAATAATGAGGTAACATTTCTGCGATGTAGATTTCGATCCTGTTAGGTAAATTGTCCTCTTGGCACCAAAAGCATTTTCCCCTCACTGTGCTGTTTAGTGTCATTCTCCTCATAACAGGTTCATGGATATGGCTGCTGTTGGAGCCCCTGGAGGCAGAGGGGTATCTTGGAGAGAGCGGAAGACGCTTGATCTCCTTGATATATGGGGAGAGGAGAACACCTTTGAGAAGATTGCATGGGAGATGTTGGTCAGGGGGCACAGGAGGATGGCTTTTGAATGCCGCACAAAAACCAAGGCTATGCAACAGGAATACAAAAGGGTGGTGACACATACCGGAAAGGAGCAGAGGAAAAGTGATAAGTTCTTTGGGGGACTGTGGGTGGGGGGAATGGGACAGAATAATAATAGAAGAAAGCAAAGGGGAAGGGAAAGGAGAAAGTAGGAAGGACCTGGAGAAACAGCTGCGCCTCAGGGTGTGTGCTTTGAATGAGCTGCTGAAGACGCAATCCTTCTTCCAGGCACAAGCCTGCTGGACGCGAGGGCACCCAAAGACCATTCCGGGGTGGGCTGCTGCTGCTGCTCTCTCCCAGGATGCCTTCGAGTTGGGGGTGGGGAGGGGGGCTTGTGCCTGGAAGAAGGATTTGCGTCTTCAGAGCTCATTCAAAGTGCAGACCCTGAAGCGCAGCTGTTTCTCTAGATTCTTCCCGCTTTCCCCTTCCCCTTCCCCTTTGCTTTCTTCTGTCAATATTCTGCCCCGTTCCCTTCCGCAGTCCCCCAAAAGAAATTTGCTGCTGCCACTGCCGCCACTAGTACACAGCCGCAGGCCATGAGGAAGGGTCTGCGGAAGTAGTGTAGCAATGAAACTATGCAATCATGAATTAAAAAACCCCCAACCCCCCGGAAAACATGCCACTACATAGATTCATTCGAACGAGGTATTCGATATGTGCATAATTACACCCAGACTCCAACTCGAAGCTGCTTCTGACCGTGCAGAATGCAGGAGAGCCATGCCGACTCAGATCGAATACCGATTTACTGGCTTCATGCATAAAACACTTTTGTTTACTTTATATAGGTTTATCAATCACTCTGTTCTGGGTGTTCAGTGAGTATGGCAAACATGATTGAAACGAAGCTTAAGGGAATGAAATTGGATAAAAACAGCTGAAAATATAGTCAGTTAAAGTATGTAGATTTCAGGGTAATTTGCTCCCAATGATTTTCTGCTTAATGTAGAGTTTAAATAGGAAATGGAAGAGAGAAACATGATGGTACATCCTTTTATACTCTGTTTCAGTGCACAGCCAGACTCTTCAGCTGTAACTCTTAGTTATAATTCTAAAAACATGAGCACTGCCCTCCTTTTTCCAGAAGTGTTTTTGGCATTCTATGGAGATAGTTGGGGGAAATAAATAAAAAGAGTTGAAAATATTTTTAAGAGATGGGATTTAACGCGGCTATAGTACATTCAAGTAAGAATAGGTCTCTGGATGTCATTAATGCTTGAAAGATCCAGGAATAAGAGTAGATTCAAGGCATCTGATCCTACTTATAGCTCATTTTTATAGATCTATGTCTTCATTTCATCTTTATTCCTTCCTGGGTACTTCTCTGTGGAGAAATTGGCCTTGGATGACTAATTGTGCTGTCTTTGTGATGTGGAGTGTGTTTGGCCGAATCCACACTTCCTTTTTGTTTCCGCGCCTTTTTCGCAAGTGGTGCGCTGTTCGTGCAGATACTCACATGCTTTCCCATTCCGCGTGTTCCCCGCCATCACCGCGCCACAATTGCTCCTTCCTTCCAAACCACATGATAGTGGCGGAAATCTGTTTTCTCCCTGCTTTTTTTTTTGCACATTGCTGAAAGGTCAGTATACCGGTAAAGCA
Organism: Eublepharis macularius; assembly: GCF_028583425.1. Classification (NCBI taxonomy): domain Eukaryota; kingdom Metazoa; phylum Chordata; class Lepidosauria; order Squamata; family Eublepharidae; genus Eublepharis; species Eublepharis macularius. Next base: position 95,811,122 of record NC_072797.1, on the reverse strand, counting down.
ACTGTAGTGAGCAGCGGTTTGCGCGGGAAAAGAAACAATCACCAGAGCATGCGCATGTCACACAGGGACCTTTCCCCTACCATGTTCTGCCATTTTTAAGAGTGTGAGGAGCCAAGCCGAGCAATCCTGTATTTCCCACAATGATTGTCTCCAGTAAATGGCAGGTGCGGAAAACAAATATATTCCTGAAAGCTTAGGACACAGGTGGGAGATTCTACCATGTGCGAAAGACAGAATGCATCATCTTGTGGTGTCGCGTGGCTGTGCTGCAAAGCATGCCAACCACAATCTGAGCCATCACCACAAATATCACACTCTGAGCATCCATGTTGTTAACTACTAAAAGTAGAAAACCACTCTGAGCAGCAGAATTTCCAGACAATGCTTTTAATGTGACAATCTAATTTCAAATTTGCCCACCATACCAACCAGCCAATTGTTAGAAAGTGGTCTGTGACGAGCAAAAAATGAGCCAATCAAAGATGAGAGGGAGGGTACATTGCCATTTCTTAAAAGTTGGAATATTGGTATACCAGAAAATTGACCTTTTTTTTTTTTTAAAAAAAAGGGAAGTGACATGCGCCGTCAATTCTGACGACGGAGGATGGAACCGCCCACAGTAACGCTTTACTCAGTGGCGTGTGGAGAAATGATTGCGCCATGAAGACGCACTGGAACGGTGAATGTGATGATGCACAGCATGGTAGCGGAATGAACCCGATTGCCACAACTGCTCAAGATAAGCGGATGGTGAGTGAGTGTGGATTTGGCCTTTGTCAAAGCCGGTGTACCAGTAAAGTCCCCTCATTGTATTATGAAGGACAAGCGGCTGAGTGCAGCCTGCCAGGGAGTGTTCTTCCCTTCACAATCTCCCCCCATTCCTCCAGCCAGCTGGAAAGGGCCCTTCCGTGCTTTACCTGGGTCGTAGGGGTTTTCCCCGTGACCCAGATTGAGTTTAAAGGGCCAACCACAAACCCCGCCAAGCAGCTGATCTGCTCGGTGGGGTTTGAACACCCCCCCAGCTTATTTCACCCAATGGGAGGGGAAGGAAAGGGTTCCCCCTCCCATCGGGTGAAATAAGCTGGGAGGGGGAGTTTGTCGGTGTGCTCTGAATCTTTATGGAGCACACCAAAGCGGGTAAAATAAGGGATTCCTGAAGCAGCTTGCCGCTTTGGAATCCCTTATTTTTGACTCCTTTTTTCTGCTTCGGGTTTCCCGAAGTGGGAAACCTGAATTTTTTTTGCACACCCCTGCTCTGCATTACAGTAAGCCATACATGAGTATAAGAAATGGGAAGATATCCAGATTGCCACATTCCATCCCTTAAGATGTGCCAGTGAAAGCCTAGTAGTTTCAAAATATCTGTCTACACAAAACCCAAGTAAGTCATAGAAATGAATCAACAAGAAAGTAGATAAAATTCTAATATAAAAATCACATTTGTGTTTAAGAGAAGAATTAAAGTATTTACAATTTTCACTCATGTTCCCAAAAATATGGAAATTGTAAGGTGTGAACCATATAGATATTGCACAGTTTAAGCTGCATGCCATTATATTTCCTCTGGCTTTTCAGCATTTTTTTCTAAATTGCCACTGGTGTTACATATGATCCTTCTAGTAGCCATCCATGTCAGATAATCAAATTCTGCTTACATATTTATACAGTGCTGACCACATGTTCAGTGTTGCACCTGCAGAAGAACAGACGAGGAAAATCGGTTGCTCACTGCATGGAGCTCAAGCGGAAAGCAAATGGGTAACATCAGATTGACTCATTTTCACTTCTTTTAAGGAGGTTTTCTGATTTTTAGAATATTGTTTTTTAAAAAGACAGATCCCTCAGTTATCTAGGTCCTCTATATCAGAGAGAAGGGAAAAATTATGTTTGTCTTTTCTTGTCTTTATACAGAAGTGCAATATAACAATACCCTTCATAAATAACCCCTTGCGTGCTGAAAACATTTACATTTTTTGGCACACAATAGGTTAATTGTGAAAGGCTTTTAAAATTTTCATTATGCTGCCCTATTAAAGTATTGTATCATTGAACTGCCACACAGCATTGAAAGTGAATAACAAAAGGCTAACCCCCACCTTTAAAAAATAAATGTCTACTGAAAAAATATCCCATTATTTGATTGAATTGTTGTGATTTGTGACTCTCTCTTACAGTTTTCTGCATTTAAAGGTGTATTTATTGTTACTATTGTTATTGTTAGCTGCCCTGAGGCTGTTTGCGGGAAGGGTGGGATACAAATCAAATCAAATCAAATTTTAAAATGTCGATTATAAAATGCTGAGTATAAGCAAGTGATGAAACAGAACTAGTTTCATAGTTTGCAATCATGCATTACTCCCTTTTATTTTTATTAATTTCCATGTAACTGTTCTTTACTTTGTGTATATTTTATTCTATGCACTTTTTATTACTCTTGTTTTTTATTATTCTTAATTATGTTAATGTGTGCATGGTTTATTATTCTTATTCTTACTGTATTACTGTCCACTCTTTATATTTTATATATCTTTATATTTCTTTTTGAATAAAATACATTTTAAAAAATAAATAAATGAATAAATGAATAAATATTCCCCACTCCCCCATCCTTACTGCCTAGGTATCCAGCTCAACTACTGTGATTGTGACTGCCTTAATCTGCTTTGGGAGAGCCAATCCACTGACCATGCAAATTCATTTATTCATTTAATGTTTCACTTGCTTTTCTGACACAAAATGGGGCTCAAAGCAGATGCATGAAAAAAATTCAGAGATACATAAACAGAGATATATAGAAAACAGCCGATCATCCCTCCACCTTCAATTGCTTTTAATAATATAAGGTGTCAGGTAGAACAAGGGTCAGCCCTTTCCCAGGTCTAAATTCTTTGTGCTTCAGGCACAGGAAAGGACAGGGCTGAGCAGCACCTGGTCCAGCACATAACCTTTGGAAGGGCAGTAGTACTGTCCTGGGCAGAAGTTTGTATAATGCTTCAGGGGAAGCTGGGGTTGGGGAACTGGTTTTACTTAGCCCTCCCCACCGCTTTGTGGCAACAGCAGAAGTTCTTATAATGCTTCTGAAACAGCAGAGGACAGCAGTTAGACTTATTCAGGGCTTTTTTTCTGGGAAAAGAGGTGGTGGAACTCAGTGGTGGAACCGCACAATGACGTCACTTTGGGTCAGCTGGAACACGGGGGGAGTTTTTTAAAGTTTAAATCACCCTTGGTGAAAATGGTCACATGGCCGGTGGCCCCGCCCCCTGATCTCCAGACAGAGGGGAGTTTAGATTGGCCTCCGCGCCTCTCGCTCAGCGGCACGGAGGGCAGTCTAAACTCCCCTCTGTCTGGAGATCAGGGGGCGGGGCCACTGGCCATGTGACCATTTTCAAGAGGTGCCAGAACTCCGTTCCACCACATTCCCACTGAAAAAAAGCCCTGGACTTATTCAGCATTGGCTGGAACAATTTCACTCCCTCTGGGATTTATAAATGGAAAATCTGAAGACTCTTATTTTTATTAGTATGCACCCAATCATTTAGGGTCAGACTCTTGGAATATCTGTGTATTTCTGGCAGACTGTAAACTAGGGAAAAGAGAGATTAACAACAACAACAACAACAACATTCAATTTATCTACCGCCCTTCAGGACAACTTAATGCCCACTCAAATCGGTTTACAAAGTATGCCATTATTATCCTCACAACAAAACACCCTGTGAGGTGGGAGCGGCTGAGAGAGCTCCAGAGAGCCATCCCAAAGTCACCCAGCTGGCTCCAAGTGAAGGAGTCAAGTGGGGAATCAAACCCTCTTAACCCTTAAGGCACGTGTTGCATTTCAAAAATGGTTACAAACTTGTGAATATTCAAGCTCAAATGCAAATCTTTTGAACTCAGCCTATTCATATTTTATCTCTCTTCAATTTGACCAGATTATACTGTTCTGCCCGTAGAATGATCTATGCTGAATTTTAAACTGTTGAACAAATAATCTTGATTTTATGGTGAACAGAATGTTCTGTCATGGGCCCTTTTCACACTGCTTACCTGGATTCACAACAACGTGGAACATCGCGCTAAAAAAATGCGGAACATCGCGTTTTCTCACATGAGATTTGAGCGATGTTGCGCAAATCTCACGTGAGAAAACGCAATGTTCCACGTCATTGCGCATCCAGGTAAGTAGTGTGAAAAGGGCCCTGGTAATGTTAGAACATTGAAAAACCAACACACATGGAAAGCATGGTTCCAGTGGTCAACTGAACTGCTTGCTATGGCTACCACTAAAAACAAAATTAAACTGGTGGGATTACACCATTATTCCATTGAGAATTGATACCATGTCTGTTTCTACCATTAGGCAATATTCTTGGCATCACAGTGTAATAGCACTGATGAAAAAATGTCAGAGGTATACCTCCACTGATGTCAGTAAACCAAGAAGGAAATGGATTCATGGTACTAATAGAACAGAAGCCCTGTGTAGATCAGCAAATCTCATATGTAAATTGATGGTGGTTGTGGGTTTTCCGGGCTGTATTGCCGTGGTCTTGGCCTTGTAGTTCCTGATGTTTCGCCAGCAGCTGTGGCTGGCATCTTCAGAGGTGTAGCACCAAAAGACAGAGATCTCTCAGTGTCACAGTGTGGAAAAGATGTTGGAAGGTCATTTGTATCTACTCAGGAGGGGTGGGGTTGAGCTGAGTCATCCTGTAAGAGTTTCCCAGGGTGTGGAATGCTAATGGCGGGAGGCTTCACTGTATCCTGAGGAGGTTCTTTTGCATATGGATTGGTGCTTGATGTGCTAATCTTCTCTGCAGGGCTATTGTCGAGTATAGAGTGTTTTGTTAGCCTGGTGTTTTTCAGAACTGGAAACCATGCTCAGGATACAGTGAAGCCTCCCACCATTAGCATTCCACACCCTGGGAAACTCTTACAGGATGACTCAGCTCAACCCCACCCCTCCTGAGTAAATACAAATGACCTGCCAACATCTTTTCCACACTGTGACACTGAGAGATCTCTGTCTTTTGGTGCTACACCTCTGAAGATGCCAGCCACAGCTGCTGGCGAAACGTCAGGAACTACAATGCCAAGACCACGGCTATACAGCCCAGAAAACCCACAACCACCATCGTTCTCCATCCGTGAAAGCCTTCGACAATACATCATATGTAAATTGCTTCAAAAATGCATCAACCAGCAAGGTGTGGATCCTTCACAGTAATTCCCCATACACCTAGTGCCAGAACAACAGATATTTCGTTGTAGAAAAGTCATCCTCGTTCTTTTCAAATTTGTAGTGAGGACCAAATTGGAACCTTATAATTGGGTCTGCTCCCCCCACCCATATAACTTCCCCAATGGGGGGCAGGCCACAGGGAGCAACATGTGAGCCTGACTGAACAAGGGTGAGCATGATTTCCCAGAGTCTTCTGTCTCCTCCTTTCCCCACCTGGATGTGATGAGCTCCAGCTTAAGGCTGCAAGCTGTACTTAAAGAACCCCCTTTGAAGCTACTGACTGGCATTTTTTCACAGAAATGGTTCCTGCAAGAAAGTGAAGTGGCCTAGCTCTTCGCAAGGACTGCATCATAAACATGGATGCAAGAATTAGCTTCTTTAAAGAGGACAAAGAGGAAAAAATATTCCTGAGTTTAATGATCCATTAGAGAAAGTTGAAAGAAAACCCTTTTCATTTTTACAGTTAACTTACTGTAGTCATTTGGTAAAAATCCAGTCCTCCCATTTTTAATTTTGAGGGGCTCACAATTCTAAGGTGAAAAGCAAGACTGCTAATATATTAAATGTTAATCACCAAACAGTTATCAGTAAATTAAATAGAAACATATATCCAAAATATTTGGATTATTTGCTGATTTTGATCATTGAAGGCACCATAAAGGTCAATATGCTGTTACTGTTGTTTTCAATGGTAGAGGCTAACAATCCAGTCCTCTTTACAGATGCTGCAGCGCGAACAGCGGCTATATGGAAATGTAACAGCATGTCCTGCTTACCATTAACATCCACCACATTAAGAACTCACAATTATTTCTACTTCAGAGGTAAAAATTAAAACTGTAATTAGATATGGTACCTTGTCAAACGCCATGGAATGAGTCCTAGTTTTGAAAGTCCCATGTGTGATATTTAATGCATGGGAGTGGAGAGACACATGTCTTCTCTCCTACATTGCAGGAGGAGTTAGAATTCAAAAATTATTTCCTATTTGAAACTACAGATGAATTTAATGCCTTTATTTCCCTCTATTGTCCATTTTTGTGTTTTTCTCAAAGGGAATCCATGTGTGAAATGAACCCAGGGAGAATATACCAATAGGAAAGTTCACGATGTCAGAACAAAGATACCTCTGCATTTTTTAGTTTTGGTTAGTATTTTATTGTGTGTATAGCGAAGCATGGTGTAAATAGAATGTTTCTTATACAGAGTATGTGTTCTATATATATGTGAGCTGAAATAGCTTGAATGTTAGCTCAGTTTTATTACCTAAAATCAGAAAATGTTTTATTATATACATACATAATGCTATAACTATGGGCTGGTCCACGCATGCATGATTAACGCAACATGTTGTTGTGGGTTGCATATAGAAAGCCACTGGGTTGGATGGATCGAGTGCAAAATTTCTGTTTATACGAGAGCTCTTGCACAAGTGGAAATGTTAGAAAAGATTGCAGAAGCTGCTTGCTCTAAGTCAAACTTGTTGTATACCTGCTTGCATTTCCACTTGTGCAAGATTTGGGGCAACTTATTTCTTGGGGAGGGGGGGGAAGCGCAAGGTATTGTACAAGGGAGAAAAGTCCTAGGTGTTGCATAGGTGTTGCATAAGAATTTGATCAAGTGGAACTGCATTAAGTCCATTTATGTTTACACTTACATTTCACTGGATCCAAGTGATTGTGGTGTAATGCTGGACCAGGAATGGGGAGAGTTGGTTCAAATAATAAATTTGTCCTGGAGAACATGATGATATAGCAAACCATAATAAAGACTCTATTATTACTTGCAGCTTGGTGGAACTCATCCATGATGCTCACTGGTTGACCTTGGGCAAGTCAGACGTCTACAGCTTAACTTTCCTTACAGAGCTGAAGTGAGGATAAAATGGGAATGGAGAGCCATAACTCCTATCATGAGCTCCTTGGAAGAAGGGCAGGATAAAGAAATAATACATAGCATATGAAGAAATCATGACTAATTAAAGAGAGAGGACTTCCATATTGTCTAAAATATGGTTTTGATAGGAATCAGGAGTCAGTTCATGCTGTCAGGGTATAATGTATTTTTTTCTTGCCTGTGTTAACTTAGGGATGGGCTATTGCAATATTTTTCCAGATTAATTTAATGCTTTCTCCATGGATAACATTATTTTCATATTAAATGTTTGTGAACATTGTGTAGAAAGAGAAACATGATTGTCTGTACATAATACAAATGAGCGCTCAAACCCAGTGACATACTGAAACAAAAGTTTGGACTTATATTTCAATAAGCTGCAAAAAAACATGGTTTCCTTGATGTATCCATTTTGTGTCCAGCATAGTATCTATTTTAAAAAAACAGACTTGACCTTATTTACCAGATTTCCCTTGTATAATGTTCTTGTGTATTTCATAACAATACGTTAGTATTGTTCCAAGTATACATAGGATTCCATAAATATAGACCTCACCATCCACGCTGGTCATATTGTATTTTCACTCCAAGTCATTTTATCAAATGCATTTCTATTAGAAGTTAATGAAACAAAGAGACTGAGTACAGGGAAGAGACTGACTTAATATAACACAGCTGAATTAGATAAAAAAAAGAGAGGAAGGAGATCTGCAATTACAGATTGACAAGTTGTTTTAATATCCAGTAATGCAAGTCTGGAACAGCTGGATTAATTAAGTAATATGGCAAAACAAACCAAGGGTTATTATGAATTTCAGCATACCTCAGGGGGTTAGTAAGGCCTGAGGGTTTAGAGTTCAACTTCTGACCACACAAAAATACTGGTATCTATAATTATCTTGGGTGTCTTGCTGTGATTAGGGAACAGAGGCTTGGAAATGAGGAGTGAAAAGAAGCTTTAAAATTAGCAGGAGTGTAAAATAATAGGAAGAAAAATACTGGAAATTGGTCCTGGGGCAAATCATAGGGCGGAATCTGTTATTACTGGCAGTTTGGTGGTAGCCTAAGCATTTATTAAGGGCAACCAGAGAGTTCAGTTCAAGGTTGAAAGTGGATGGCGCTAAGCCATTAGTCATTTATGTAAGATACAAAAGCCAGAGTCCTTGAAAAGGACATACCATGAAACATCTTCGGGAGGAGAACAGAGGGTTCCACTGACAATGAACAGAGTTCACCAAATGCTGCTCCTTGTCAAGTCTCTTTGTGGTCTGTATACAAGTGATGCTTCAGCATTTACACGTTCAAGTATGTGTAAACTTGTGAGTTTTGTATTTGGATGAATGACTAGAGCTCTGCATGTACAGGAACCCAAGACTCAGACAGACAAGTTGGAAATTACATGAATGGACAACATTTTCCTCATAAAAACGAGGTGCACATTGGCCCAATTCAGAGTGACTGTAACACTCGCGTCCCCCTGCCAGGCACTCCCTCTGCATCTCCTCACCTCCCCATCAGGGCCTAAGCACTGAGAAACATGAGGGAGGGAGGCTAAGCCACTGTCACTCCTTCTGACTCCCCATGCCTGGAAGTCAGAGGAACCCCATAACTCCTAATTAACCTTGGCAAGACTGCCAGTTAACCTCTCCTGGATTCCAGGGTAGGATACTCACAAGGAAGTGACTTAAGAAAATAAGTACTTTATTGAACAATTAGTCAACAATAAAAATCAAATCCAGTGCAAGTCTCAGCAGTTCTGAAGCACAAAAACAATAAGTTATCGGAACTAGATCTTATACTCACTCATTACATGGAGCTGAGATGTTGTTTAGCTCCTCTGCACAGATACTTTGAGTAGCAGCTGGGCTGTACTCAAGCAAGGCACCAAAGCTTCTCTGTTTACTCTTTTTTATGTTCTGTTACATTCCCACTGATGTTGTTAGTTTGCTAGTTTGTTACCTTCCCAGTTGGATCTGGGGGCTAGTTCCTGATTATTTTCCAGAACATTGATGGAATTGCTCTTTTGTCCCCCCTCCTAACACTAAAGTCAGGCAATATCACTCTCTGGCTGAAATGGCCTTGTGATGTTAATTGGGATGTCTCTGCCCAGGTACATTGAGCTAGGTGAATTGAGTCTTGAGTTGTTACATTAATTCCTGATGCACAAAGGCTCAATGGCATCACATTGACACTATGGAGGGCTTTTCCTTATACTGTTTTTGTAACCTGCCACAGACAGAGGAAGCTGTTATTTGCCCTATTGGGAAACAAATGTGTTCTGGTATGGGTACCTGTATGCATGCCACAACAAAGTACATGTTGCCAAGTAGCCCCCCTCTCCTGCATCAAGGCCTGCCATGAACTGTGTTTGACTTTCCTACGTTGCTGTTTTACTGCTACACCAAAGACTGCCTTGCACATGTGCACTTTTAACACTCGTGTCTATTTCCTGCATGTTTACCTATCACGGACTCTGCCTATTCCTGCCCCTGCTAGGGACTAAAGCTATGGACTAAAGCTACACTAAAGACCCTCTTTCTGGGCAGCACTGCCCATGCCAGTATCCTGACTTTCCTGCGTGTCTGGACTCTAATACACGTGTCTGTTTCCTGCCTGTTTATTATCTACCATGGACTGTGCCTGTATCCTATTCCTGCTATGGACTGTGTTACACCTGCTTTTCCCGGCCTCCATGGAAGCCTGCCTCACCTGGGCCCAAGCTGCACTGTTAGCAGCGAGGTGCCAGCCAGGGAGACCTCCAGCGAGCCTGACCAGGCACCCCCTGGCCAGTTCCCATCTGAAGACTCCCGCGGGCCGGTCACCGAGCTTGCCCTCACTACCGGGCAGCCTGCTAGCAAGCCCCAGCCATGCCCAGCTGGCAGCCATGTTCCCAGGCAGCCAGAAGACCCAGAGAAGCAGCCTGCTGAGAGAAGCCATTCCAGAGAAGCGAGCAGACCATGTCCGCAGCGGCGAGCCTCACCCTGCTCTGCATATCTTAATAGCCGCCCCAGAGAAGAAGCTAAGTGCCAACCATCCCAAGCACTTAGAGAATGCATCTCAAAGCAGCATCCGCATTCCAGAGATGATGACCTCGGGACAAGCCCTGTCTGCAGGAACATCCTTTCAACACACCCGGATCTCCCCCTCCCTCCTTTGTCCCCTCTTCCCAAAGGTGTCATAATGTCAATCAGATTCCTAAAGTGGCCCATCTAGGGTAGTTGTAGAGCCATTAATACCTTTGTTTCACCCGCAAGAACCACTAGGAACTGCACCAGCCCCAGGGTACGTTTTGGGGTATTTAAGCTGGTCTCCCAGGCCACATGGTGCACGTGCCATTCCTATCCCGACTCCTTGCTGCCACTCTATTTCGGATCTAGTGCAGGCATTAGACCACCTCATCTCGCTGCAATGTCTTTGCTCCACTTCAGGATTGTGAGTATACCCAACTTCATTGGTCTCTAGTGGGCTACCCCGGTAATGCAACCGTCTCTATTTTCCTACTCTATTTTCCTAGCTCTTGTATGTAACCTCGTCTGCATGTGCTAGTTCAGGCATATGCCACACTACTTAGTAAAACACGTTGTACCTTTATTTAGTCTGCCTCTTTATTGCATGAGCATCTGGAGAGGGACCCTGGTATATATTGGTTATAAGATCCACACCAAATTTAGTTCCAGACTGCTAGCTAATTCCCCATTCAAATAGAGCAGTTCTGGTAACATACATAGCAGCTCCCAGGGCTTTCAAGTCAAGATAATGGATTGCAGAAGTCTTATCCCTCACCTCAGGTCATGGTTCCAGTTTTTCCTGTCATTTCTTTTCTGGGAGAGTGAAGTCAGAATCCTAAGGCTATGCCAGCATCATCAAGACATCAGTGTGGTTGGATCTTTGGACCGAGCTGTTAAATAATATACTAAAAGAAAAGGTAAATGTAGTCCCCTGTGCAAGCACCAAGTCATTACTGACCCATGGGGGGATGTCGCATCATGATGTTTTCTTGGCAGACTTTTTACAGGGTGGTTTGCCATTGCCTTCCCCAGTCATCTACACTTTACCCCCAGGAAACTGGGTACTCATTTTACCGACCTTGGAAGGATGGAAGGCTGAGCCAACCTTGAGCCAGCTATCTGAACCTGGCTTCTGCTAGGACTGAACTCAGGTTGTGACTCGTGAGCAGAGCTTGGGCTGCAGTACTGCAGCTTACCACTCTGCACCATGGGGCTCTACTAAGCCAATAAAAAGCAAACTTGGCTTACTGTTGGTCTCTGATTCTATGGAATTGCCATCCTGATCCTAAATACATTGCTTTTTAAAAATGTGGACCTACTGATTTTACCAATTTCACTGAAAATGATTTCCCCTAGGGTTTGTACTTAGTACTACATTCTAACCCATCTACAAGAATGTCTAAACAACAGATGGGTAGACCCAACATATTCAGAAGAAAGATATTAAAAAGATATGTAAGGCTGCAGAATGAATAAATTAAGGAGATCATAAAACATAACAACAAGTTGTTGCATAATATATTTCAAAGAGTTATGGCAATTGTAAGATGATGATCGGAAGACAACTGGCAAAACCATATGTTTTCCTTCAAGAACAATAAGAGAACAGTAATTACTGACAGAGATGGGATCCTTTGGAGGCATTTATCAACTCATTCTGCAAAACTAAAATGAGATTAAGTTGAGAAAAATAATCTTCCAAGTTATAGGGAGTTCATAATAAAGAATATTCTGCAATTACCATTGCATTTGGAGAGTGTGAGGCAAGGTAATTAGTGGGAGTGATGAGTTAAAAAAATCCATGATAATATTATGTAGTTCTAAGAGAAAAATCAGGTGAGGACAGGACTATAGAGATACGCTGTCATGGCATAATACCTCTAATATTTTTTGTATAACTGTGCCAACAGATTCAAAATAATAATGTAACAAAAACCCGTATGTGGATTGGAAAATACAGGAAGTGAATGATTTCAGTAGTGCAATATCCACCAAGTGTGGTTCCTCCACCGTAATTTTAAAATTAACTAATGCTGGAAAAGCAACAGCTTGTTTGAGAAGAATAGCTCCAGTGTGGAACCAACCACAGACTAAACTCCAGAAAGAATGAAGTATTAATTAAACACAGATAAGAATCTCCATTTTCATAGGATCTCAGATGAAGTTCATCATAAAGCACAAGCAGCAAAAACTTTGTGGGACCACCCTGCAGGGCAGTTGCTGTCATGCTAAGGAGGTATCAAGCAGGCCTTTTGCTATCAAGCTGGCCTTTAATTCATCTCTCTGACCAAGCCCTGGGGAAGTACACTGTCATTCTGTGATGGAGAAATTGATGTTTTTGTAGCCTTTTGATTCATCATAAAAATCTTGCCTGACATGCCAAGGCATAGCCAAGCTGTGGAGGCTAGAAGGACTGGTCTTAACTCCTCAAAGGAGGGAGGAGGGATCCTCCCCCCTTAGTAGAGTGTTTAAAAGGCTATGCAATCTTTTGTGTTGTGTGCCTCACTCCAGTGGAGAAAGAGGGGAAGGTAGAGGAAGCTGGTCTCTTCTGTCAGAGTCTCCAACGCCATGTGCACTCATCCTGAAGGGATGCCCAAGTATCTTTTGTAATCGCGTGTGCTGCAGTCAGACATCAGACATTTTTTTCCCCTTGTCATTAGCTGCTATGTCTTCCTACATATTGTGTGCTCTTTGTATTTTATATTCTACTGTAATCCAAGAAAGATCTTTCTTTGGTTAAAAACAAGCTGTGTCAAAGATGTGCCCAATTGCTTAGCCACGCTAGTACTTTGCACAGGTTCAGAGTTCACTAGAGTCCAAATGGCTGGTGAGAGGTTAAGCCTATACATTTGGTGGTGGCAGGGAAACAACACTGTATCAGTCCAGATAGACTGATTTTGCAAGAACCTATGCTTTTTGTCTTTCATTGTGTGGAAGTTGCCAAAGCAAGATTTTCGAAGCATTGTAGTATTGATGCCTTCAGCTTCCTGTTTAAGGCAAAGAAATATCTTCCTACATTTCCTTTTTAAATTCTTCAATAAAATGTTCCACTGATCTTTATATCAATAAGATGAGTAGTACAGTTTTTAGTTAAAAAATAAAGATTTTTCCAAAAACTGGACAAAATTGCCCCGTTCAGAAAATGATATCCTCTCTGGCCTCTGAAGTTAATAACATCCTTTTGTGATAAAAATCAGCTGTGATACTCCAGCCTCTAAGAGAATATTTATTTATTTAAAACATTTATTAGCTGCCTTTCTACCTGGTACCCCCCTTGTCTGGGGGGATGGGCAGCTGGGCAGGGTAAGGGAACTGCTTTTTCTTCAAACATGCAACCTCCTATGGGCCTTCCACTGACCTCAATTCCAGTTTAAAAGGGAAGCAATTGAGGCTCAGCGGGGCCAAACTGGCACGAAAGTTGCATGCCTTGGGTTGATTTGGCTTCACTGAGCTGCTGTTGGTTCTGTTTTAAACTGAAAGTGACAGTGGAAGACTCCCAAGGTGTGTGCATACCATTTTTCATGCACTCTGGAGGCTCTAGCCAGCCTCCCAATACTTCCTCCTCTGCCGGATAGATGAGTGAAGGAGGGGCAGGTGAGGAAGGGGCTGGCAACCCTACAAGACAGCTTAAAACAGACATAAAACACATTAAAAACTCAATTTAAAGCCACAACCTAAAACTATCAATCAAATGCAGTTTTAAAGAAAACTGTCTTCAGCTGCCCCTTAAAGATCGGCAGTTAGGGCGCTAGGCATACCTGGGAGAGTCAGGAGGGCCTCTCCCTGTGATCTTATCACCTGGGCAGGAAAGTTAGGTGTTAAAATCACAGGAAGAAGGGAATATAGGGCTTTCTGGTTGCCTTGACTGATGACCACTACTAAGAACTAAACGGTGGAAATGTGACCTAGCTAGTCCTGCTGGATCTCTTTTCAATATTATCTACCATAGTAGCCTGCTGAGCCACCTTTTGGTGCTGGAATAAAGGGGCATCATGTTATAGTGGTTCAAAACGTATCTGGGAGGTTGATCTCAGAAGTTGTGCTGGGGAATTCCTACTCTGCCTCTTGGCCATTGGCCTTTGGGGTTCAAAAAGTTTCACTATTATCCCCCGTGCTAGTTTATATCTATGAAGCGACTGGGAGAGATCATTAGGAGGTTTGGACTGCAATGACAAAAATATGTAGATGATATTGAGCTCTACTTTTCTTCTCTACTGAATTCCAAGGATACTGTTGCTGTTTGAACCTGGGCCTGGCATCAGTAATGGGCTGGATGATGGCAAATAAGATAGAGATTCTTTGGATTAGTAGAAAGGTAGACCAGGAATTTGGATTATACTTCCCTTGAAAAGCCAGATTTGCAGATTGGGAGTGCTGCTTAACACAGAAGTCACCTTAGAAAACTAGATGGCTCACACAGAGGAAGCCCAAGTGATGGGAAGGTGGGGCAATTAAAAAATACACTACACTTGGCAAGAACTCCACATGTGGCCACACCTACTTTCTAAAAAAACACTTGGTGGGTACCAGGAAAGGTGCCGGTGGACACCATGGAACCCATGGATTCCATGTTGGGGACTGTGGTCATAGTTTGTCTTCAAGAAGAAGCAGAGTGGGTCTAGTGTGAAGTTCTGGTGGGGATTCCTGGATAGTGGGAATCTAATGAACAGACTGAGATCTGTGTGGTAAGGCTCTAGGTTGGAAAACCTCAGAGATTTTTTCCCTCAGTTTTACCCTCATAGAGTAGATTCTGCCTGACTCTTTCATCTCTGTAACATCTTATCCATTAGTGATACTGCTTCTTCAGGTTGAGTCTTCCCCACAGCAACAACTGAATTCAGTTTATTTCTGAACACCAAAACCTTTCTGCTCCCCTACAGGGAAGTGAATAATGTTCTGTTTTTGTTTACCCCTGGACTGTTCCTTAGTATATATGAACAGAAAAAGTTGTAATGGTTAAACAGCATGGCAGACGAGAAAGCATTAGTGCCTTCACAGCACACCAGGTGAAACCAGCATCAGTTATTTACCTCACAAGATAAGTGGCTAACATCCATTAAATTACCAAACACTAACAGGCTGGTTCATAAACAAATATTTGGCCTCTCTGTGTTATTTACACTTGTTTGATGATGCGGCAGAGTGGAGTGGGGGTTAATTCTCTACTATTTACAGTCTAACATGCTAACATGCCAGACATCTCCCAGGTGGTAGGTGGATTCTGCTGCCGGAGTGAGGTTCTCCTTCTAGGGCAGCATGGTTCCTTTGTGGGCTGAGCACCATGCCGACGTCTGCCCTGCAGTCATTTCTCCCTGGTGTGACCATGGCCTCTAGTGAGGTCTGCTGAAGAGGGTTATGGTGTGCTCCATACTGGGATGTCCGTGCCATGGTTGCAGAGCAGAGGCACTACTGTCAGGATGTGTCTTACTGCTGCTGCTGCTGCTCTGGGTGTGTGTGCCTGTGGGAGAGAGCCCGGGTGTTCTCTTGTGGTAGAAAAGGGGAAAGGAGACAGATCTGCTAGGGTCTGCTGGCCCTCTGGAGCTGTCTCCCCCTATCTGCCCTGTCATTAAGTTATGCTCCTGCATGGTGCATCCATTGCCCATGTTTGTGTGAGCTACCATCATGGTGTGAGATGTCAAGTTCTGCAGCTGTGGGGTTGACCTATTTATTTATTTATCATTCACCTGGTTCATTGAGACTCAGAGTGGATTACTTATGTGGCCCTGTGGTGTACAGCTTGGCTTCTGTTCTGCCCTTGCATGGAGTGGGATATATATTGTCACCAGTTGCAATCATTGGCCATGCTAGGGGGGCAGGGGCCAAAGAGTGCTGGGTGCTGCACTTATTGGTTTCCTGTGGTTCTTGGGATACCAGGGGTGTGGTGGCTGTTCAGGTTTTTGGGTTTCCCCTCCCTTTTTCTGAACTCCATGGTCACCTATGGGCTACATCACAGGTTTTGATTGTGTTACTTCCTGATGGTTCCAGGGGGCATTACTGGGCTGGAGCAGCTTAGGGAGATGACTAACTCCTACCACATCCCTGGGCCCATTTAGTCCTCCAGTCACACAGAGGGTTGTGCTGGTGGCACTTTGGTGGGGGTCTGTGGCAGTGCCATGCTGGCACTCAGCACTGGCGTGGAGGTACCAGGGCGCTGTATCTCTGGGTTTTGCTAGCATATCCCAGTGATTTGCCAACATATCAGTCAGTCAGTTCCGTAAGTGTCCCCCCCACCCCCCCGGGACTGAACTGCAAATTTCCCTAATGATTTAGGATTTGATAACAATATCTATATTTTTTCTTTAATGGCTTGGTATTTGCAGTGATACAGTAAAGTTTCAGCACTTATTTATTTATTTACTTGATTTGCCTGTTGTAATTCCCAGAAGTGCAATCTCAGCAGACAAGAAGAGCCCTCCACGATTTCCTGCAGAACAGAATCTTTTAGATGTATGGCTGACACACCTACAGAATACTGGCTTCACCTCCCAAACACTGTCAAATTCTGATGGTGTGGAGAAGAATTGTGATTTTCTACTACTTCTAAAGACATAGCTCTAACCAACGTACGGGTATGCATTGTAATTTTGAGGAGGGGAGGCTCATGTAAAATATTTGCCAACATTTATCTTGAATAATTAGCCATTTACAGGCAGAAAATAAATAAGTGCAAACAGTAAACTGTCTAGCACTACAATCTGGCAAAATGATGAAACATGCACTGTATATATATTTTAAAAAGCAATCATTCATATGTTATAAAGGCCAACAAGAGATAGGATTTTGTTCGGCTTCCTTCCTCCTTCCCTTGCCCTGAGACAACATTTGTTAAATAAAAAAAAACAAATAAATAAAATCCCCCAAAGAACCCTAATAAAGCAGAAGTCGCCTCCCCCCCACCTCCCAGCACCATCTATTGTAAACAGCAGGTTGGGCTTATGACAGGTTTTGTTTGCAAATGATAACAATTATAGGTCATTTTTTATTTTGAGTGGGGGAGCAGGTATTAAGAGACAGAAAGAGAGGGGAACTGATGGGGAGGTGGTGTGAGTGTGTGTATAAAAGTTAGACAGAATGATACAGAGACAGAGAGATTTCCCCAGTGTCTTATTGAATCCCAGGTCGACAACCTAACATGAATGTAGAGAGCTAGGTAGTTTCTTCTCATCCCATTGAATGAGATCTAATTGTGTCTGTTCTGTCTGTTGGCAGATGCAGTTTCTACATAACAACATCCCCGAGACAGAACTGCTTGATTAATGCCTCCAGCTGTCATATGCCCCATTATCTGTGCATTTGCATAGCTTAATGGTTTAGGACAGGGGAGAGAGGATGCTTAATTTAATGTTTAGCAGGCCCTTGATAGCTGAATAATTTAAGAACTGTCAAGGGAGGTCAGTTCTACAGCAATACAGCAAGACAGCTATAATTTCTGCATATCATTAAAATTCTCAGGCTTTTATTTTTTTAAAAAAGCAAAAGAACAACAATGTCTGAAAGGAAGTATTCCTTTTCTGTTAACCATTTTCTTCTCAAGTAATCAGGAAATAGCTTTTGGACAAGCATGTCAGCATGTGTATTTAAGACAGCCTTTCAGGAAAGAGTTAACCATTCCAGCCTCATCTCCACTGCCCCCCCTCCCAGCACCACCAATTTGCTGAAGGGGAGAAATACAGAATTTACTTAAATTCCACTAACAACCCAACATGCTTTGAACAGGAAACACTCTCAGTTTCATTAGATACTAATGAATATTATTAAGCTAATCTGCCATTTGTTTTCTAATTATGTGTCACAAGGCACCACAGTGGCAGCTGAGGCAGCTGCCAGAGTACATTTATTTTATGCCTACACTGTGTTTCCTGACTGAATGTAGCAGGGAATGATTAGGAGCTGAAAAAAGGATAACAGGAAGCTGTCTAGGAATATCTTCTTTCAAATCAGTTAGCACTGCCTTGGTCACGTTGCAGCCTTTAGTTATGGCTCTGTAGGACTGCGTCTGTGAAATGGGTATAGCTGTACTTAATCTCAATGTGTAATTCACATGTTATGCAGCAGTAAATGCATGTGTATGTGTATATACACATAGGAGAAACTGGCTCCCTGGCATGATACATGCAGTATATACTCAGATGAAAACTTGTGATAGTTTCCTACCATATGAAGTATCTTTATATTTTCCCCTGCCTTACCTACAGCTTGAGAAGGCTCACAAAATGCTTGGCATTTAATATATATTCTCATGTATTAAGCAGTCCTCTGACCCCAAGTCTGTGGATGCAAAGGTGAATTAATCCTATAGTCCCAACCATGAACTAGGTTTTGCTACAAGTTGAATGACGGAAGGTGATTGTGGTAACAGCTGGTCACTTCCATGCTCCAGGGCTCTTTCCTTTGGATAAATCTCTGCTAGGGAAGGGTATGTGTATATATTGGGCATGCTCCAGTTGACTGCTTTGCTGACAGCTGGTTTTCTTTTCTAGATTGGTAGTTTCTTCCTTTCTCCTTTTGCACCCTGATACCCCCTTATAGCATTCCAGTGTGACCCTCACATTTGCATTCCTTTGCAATAGCTATCTCATTTCATTCCAAAGTCAGGGACTGAGTTTCTCAATTGCTAGATTTTAGGGAAAGTGGAGTTAGTAATTCTAAATCCTTGAGCCAGAAATCCATCATTCCTCTTGTGGCTCCTGCTCTACCCTGGCATTTAAAGCTTGCAGTTTTGTAAGAGTTTCAAAAGGCACATGCACACCAAGAATACTGTTAACCTATATGCTAGCTTCTTTTATTTTTTAAGGCTGAAACTGATGAAGTTCTTTCTGCACGTTCTGAACCAACAGATTGGAACAGCAGCTGGCACCAGAACATTAAAGTTTTCTCAGAGGTAACACTCCAGGGAGTCTATAAAAGGATAAGAAAGAGGAGAAAGAGGTGATAGTGGGGAAAGAAGATGTGATGGAGAGCCTGATATGATTTCAAGAAATACCCCAAAGAGGTACTTCCCCAAAGAGGAAGAAATTAGATGAGGCGAGCATACTTAAACTCACTTAGCATGGATTCGTTGACCCGTAGCAGATTGTGATCACTGTTGTATATTTACAGTTATGGAAGTTAAACAGTGGTAATAAGTTGTACTTTTCCAACTTCGAATAGTGCTAATTGGTGATTGGAGATTCTTATCTATGTTAGTGATTTTAATCACAAGGAAAAAGATTAGATTAAAACTATGTTCCATGTTCTTCCACCCTATGTACTTCATGAAGGGCTGGAGCCAGTTGTCATGGATTTTGTCAGACTGTAGAATCACACTAAGAAACCACGTCCCGGGAAGCTATATGCAAATGAACGACTGAGCCTATAGATTTATAAGCTGTCTTCCCAACATCGCATTCTACGGGACAAAGTAAACATGTTGAACCTGAAGCACAGTAAAAGTCTCTCAGACTCAGTGGGAGCACTGTAGCCCTTTCCCACCAATGTTTACTGTAATATATGTTACTGTTTGCTGCTAGGGTTGCCAGATGGGGTCCAGAGTAATATTGGACCCTGGGAGGGGGAGTGACGTGAAACTTTTTTTTGTTTTACATTCACACACGCATGCTGAGTGCTCCCATCCAGAGCAATGACATCACAAATGGAAGTGATGTCATTGAGCCAGCCTCACTTCTGGGTTCTTGGGCTGGCTGGCTTCTGCTACCAGTACCTTGCAGCTGCAGGAGGCCAGCCAGCTGCCCAGGCTGACTGGCTGCTCTGCCGGTGCCACACAGCTGCAGGAAGCTGGCTGGCCACTGCTGCCGGCTCTACACAGGAAGCCAGATGCCCAGGCTGGCTGGCCACTTCTCTGGGCAAGCAGTGCACTGGAGATTGGGTGGCTGGGTGATGGAGCAGGGGGGAGGGAGAGGGGCCAGGTGCCCAGCATTTGGGGAACATTTTCCCGGGACAGTCCCTCCAGATACCTGACTGTCTGGGTTAATCCTGGACACCTGACAACCCTATTTGTTGCTACCTAGAGATCAAGTGTCAGATACTTTTGTTTAACAGATAGATTAGGCATGCTCCACGGGGAGGTGGGGCTTGTGCTGGCTTTCCCTAAGACAGACACCTGGCTGAGGCCTTATGTGCTGTGGCTCAAATAAAGCAGAATTATATGAGAACTGCTGTGGCATAGTGGTTAAGTAGCTGGGCTGTGAATCAGCTGTCTCCTGGTTCAAATCCTGAGCTCAGCACATCGCCCTGAGCTCAGCATGTGGCCTTGGGTAAGTGTCTCCTCTCAGCCCCAGCTCCTCAGCTGTATTGTGGGGATAATGATAACACTGACTTTATTCACCACTCTGAGTGGAGCACTAATCTGTCTAGAAGAGAAGTATATAAGCACACTGTTATTATTTTTATTAATTATTTATTACCCTTTCCTTGCTGGTCTGGACTCCAAACATTACACTTATCCTACCAATAGTATTTAATTTTGAGTAAAAATATTTATTGTTATCTATAGGGTTGCTAGGCCTGCACCTGCCAATCTCTGGAGCATTGGGAGTGGATGGGGACCATCACAGGCTCCCTGTGACACTCTAGGAATTCCCCATATCTCTATGGAAAAGAACATCTTTACAAATGAGCGTGTAGATGAAGTTAGTAACAGCCCCCCAGCTTTTCAGCTGAGGTAAAATGGGCTATAAGTATTGTAAGTAAAGGAATCAAATATATAGGAAAAAGGAGAATGACTGTCTCAAAGCACAAATCCTTCCAGGAAGCTTCCATCACAAGGAGGAAGAGGCAGCCTCTGGATGTGCAATGGCCTAGCAAAGTAAGGCTTGCTTTTTTTTAATGTGCTCATATGGTATTCTATTTGTTACATGATAATTGTCTTGATCACTGAGAGTCGAACCACACGATACGAATTACACGAGACCGAGCGAGTGTCAGGAGTCCTGTCTTACCCCAAATGTCTGTGTCCAGCATTCTATCGATAAGCATGTGTTCTAGTCCAGGCACGCATTCAAAATTTTCTGCTCCAGTGTAGCCGCAGTGGCGCGATGGTCACGATCAGTAAGTCGGCAATGCAGAGCATCCTTATTTCCTATATCTTCTGCTTCCTATCTGTGCAAAGTAGAGATGCATGATGGGATATCTTGGAGGTACATGGAGAAAACCCGTGCCACTGCAAACACGGGCTCGATGGAGGTCCTGCAGTCCTGGCGCGTGTAGTTGAAAACAACATGGGAACATGTGTAAGCAAGTTTTTGTGTCATTTGTGTGTAATTTGTATTGTGAGGTTCGGCTCTGAGTTATTGGAATGAAGACTGGTGGGTATATTAAAGACACAATACCAAAATTTCAAGTTCAAACCAGAGTTTGACCACTGAACTCATTTTAAGGGACAGGGAACGAAAATGCAAAAATGTATTCTAATGCAACATGCATCTGAAGATTGATGTATCAGAATTAATGTCATTTAACATGTTCAGAAAACCAATTTATGTTTCAAGTTCCAATTTATCTTATCCCCTGCACCACATTTTAGCATATCATTTTGATATCTCTAGAAGGCAGAGACAAGTCATAACCCTCTCTATTCACAATGAGGCAGAAAGAGAGGACAGAGATTCTGAAACTGTTCCATTTTACTTCTTTGTCAAGCTTTGTCAAGCTTTGTCAAGGATAATGTCACCTTTTCAGGGGATGATGCCCAGAAATGGCAGAGAAGCTCTGGTGGTAAGAGCTCCTTTTCTGGTTCTAGGTCAGAACTATTTCCTCTCATATTCTTTTGGGGTTTCAAGTTGTGGTGGCATATCTGGCCCCACTCCTCCCAATTGTTTTCTGTAGGACCTCGCCTGCTCAGGCTCAATTGGCCAGGCCTTAAAAGTCTGTGAACCTGATCCCCTCAGCTTTCTCAGTACCCAAAGGTATAGGTGTAGCCAGGAACTTTCCATGGCAGGATTGGCTGTGCTCCATGGTGCTGTTCTTTTTAAAATTTATTTATTTAATACAAGAAACGATAAAACCATAAAACACGAACAAGAAAAGAATTAAAATTAAACCATAAAAGAAATAATCAAAACAACTCTTGGCAATTTGTTAAAAACCCAAGAATTACAATAAACAAGCATTTAAACTTTGTTGCATTGAGGGGATAACATTTTTGATACTTAAAATATCTAAAACTAGTTTTCATATTTTATCATACTCGAATAAAGGGACTACCATACGCAAGTTCCCAAAACTCCATGGTGCTGTTGACAAACTGAGTGATAGCCAGCTGCTATCCTGCTTGGTTCTCTCCAGATGGTATCCATAGTTGCAGCAGATACTCACCCCTTTGTGGCAGCTGGATCTGGATAGGATAACCATAGGGATGCTTCGTTGTTCTCAGGTTTACAGCTGATAGAGACCAGTTTCCTGGAGAAAATGGCTGCTTTCGAGGGTGACCTACATGATGTTACACCTCACCGAGGTTCCTTCCATCCCTGAACCACGGTCTTTCCCGCTAACCTCCCCAAGAATTTCCCAACCCACAGTTGGCAACCCTACATGATGACTAGGCTAGCTGTTATAGTCAGAAATGACATAACTATATGGCAGTGTGACATTTTCCTTGCGATTTTAGAATGAAGTTTGATATATACATTTATAACATAATTCTGTGTTTGAACACTTTCTTGGCCCCATGTCCATTTGCCTATCTGAAGCAAGGCCTTCCAAACGCTGTGGGAGCTTTCATCTTTTATACAGCTGTTCACAGAAATATAGGAGAATGAGGCCTTGTGACAGTGAGGACTGTTGAAGTGCTGAAAACATCCTTTTTAAATGCCCAGAAATGAGCATGCCCTGGGCCAAAGCATGCCCGACTCAGGTAGGATAGCCCTGTTTCTGAGCTAGTTTTCAGAGCTGAGCTTAGATCACTATTTCCCTTGTTAGATCAATGTTCCCCTGTTAATCACATGTTCCCCTGTTCATTCCCCTGTCATTAAATGAGGTGGGATCAGTATGAATCCCCAAAGCACCCCAAACTCATACCCCTAAAGAATCTTCTCTCAAAAGAAGCTGGCTTGATATGCTTTGGGGAGGTGCTCCAAAGAATATTTACTTCTGGAGAAAACAACATATTCTTGTAGAGCAGACTGCATGAAAAAATGTCTGTAAATCAAAGTAAAACTACGAATATTTATATCACGAGTCTGGCAGGACACACCACTTTCAGTGGACTGGATTATTTATGCCTCTTTTTCTATTGAGACAGCAAAGATATGAGGTTTAAAAGGAAGTCTGAAGAGCAGAATCTACACATGCTAACATAAATCAGCTCAGTAGTTCAAATCGGCACATATGGTGCAGTAACAGTGCTCACAGCTCAGAGACTCACTAATGGAAGACCATATGCGCTGCCGTAATATCAAAACGCAACGGGCCTGAGTTTAAGGCTCTGCAGTGGCCTTGCCTCCAAACTTCCCTCACTGTTATTGGTGTGTATCACTCTGTAACAACATTATTTCTTCGAACATGGTGTTTTGTTTTTGATTTCTTTGCACCAATGGCACTTTTGTTTAGCCCTGAAAATTAAAATCCATGTTTTACATTTTGTTTTTTGTTTTTCTATTGTCTTGAGTGCATTTGAATAAATTCTGCTAATTATACTAGAGCTGGAAACATAAGAATGACGTTGGAATGGGCCCATCTAACCCACTAGTGGCTTTCTAGAGGGCTCTGGGAAAGACATTACATCTAATTATAACATTATATCTAATAACATTACATGCAATGTTATTTATTTAGACATATACAAATAGTAGAAGCAAAAAGGGTATCCTGCAGCAGGTAGATCCCCAAAGAGCTTGTACAACTCCTCCTCAAGGCTGCCGCTCTCCCAGTTCATTTATTTCAGTTTGAAACTCTCACCTCTCAGTTCTTCTCTTTGCCTCTCCAGACAAACTACAGACTGCTGCTTTCTCTTTCACAAGCACACACCCTGCAGAGCACACATCTGAGACCCCTACCCTTGCAGGTAAATTGTCCGTTCTGTGGAAAATCTGTAGTTATTATGAAACATTTACATTCTTTTGTCAGATCCCTGACCATTCATTCACAGTGATGAAGCCAGCCAAACTCACAACAATATACCGTCTGATCTCTCCCTTGTTCATATAATACTACTCCATTTTTGTCGATCGCAAAACATACTCACACTCAAATGTATATCTCTTGCTTGATGAAAAGCAATCTAGAATCGCTTTGTGCTGCAGCACATCTCCAAGACTTTAAAGACTAAAAGATTGTCTTCCCTGACTTTCCAGAAGCGATTATGATGACAAAGTTAATCAAGACTTCATCATAAAGCTGCATATTTCTATTCATCATACGGCAACAGTCCTAATGTAGCTGCCTGGTTCACTCAAGGAAAGATTTTAACAGTGCTCGATGTGTTTACTGTTTTATATTGCTGGAAAGGCCTTTAGCATCCTTTGTCTATCTCTGTGAATAAATAACAAGTCGGATGTTTGTACCCAGCTGTGAATGGGGGGAAGGTTAGATCTTCAAAGGATTGTCTGTTTCCCACTCATAGCTGTTTGTTGGACCTACTTACAAGTTTGTCAGATATTTAACATATATACTGTAAATAACTGAAAGGTGGTAAAGTATTTTGAATATGATTGAATGCAAAAGAGAGATCGGGAACCAGAAGATAACATCTTGGAGTAGGGATGCCAGACCACTGCCGGGGCGGGGAATTCCCCCACCCACTGCCCCCGCTTACCTGGCCAGTGGGGGGGGGGAGTGCACTTTCCGTGCATGCTCCCCTGTGGAGCTGCACGCTCCTGTGCACTGCAGCTGCCTGGATTGGAGGAGCGTGCATGCACAAAGCGCACATGCACACACACACACACGCAGGTAAGTGCCAGGCCCCAATCCCCCGTCAGCAGGTTGAGGTGGCCTGGCAACTCTATCTTGGAGGCTAAGCAAATGGAACAAATTCTTTTAAATTATTTGGCCTCCTAAATATTTTCTCTAACATATCAACACAATTGAATTTTGCAGTTCCAGACAATGAGGTTGTGAGCAATTATGTCAAGATGACCCTTCTTTTTGGATTTAGTTCAACTTGATCATAGATAGGAAATAATGCATATTAATAGGCAGTTGGCTCTAACAAGAAACCCATTTCAAGCCTGTGTTGAATACTTTGAGTCATACCTGTCTGCTGAAGTGGAAGTTGAATGTCAAACAAAATAGGATGCCTTGTTTTGTGACACAGCTCCTAACAGAAGACCCTTAGAGTCAAATTAGATACTAGGAATCTATAATTTTATTTTATTTCTTTATTTGAGAAATGAATATGCCACCTCTCTGTAATCCTTCTCCAAGTAAAAACCATACCATAAATTCATTAAACATTAAACATTGTAAATTATCAATAAAAACAAGTGATGCTATTAAAACAGCACAAAAGCACAAAAGCAACACAAAAAAACATTGAACACCCTAAAAATATCAATAAAAGCAGAAGTAGACCAAAGAACAGTTAAAAACATAAAACATGTACTATGTACATATAGGAGAAAGCATACTTTCTTGGTTTTTAATTGGAGCACGCATGAATAAGGCAGCATTTTAGAACAGGTATTGCCCTCATGTCTTTTCTAAGATGTTACTGCTCATTGCAGTGTGTCTGAACATTTGTATTAAAAATAAGGATTGGGTGGGTGGCCACCAGAAACAGGGCTTTGGGGGTGATGGTGTTTGGTGTAGGGAATTCCTCTCCCTCCTGTTAATATTTATGGCTTTATTGTTGATCCTATTTATGTCCTTAAGCTGTCTTAGACTGTTTTGAGTTGAAAAAATATATATGGGGCATTAGCGTTTAAACAAACAAGAATATATAGGGGACCGAAGGGATCCTCGGTCTCCCCAGTCTGAGAGAGGCCATTTCCACAGGTCCTTAAAGGAACAGCCGACTCGCTGAATGCTTGTAGCTTTCCCCCTTCATTCCAGGTATCTCCATTTTCAAAACAGTTGCAGGCTGTTTGGCTTCCGTTTTTTGGTGACTTTTCTGGGAACACACTTCCCTGTGATCCCTGAAAAGTTGCTGAAAAAATGGAAGCCAAACAGCCTGCAACTGTTTTGAAAATGGAGATGTCTGGAGTGAAAGGGAAAAGCCGCCAATGTTTGGTGAGTGGGCTATCCCTTTAAGGATGCGTGGAAATGGTCAGAGTCTGAGGAGTCACCCTCTTGATCCACTCTCCATGGTGTCTGTATGGCAATGCCTGCTGGTCAGTTTGCCAGCGTCTGGTCCTTTAACAGCTCATTGCCTGACAATCAGCTGTGAGGCAGACTCAAGCCAGGGGTTGGGAAACAAGAGAATGTGGGCC